>NC_050499.2:7759237-8079737 GCF_012460135.2 Molothrus ater
GTGCAGCATCCCCAGCACACCTGGGCTGTTCTCCCCAGCCCCATCCAGCCCCACTGGAGGCTCCCAGGGCTGCACAGCTGCTGTCATGGGCAGCTGTCAGAGCACAGAAATGTGCTTCCCCATCCCAGGGACTTGCTGGGACAGCTCAGGCACATTGGCTTGGCAATCTGAGGAATTAATGCTGGGTTTTGTTGACCCACCTGTTCGGGGGAGGTTTTTAATTACCTTTTTGGTGGCTGGCCAGCGGGATAATGCCTGTACATGTCCCCGCTCCTCTGTTTGGTTCCCCCAGCTTGAACACAAAGCGAGCATTAAATTGCCTTTTCAGGAGTGTGGCAGCCTTTGCAAGGGGCGCCTGCTCTCCCCTATCCCGGCTGTATCTCACACCCTGGGCTGCCAGGAAGTTCAGTTTCCAGGGGAAAAGCTCAGCAAAGGCTTCAGGAGCAGCTGGGATGCTGCAGCACTGCTCAGCCAGCTCTGCGAGGAAGGGAAGGGAAGGGAAGGAGAAAGGAAAGGAAGGGAAAAAGGAAAGGAAAGGGAAGGAAAAGAAGGGAAAAAGGAAAGGAAAGGGAAGGAAAGGAAGGGAAAAAGGAAAGGAAAGGGAAGGGAAGGAAGGGAAAAAGGAAAGGAAGGGAAAAAGGAAAGGAAAAAGGAAGGAAGGAAGGAAGGAAGGAAGGAAGGAAGGAAGGAAGGAAGGAAGGAAGGAAGGAAGGAAGGAAGGAAGGAAGGAAGGAAGGAAGGAAGGAAGGAAGGAAGGAAGGAAGGAAGGAAGGAAGGAAGGAAGGAAGGAAGGAAGGAAGGAAGGAGCGAGCTCTGGTACCTGCTGGCATCTTTGGACACAGTCTCCTGAGTAGGAACTGGGATCTGTGGAGTGCTGGGGTGTGTTTATGTGGAAATTGGGAGCTGTGGGGTCCTGGGGTGTGTTTATGTGGAAATTGGGAGCTGTGGGGTCCTGGGCTGTGTTTATTTGGGAGCTGTGGGGTCCTGGGCTGTGTTTATTGGGAGCTGTGGGGTCCTGGGCTGTGTTTATTTGGGTACTGTGGGCTCCTGGGCTGTGTTTATTGGGAGCTGTGGGCTCCTGGGCTGTGTTTATTGGGAGCTGTGGGGTCCTGGGGTGTGTTTATTGGGAGCTGTGGGCTCCTGGGCTGTGTTTATTCCCTGTTTATTCCCGGGGGTCAGCAGCAGGGCCCTGTCAGGTGCCTGAGCCGTGCCTGCCCAGGTCTCTGCAGATCCCAGTGACAGCCCCATGGCTCTGTGCTCCAGCCAGGCTCCAGGAGCTGACTCTGCTGGTAGATGTTCCCGTGCCTTTACCCCAGGTGCCCTTTGTTTCCTCCTCAGTTGACTTTTTGGTGTCCACTGTGTTTTGTAACCTGTCCTTTGCCCCCAGAGTTGGCAGCAGCAGCAGTTCCAGGTGTGGCTGCCTGTGCTGGCCCCATTTAGGGACAGGGATGTGATGTCCAGGGGACTCTGGGGACATCCCAGTGTCCCACTCTCTTACATTCAATAAGTTTATATAATTGCTAATAATGGGAGAATTTGGCCTCTGAGTTTCAGATGCTTATTTAAATTTTCTCTGATTAAAACACTTGAAACAAACCCCTCTCTTCATTAGACTTTATGGGATTCAGCAACTTAAAGAACAAAATGCTTCCCCCTCCATTCTTCACAGATTTCCTGGGTAAATTACTGGATAAAATGATATTTAGTGTTGCTAAAGGTTTTCTAGAATTAAGAACCTGGTAGCTGCTTAAAAGTAAAACTGTGCAGGAATGAGCAGGGCTGGGCAGCTCTCTGGGGCTCTCAGCTGCTTTCCTTGCCAGCCCCTCCTGAGTGCCACCAGAGCGGACCTGTCCTGTCTGCAGAAACTGAGGGTGAGCTCTGTGACAAACAAAGTGACAAACTCCACTGCACCCTCACTGTCTCTCCGGCTGCTTTCTCAGTGTGGCTGCTGCGGATGCCAGAGTGGTGCAGACCCTGCAGCAGGGATGTGCTGGGGCTGCTGGAGGACTCAAAGGGAGCCAGCAGGAGTTTGCTGGGTCCCCTCCACATGCAGAACCCCTCTCCCCTCCCCTGGCTCCTTCCACTGCAGCCAAGCCCCAAAAGCCCTGGGGTGTTCTGGCAGGGATTTCAGACTTGCTGAAGGAATGGTTTCCTGGCTATGGGGTGGTTTCCTGGTTATGGGGTAGTTTCCTGGCTATGGAATGGTTTCCTGGCTATGGGATGGTTTCCTGGCTATGGGGGTGTCCCTGCCATGGGGCTCTGAGGGCAGTTGTGCCAGGTGTGGCAGCACACCTGGGCTGGGAGCTGGAGCAGAGCTGGGGCAGCCAGGGCTGCTGCCAGCACAGATTTCCTTGCTGCAGACAGAGGATAACTCTGACCTTCCTCTGAGGGCTGTTAAGGATTAATGTTTGCACAGGGCTTTGAGTATGTCAAGCTTTATGTAAATAGCAGTTATGGCTCTTTTATTAATTCCCTCCCCCAGGTAAATAACCCGTGCTGTGCGGGGCTGGGGCCGCACCGTGCCCCTGCCAGGGCCACTCTGTGCATCCTCTACTGCCCAAGCAGGACCCAGGAGGCTGTGCTGGAGCCCAGGTGGGCAGAGGTGCTGCCTTGCAGCCCTGCCCAGCTCTGTGGCTCAGTCCTGTCCCTGGCAATGCGGCAGGGGCCATTTCCATCACCCCCTCAGGACACGGCACCTCCTTCCAGCCGGGAATTCTTTGGGGGCTTCACAGAAATGATTATGTCCCTCCAAAACAGCAGCTCCAGGTGTAAATGTCCTTCCATTTTGTGCTGCAGTGTTCTCGTGCAGGAGATCTACATTCATCCGCGTCGTTTTGGACTCCATGTTCCATGAATTCATCACTTGGTTTGCTCTTGATGTGAGATGTTTAAAGAGGAGGATTAGTCTCTGGGGCTTAGCTCCTCTGCCCTTGTGTTTGTAATCAGGCAAAAACATCATTAGAAGAGATCTCTGTGAAGGGTTTGGGTGTGAGACTGACAGAGGTGTTTTACTGCTGAGTTCAGGAGCTCATTTCCAAAACTTAGTGTTGTGCCTAAAACCATGTGGAGGGTGGGAATTGGCTCTTTGCCAGTTAGTTACTTAAGTTTAAGAGATCTTTGCATTCAAATTACTTATCTGGAGTGCTGGCAGGCTAATAAATTCCAGGGAACTGTTCTAAATATTGTCAATCTCCAATGTAATCCTATTAAAATAATTGAGTATTTTCAGGGTAAAGAATTCCCTCATCCTCTGTCCCCAACACACAGGAGAAAACATGAAAGGCAGCCTGGAGTGTCCTGTGCACATCATGGAGCTGACACAGCTGAGAATCCTGGCTCTGGAGCTGTGAGATTCCCAGCAGCCAGGACTTGGAGAGGCACAGCACTTGTACCAAAGCCATCTGCCCTCCAATTCTGTGCCTTTTTTGTGGCTGTGAGTGGGTTTTGTCCTCGCTCCGCGTCAGATTTGGCCCGGTGCACACTGATATCAGTGGGAGGCTGCTGTTATCCTCTGGGGTTTGTTCTTGGAATGCAGGGAATGCCAGAGCTGCCCGGGCGTCCTGCAGCATTCCCAGGGCTGTGTCTGACCCGGGCTGGGTGCTGGCAGTGCCTGCCCTCTGTCCCCAGGGAGGGCTGGGTCACATCTCTGGGTCCTGTTGTTCCAGCTGAGCTGGGACAATGCGCCCTCCTGGAGCAGCCCCCAGCACATCAAACGCGGCCCCTGCTGCTTTTTCAGAGGAGACAGTTTCTCCAGTTTGCCTTTTGATAATCTTCAAATGGAGGCCTGACCTGAATTTACAACACGGAGGAAGAAAACGAGAGGAAAAATATCTCCCAACAGCTTTTAAGGTGTCTTTGACAGCAGTAAACTAAAGAAAATAAGCACAAGTTCTTCCCTTCCCCTTTGCTTTTGTAGGTCACTCCAGGGGAAATCTGAGCAAATCAGAGAACTTCAAAAACAACCTCCAGCCCAATCGCTTCCCCCAGCAGCCAAACCCCCTCCCACAGCCCACAAACTCACATTCTCCCTGGCACCTCCTGTGAAAACCAGCTTGGAATAACTCGCCACAAGGAGGACATGAAGTTCCTCGGCTTTGGCAAAGTAAACAGGTCTATTTTTGTTTGCAGAAGGTTTTGCAGTGCCCTGGCAGAGCTGCCCTGGGTCTTTGCCTTGCCTGGATTCACCCTGGGCCCTGCGTTGGTGACTCCTGTCACCCAAACCCTCGTGAGCCCGAGGTGCCACTGACACATGGTTTGTGTTCCTGCAGAGCAGCAGCAGCCCCAGCACTCTGTCCCTGTGCTCTGGGACGTGCTCCATGTCACCCCTGGCCATGGCTTACCTTGGGTTCTGTAGCCATGATATTTTCTGAAAAATCCTTTCCTTGGGATTTTTCCTCCCGAGAAGCTGAGCAGCCTCAGGAACAAAATGCAAACAATGGTTATCTGCTGCTGTGGAATGCAACAGGTGCATCTGGGATTGGGCTCATGTGGTTGTTTCTGATTAATGGCCAATCACAGCCCAGCTGTCTGGACTGTCTGGGTCAGTCACAAGCCTTTGTTATCATTCTTCTTCTGTTCTTAGCTAGCCTTCTGATGAAATCCTTCCTTCTATTCTTTTAGTATTCTTTTAGTATAGTTTTAATATAATATATATCATAAAATACTAAATCAAGCCTTCTGAAACATGGAGTCAAGATTCTGGTCTCTTCCCTCACCCTGGGACCCCTGTGAACACCAGCACAGGGTTCCCCTGGTTCCTGCCCTGCTGCTCTGGGCGAGGCAGGAGCAGAAATGATGCCATGACTCGCTGGGCCTGCCCTTGCAGTGCCTGATGATGGTTTGGGGGGCTGCAGAGCTGGGTGGATGCTGAGCTGGGCTGGAGGTGCTGCTCACCTGAGCCCAGCCCTGCAGCAGCTCCTGGCTCTGCTCCCGCCTGTGTCAGGGCTCTGGGGAGGGATGAGCCATTATTGCTGAAATATCGTCCCAGGGGCTTTCAGGGATGAGGAAAAGGCTCTTTGCTGCAGTGGAGCATTGGGGTAACACCTTGGTGCTCTCACAGAGGGATGTGGCTCCATAGATTTTCTCCTCACTGCTTTTAAAAACAACCCAGCAGATACAGCTGACAAATGGGGCTTTGAAGCTGCTTTATGTGCTTGAATCATGAGTTGAGTTCAGTGTGCTCAGGCCAGGCCAGTGACAGAGGGGCTGCCCTGTGGGCCAGGGGCTGGTCAGAGAATGGAGGGGTCTCTGTGCAGGGAATCTGGGGGCAGGGGCTGGTCAGAGAATGGAGGGGTCTGTGCAGGGAATCTGGGGGCAGGGGCTGGTCAGAGAATGGAGGGGTCTCTGTGCAGGGAATCTGGGGCCAGGGGCTGGTCAGAGAATGGAGGGGTCTGTGCAGGGAATCTGGGGGCAGGGGCTGGTCAGAGAATGGAGGGGTCTCTGTGCAGGGAATCTGGGGGCAGGGGCTGGTCAGAGAATGGAGGGGTCTGGGCAGGGAATCTGGGGCCAGGAGCTGGTCAGAGAATGGAGGGGTCTCTGTGCAGGGAATCTGGGGGTCAGGGGCTGGTCAGAGAATGGAGGGGTCTCTGTGCAGGGAATCTGGGGGCAGGTTTTCTTTGCCATGCCTTTCAGGGAGCTGCAGGGTGCTGGAGGCAGCCCCAAGGGTCTGTCCCTCTGCTGTGTGTGCAGCCCCATGCGTGCGGTGCCTTCGCAGGAAGGGTTTCCCTTCTCCTTTGGAACAGCACAAATCCAAGGCTTTCTCTCAAAGCCGCTTTCAATGGGGTGAGGAGCCACTCAGCCCTACCCAAACCGTGGTGTGGGTGCCGGATCTCAGCCTTTTCCTCTGGTTTTCTCAGGTCCCACATCTCTTGCCCTTACCAAGCAAGATGGAGTTTATTGTCTAATCACCGAAGCTGCCGAGTCAGGACTTGTGTCCAGGGTGATCGTTGTCAGTGCCAAGAAACAGAACTGAGCAAAATTAAACCCAGACCTGATTAGTGACCTACTTACAGGATGGAGAAGGTGCTGGGATTCGGGCTGAAGCGAATTCAAATTCCCTATTTCATTGTATTTCCTTGATTAATAATAAGTGAGTGAAATATCAGTCAAGATTTTTTTAAAGCAAGGAAGCAGCTTTAAAACATTACATTTATTTTACCTTGGGAGAACTTAATTAGCTGTCAACAGCACAACACATGAGTGGTGACTTTTGAATGAAATTATGAAATCTCTGCTCCTGAGGCATTTTTCTCCCTCCTTCCAAGGCAGAGGGAAACACAACAGATATGTTTAGGTAAAAGCTAAGT
Organism: Molothrus ater; assembly: GCF_012460135.2. Lineage (NCBI taxonomy): Eukaryota > Metazoa > Chordata > Aves > Passeriformes > Icteridae > Molothrus > Molothrus ater. Next base: position 7,765,543 of record NC_050499.2, read on the forward strand.
AATTTTTAGGAGAATGCTTTTTCCTTCACTGTTTTCTCGTATTAATTACAGAAGTGTATAACCCTTCAGTTCTGATTTGAATGTGAGCAACCAGCACAACCAGGTTATTAAATCAGGTTGTGAATTCGAGATCAGGGTCATGTGGTTCTCTGTTTGATGGGCTAATTTCTTAAGTGATTGAACTTCTATCATTCCACTGGATACCATGGTAATTTACTTATTTCACAAATGTGATAAATAAGCCACAGCCAGCAAATCGCTGAAATGGTCCTAATTTAGAGCTCCTGGCTTTTGCTGACACGTGATGGGAGCGTGGCAGGGCTGTCAGGGAAATGGATGTGCTGGGGAGCCAAGGAGAGCAAGGTGGCTTGCAGTTAAAATACCAGGAGCCATCCCAACCCAAGCAGCTGTGCCAGCAGGGGCAGCTGCCTCTCCTGGGCAGGTTTGGTGTGCATCAGCAAAGCTCCAGGTGCAGCTTCGTTTGTGGCAAGGCTTTTCTCAGGGGCTTTGAGCAGGGAAGGGAGATGGATGGATGGAGATTACAGGCAATGGAGTTTCCCAGTGACTCTCCTCCTTAAAGCTTCAGCTTCAGAAATCCAGGAATCATTTGAATGTACCTAAAGCTGGGATTTCAGGAGGGGCTGAGAACAGGAAGAGGAGGAACCCCAATATTAGGATCCTAGGGAAAAATCCGCAAAAAGGTTTGGGGAAATCCTGAGCAGCCAGTTGTTTGTGTGAGAGTGACACTGAGAGTGGTCACCGGTGTGAATTGCCTTGTTTGCAATGATGTTGCAAAGTGAAGTATCCACGTACTTAGAAAACATAAATAAAATTGACCAAGGAGCATTCCTGGGGCGCATTTGCATTTCAAAGGGTCCGGTGGGACAAAGCTCCGCTGTTTGCTGGCAGTGGCTCCCCCGGGCTCCGGGATGTTTTCCTGTTAAGCGTGGGTTAACCTGTGGATGGTAGGGACTGGTAAACCTGGGTAAAGTCCCACCCTTCACGTGTGGCTGAAGCCCCTTTGTGCACCCATGAGCCTGCCTGGAGTCAGAGGGATAAGAAAAGGATGGTTCTGGCAAAGCATTTCATACACAGCATCAGGATGTTTTTTCAGTGCAGACCTCACCTTCAGCGTCCCTGTCACAAGTCCCCATAGACCTTCTGATTGAGATTCCCTGCTCTTCCAGGAGACAGGAGAGGAAGGACGAAGAGCTGCCCACGTTTTTGTGGCAACTCGTGACAAACAATTTCAAATCTGGCAGCTGCAACAAAATTGTTGGCTGTACCCTGCCGCCACTCTGGGGCTCAGGAATGTGTTTTTGTAGCAGATGGAGCTATTAGTTAGCTGTGCTATCTTGAAGAATTGCTTTCCCAGGTAATCAGCTCTGCTCATTTAGGATGTCGTTTCCCCACCTCGATATGTCAGCGGAGGAAGCAGGAGTGATTAATCACTGCGGCTTGGACACTGCACAGCAATAACGGCGTGGAGGGAGCCGTTCTGCCGAGCACCAATGCCACAGGGAGTTTAAAGTGCTCTGATGCAAAGCAAACAAGATGGAAAAGATGACCGTGATGCTTCCTGATGGCTGCGTGGCACCCTGAGAGTTTCTGTGGCAACCTGAGGATTTGCAATTCATGGGGAGCCTGGAGCCAGACAGAACTTCCCGGGCTGGGCTGGGAGCTGTGGCTGCTGCTGCTGGCAGGGCCCCCAGGCCGGAGACAGACGGACGGACGGACGGATGGACGCCTGCCACGCTCCCACCAGCTCCTGCCAAAGGTCTCTGAAAGGTTCATTAAGAGTCAGCTGTTGATCCCCGCCGCAGACTCTGCCTGAATTCAGGCTGGGTTTGCTGGACCGAGCAGCAGAGATTCTGTAAAAGCAGCACATTTTTATTCTTCCTGCTTTAAAGGCTGAAAATGAGATTTTGTTTTTTCAATTACCGATATTCTTAAATTACCAGCAAAGAAGGTTAATCCTTTTTTTTTTATTATTATTTTTTTTCTGGCAGATCTCAGGCTTAATCCTGCTGGTGGCTGCCTCTGTTTTCATTTCGCCCCTTCGAAAGCAATTTGGGATATTTTGCAAGACTTAGTGTTGCCATGTGACGTATAAACATAAGATGCAAAATAGGGCAGGCTGGGATTTGGGATAGAAAGGGTATCAGCTTTAGCTCTGAAGTGTGACCAAGGAATTTAAACTTGTTGTTGGGCAGCCTTGTCCTGTGAGGAGCATGCAGGATTTTCAGCCTCATCCCTCCTTGTAGCAGCCTTTTACCACTCACCTTCCCTGCTGGGCTGAGCACTCCATGGCTTTGTGCTCCTTAGCTCTTTCCCCGTGGGGAGGGATTCTCCAGGGCTGGATGTCCTTGGGAGGAGAGAGCCAAAGGGACTCGTGGTGTCCCAGAGCTCAGTGCATCAGAAAATAGCTGTGGAGGGGTTTGTTGGCAGTGCTGGGCTGAGTTAGGACAAGCTCAGGTGGGAGGAAGGCAAAAAGCACAGCTGTGCTACAGGGAATTCCTGGCAGCTCAGCTTTGCAAAGCCAGCACCTCGGAACACAGACACTGGAACCCCACCAGCCTTGTGACCGTCGGCTTTAATCCCCCTGTGCAGCCAGTGGTGAACCTGGACCATAAAAATTACAGCAGCATTAAACCTTGCGCCGTGAGCTTTATGGTGCACGAGTGGTCCTGCAGGAATTCACTGTGGGAGCTGATCAGGGCCTTTTCTGTGGCCAGAGCAGCTGCTGCCAGCACTGGGAGCGTGTGGAGTGTCCATCATCCCTGCTGCCTTCGGGAGGAGCTCCCTGTGGAGCTTCCCAGCCTCACCTGGAGCTCCTTGGAGTGATCTGGGTGTGCTTTGGGCTCTGTCCTGGGGAGCTCCGCTCGGTGACGCTGCCCCGCTCCCAGCCTGTCCCTCTCTCCGCACGGATGGGGACACGGAGCTGTCCTTGGCTTTCCTGCACCTCGTCCTGGGGGCTCCCATGAGCCTCCTACAACCCATGAACCTCCTTCAAGGCATCTTTGACACAGCCAGGAGTTCTGGAGGGCAGAACCAGCTGGGTGAGGCGTCCCAGGAGTCCCAGGAATGTGGAGCCCCGGGCAGGCTGCTCTGGGGCTGTACCAGCCTCCTCCAGGTGCCCTGGGCTGTGCACTGAGATATTCACCTCGCAGCCCGTTTGGGAGCTCGTCTTCTTCCCACCTAGCTCAGTCATGGCTCTTTCTGAAAGATCTTCCTGTTTATTTTCAAAGCACCCTGTGCCTGTAGCAGAATTTTGAAGTTAATTGCCTGGATGCAGACAGCACGGAAGGCGGAGTGTTACAAGGAGATAGCTGGAGATAGAGAGGCTGAGAAAATAACCTCAGGGCATCTGCCTGTGAGCAGGCATGTAAAAATACTAATTTTTGAACTTTTGACTTCAAATGGTTTGTGTAAAAATGTTTAAGTATTTTTTTTCCTCTCAGATTTGATCTTTTTGAGTCACAAGACCTTTTTGTGGTTGGCAGGGCTCCTGTAACATATTTCTTTTTAAATGATCTCTGAAGTTGTTGAGTACACGGGTATGAAAGTGCCTGATGGAAAGCTGTACAATTTGTTCAGGCAGGAGCATAGAATGAGTTTCTTTTCAGTGGAAACTGAGTTGGCTTTTTGAAGCTCCTCTCGCTGCTTGAGAAGAGATTTTCTATGTGAGGGCTCAGCTTGTGCTTTGTGGCTCTTCCCAGCGAGCCTGTGAGCAGCCCTGTGTGGATGGAAGCGCCCTCGGGGGTGTGCGCTGACAGGTACAATTTGGGGCAGCCTGGTTTCTTCAAACTGCAAAGTTTCCTAGAATAAAAACAAAAAAGGGGAGAGAAAAGCAGGGTGTGGGGCTGGTTGGAGGTGTTTCCACGTCAGCTGCAGGGCTCTGTCTGTGCCCATCTGGTGCCGTCGTGACGGGCGAGCTCCCTGCTCCCGGTTCTGTGCCTGTTTGGGCTGAGCAGGAGCATCCCAAAGCATCCCAAAGCACAGCTCTGTCCCAGGCTGCAGCTGAGTCACAGACGCCTCTACTGCTGCCACTGGCGCTTCCCACGCTGGAAATGGTCCCCAGAATCCCAACAACGGGAGCTCCAAGCCTTTGAGCCAGGCGGGTAAAGCAGTGAAAACCCAGATCCCTCACTGTGATGGCAGAGAGCTGCAGCTGCCCCCTGGCCCCTGCCCCTCGGGGATCCTTGCAGACCTCCTGGGGCTGCAGAGCTTGTGTTTGCTGGGTGCTGGAGGTGACTCCGGGGACTTTGCTCCTCTGAGTCTGACTCTGGTCTTGTCTTGTGTGACCGTGCTCACAGGGGTCCCAGGATGAGGGAAGAGACAAAGATCTGACTCCGTGTTTCAGAAGGCTTGATTTACTATTTTATGATATATATTACATTAAAACTATGCTAAAAGAATAGAGGAAAAGGTTTCATCAGAAGGCTGGCTAAGAATAGAAAAAGAATGATAACAAAGCATCTGTCTCAGACAGAGAGTCTGAGCCAGCTGACTGGGATTGGCCATGAATTGCAAACAAACCAACACGGGCCAACCCCAGATGCACCTGTTGCATTCCACAGCAGCAGATAACCATTGGTTACATTTTGTTCCTGAGGCCTCTCAGCTTCTCAGGAGGAAAAATCCCAAGGAAAGGGTTTTTCATGAAAAGATGTCTGCGACAGTGTTGAGGCACAGAACATCAGTGTGCCTGCCTGTGTCCTTCACCAACCACTTCAGTGCAAGGAGCTTGGAGCTGAGAAACACAACAGAGTGCTCCTGGCCTGTTGCAGAAATCCTTGAAAGTTGTGTTTCAGTCTTGGTCTCATTCTCTGGGAAGTGGTAACATGCACCAAAGGATTTTGTGCTAGTCTTGACTCTGGTTTTGACCTAATAGAGCAAAAGAACAAGGACAAGAGAGCAGAAAAATGAGATGGGAAATGGAAAAGAAGGTGTCTTGTTTGCACATGGTACTTGGCAGGCTCCCCTTGGTGACGGGGATCTCACCCCTGTCCCTGCAGCTCTCCCAGCTCTCCCAGTCACAGCTGAGCACATGGCAGAACATTTTGCTGAGTCTGGGACTTAATGAGGGGCCATGTTGGGAATAGAGTTGTGCTCCCAGACTGGAGTTCATGGTGGAGTGTACCTTTAATATGAAGTGACACTTGTCAAAACAAATGAGCGAGATTTTTATTGCATGTTCACTCGCTTGTAAAATTCGCTAGTCTGCAGTGGCTCTTAATCACTGCCACGAATTAGCCAGGTCCTCCTGCAGTTCAATTACTGGTGTGTCATGTTTAAATTCTCCCTTGATGAACTGATGGTGAGATTATACGCACGGTTTCATAATAGGTAACGGGCAAAATACAAACACAGGAGGGGAGCACAGATGGTGCAAAGTGCTCGCTCCGCAGCGGGGCGAGGCGTGCTGGCTGCTGGAGGGGACACGGGGGCAGCCCTGGGTCACCACGGCCAGCTGGGCCTCGGCCGAGGGCAGGCTCTGGCCTGGAGCAGGGCGTGGGAGCTGCACCTCGAGGCGACAGCAGGGGCAGGCGCTGCTGGCCTTGCCATGGCCACCGTTCCTTCAGGTTTTCTCTTGTCCCAGCAGCATCATCACAGCGTTGGGCTCCTGCTGCTGCTGGCACCGTGCTGTGCCATGCTGGTGTTTGACAATGCCCACAGCCAGTTTTGTATAGCATCACGGGGCAGGGACTGGCCACAGATGCAGGTTTGGGAGGCTGCTCTCTCCCTCTGCCATTGCTCACGGCGCTGCCATCCCCGAAGGCGCTCCCGCGCCGTTCCGTGGAGCTCTGCTCGTGCTAATTGTTCCAGGCTCTGGCTGAGGCACAGTGTTTAAACAGAGTGGCAGGTGGAGCAATAGATAGCATTAAACTGCAGTTAAACTGCAGCTCGCTGGAGATGCACTCCCACGGGCTGTCTGGGACGTGGCGCTGCCTTCCCTCGGCTTGCACAGCTCGGGGAGCTGCGGGCTCGCCCCTCTGCACACAGACACCGGGCCTGCCTTGTCCTGACCTCTTGCTCAAAATGAAATTCTTAATTACCAGGGAGCCGATGACTGAGTCATGCTGCGCGTTGTCAAGGAGACAAATAAAGCCCGTTGAACTCGCAGAGGTTGTGCTGGAGAGACTGGCACGATTCCTCCTGGTTCTAGAAGCACTCCGAGGCAGTGCAGGCTTCCAGATGTTGTGTACAGCTGCTACCTTTACACTATAGATTTCAAAATTATGCACAAAAAAGCAAACTCATTGCCTCGTCTCTTATCTGTGCTCTGGAAATTCTCTGCTTACCTTGATAATGTGGTTTTCTAAGGAGCCACCTCGGTAATGACCAGAGGAGATTAGATGAGATGCACGCGGTTGTAATTGGAGAGGAAATAACATTTAAGAAGTGGGAAATTGAAGATGCTTTCCTGATGCTGAGCAGGTCTAACTGATCTCCGTGAAGTTTCCATAGAAAATTGAAATTAGGGTGTTAAGTCCAGGGCTCTAAACTTCACACCGAGCTGTTAGAGCAAGGTGAAGCTGGGCATGGAGTGAGTGTTGGCACGTGTGTGAGCAAAGGATGATCAATACCCTGCAAGCTTGGCCCCTCTGCTGCAGTTAGATTACCCAGGAGATATCCTCCTGTGCCTGTGCTCCACTCAGGGCTTGGAAGGATCCAGATGCACGCATCCGTCAGCCCGGCTGCTGAAATTAGAGGTAACAAATTACTGATAATTAGGGCTGTTTTTTGTTTTACCATTGCAAAAAGTGAATTTATAAAAGCCAATTTATTTTTATCTCTGGCCTCGGGAACTCCAAAGCAGTTGTACTTATTCTTAATTGCTTGTTTTATGGGTGAAAATGAAGCTGGGATGTAAACGACGGCACGGGGGGGCTGGGATAGAGCGGCTGCCACGCTCAAACCACGGGGAGGAAAACCGGCACTGAGGATTGCCCAGTACTCCACAAATTCCAGTTTTTATTAAGTTTACAATGCAACCATTTCCAACCATCCCAGAACTAAATATAGTAATGAAATTTTATTTGAAGTCAGGAACATTATCGAGATATGACTTGATGTGTGTAAGATACTGCACATCACCGGAGTGCTACAGATTGTGTTAAATGGGCCTGAAATAATCTTCAGGAAAGAAAATCGTTTTCTATTCTCCTTGACACAAAGTGTTTGTCACAGATACGCGTTCTTATCCACGTCTTGTTAGTGAAATCATTATACTTTTCATTACAACTTTTATGCAAATATGCTGGTTTTCCTTGATTAGGTTTACATGAATAAGCCGTAATTGTAGGCTGAGGTGATATTAATGCTCAACAATTAAATATGTAATTACTGTGTGTAATTGTGGTGTGAGGGATGGGTGGCAGCCTGGGCTCCCTGCTGGCACAGGGTTTGGGGTCTGGGCTGGGGTCCTGCCCATGGCACTGCTGCAGCGTGTCCAGTACCCAAAATACATGGAGAAATACATGAGAAATACATGAGAAATACATGCATGAGACCACGGGAATGCTCTTGCAGCATCCTGCTGCTGCCCAGGATAAAGGCTTGGACAGTTCTCACTTGTCTCACTTGCATTCCTCCTTTTGCCCACCTAAACACGTGCAGCCTTTGAAGTGTGATATTTAAGGGAACTTTTTTTCCCAGGCAGCTGCTTGTATGTGCTGTAATTCCTGTTAATCTCTGTGTGCACAGGGCTCGCTGGAGCAGCGGGTGCTTTCCCTCTCTGTGACACTCTGCCGTGTTTGCAGTTGGAGCTGCAGAGGAAATACAAAAAAAACCCCAAAAAACAAAAATCCAAAAAGGAAAATACAAAGGGAGAAATACTGACCTATGGGTACCTGCCAAAACTGTCCTTTTGGCAGGCAGTGAAATGTGCCTCTAATGGAGAGAGCCTCCCGATGCTGGGGACACCCAGGTGCCACGCTGTGAGCATCCCACAGGCTCTCTTGGTGGTTTGGAGCATCCCACAGGCTCTGTTGGTGGTTTGGAGCATCCTACAGGCTCTCTTGGTGGTTTGGAGCATCCCACAGGCTCTCTTGGTGGTTTGGAGCATCCCACAGGCTCTCTTGGTGGTTTGGGGTCCCCGTGCTGGGAGCAGGTTTCAGTGTCAGCAGCCACAGGGCTCTGCTCCTGGAGGTGACTGTGAGCACTGAAAGGATGTCTTGGCAAAGGCAGCTATTCAAATGTCTCTGCTATTTTTTTTTTCTTTTTGCAGTCAAGAGTTCCCACAACTCTAATTCCTTTATTTTTGGTTTCGAGTGGATTTTTCTGTTGTTTCTTTCTGATAAGGCAGTGAGGCTCCTCCGGTGGCCCCTTTTTTGGGGGGTGCAGCCCCCCTTCCCTGGACCCAGCACACCAGAGCACAGCTCCCTATCTGCAGCCTGAAGAATGAGTTATTGTGCCACCAAGAATTGTTTGAAGAATTAAAATTGACCCATTTCCTTCAGGCACGGGCAAGTTAATACTCCGGAGTGTTAACATGGTAGGAGTGATTTGAGAAGTATTATTCGTCAAATCCCTGTGCTCATACGTATGTAGGTATAAATAAAAAGGCCTCAAAGGTTGTTTCAGCATTTATTAACCTCTCCTCCTCTTCAGGGGCTTTACTTGGCCAAGGCTTTATTTGGTTTGTGTGTTTTTTTCTGAATTTGTGGAACTGGAGGAGCAGCTGCCAACACCTCCCCGGACTGAAACTTGTCTGTGTCCAGGGTTTTATATGCAAGTTGCTACATTTGTGCTAATTTTGTTTTCCTGGCTTTTTCTAGGTAAGTGAACGCGTACAGAGGTGGGATTTGAAGGCTGGTGTTTGGCACGGGACAGGCTCGGGCTCGGACAGCGGCTCGGGCAGGTGTCAGCCAGCAGAAGCTTCATTAGTAAGTCTAGAAATGTAAAAGAATGTAAAAAAATGCTTCAACAGCTTTTGGAGATTTTCTGGCATTCTCGTGTTCGGATGAGGAAAGGAGGACTCAGAACTCTTCCTCTCACAACACAGTAGGGAAAAACCAAACAGCCCTCCCTGCCTTGTGATTTCTGTTTCTGATTTTCTGTAGTGTATTTAGGAGTGCAACTCTTCAAGGAGTAATTTTTAAGTGCAGCTGGATTCCTGGGCTTGGGAGTGTTCTCCAGCCTCGTGTTGAAAGGGAGCGTGAGGAGGTAGGAGACAGCAGGGGTGGTTTGTTGTTTTTTTAAATAATGCTTAATCTAGAATTAAATTCAGAGGAGTGCCTGGAGAAAATGAGATCTCTCTGATCAGATGCTCAGAGTACTTTTTGTCTTCTCTAATAAGCAAGAAAAGCTAGTAGAGGGAATTACATGCTGGAAGAGGAATTTTAATAGCAACAGATATGCAAAAAGGGAGGTATCTCAGGTGAATAGGAGGTGCAGGCTGGTGAGCAGGAGATCCTTTCCCAGCTGCAAGAGCACGAGTTTTTGTGGCACAGACACAGATGTGGACCTCCCCAGCAAAGCCAGAGGAGAGGAACCGGCTCCATTTGGTTTTCAGTCCCTGCCTGGTGTGGGGAGCCTCCCTCCAGAATGAGCAGGAGGAAGCAGCATCCCCAAGGCTCCCTGGAGCAGCCCGGCTGAGCAGGGTCTGTGGCAGTTCCAGCCTGGCTGAGCAGGGTCTGTGGCACCCCCAGCCTGGCTGAGCAGGGTCTGTGGCAGCCCCATCCTGGCTGAGCAGGGTCTGTGGCAGCCCCATCCTGGCTGAGCAGGGTCTGTGGCAGTTCCAGCCTGGCTGAGCAGGGTCTGTGGCACCCCCAGCCCGGCTGAGCAGGGTCTGTGGCAGTTCCAGCCTGGCTGAGCAGGGTCTGTGGCAGTCCCAGTCTGGCTGAGCAGGGTCTGTGGCAGCCCCAGCCTGGCTGAGCAGGGTCTGTGGCAGTTCCAGCCTGGCTGAGCAGGGTCTGTGGCACCCCCAGCCTGGCTGAGCAGGGTCTGTGGCAGTTCCAGCCCGGCTGAGCAGGGTCTGTGGCAGCCCCAGCCTGGCTGAGCAGGGTCTGTGGCAGTTCCAGCCTGGCTGAGCAGGGTCTGTGGCACCCCCAGTCTGGCTGAGCAGGGTCTGTGGCAGTTCCAGCCTGGCTGAGCAGGGTCTGTGGCAGTTCCAGCCTGGCTGAGCAGGGTCTGTGGCACCCCCAGCCTGGCTGAGCAGGGTCTGTGGCACCCCCAGCCTGGCTGAGCAGGGTCTGTGGCAGTTCCAGCCTGGCTGAGCAGGGTCTGTGGCAGCCCCAGCCAGGCTGAGCAGGGTCTGTGGCAGTTCCAGCCTGGCTCTGCAGGGTCTGTGGCACCCCCAGCCTGGCTGAGCAGGGTCTGTGGCAGTTCCAGCCTGGCTGAGCAGGGTCTGTGGCACCCCCAGCCTGGCTGAGCAGGGTCTGTGGCAGTTCCAGCCTGGCTGAGCAGGGTCTGTGGCAGTTCCAGCCCGGCTGAGCAGGGTCTGTGGCACCCCCAGCCTGGCTGAGCAGGGTCTGTGGCACCCCCAGCCTGGCTGAGCAGGGTCTGTGGCAGTTCCAGCCTGGCTCTGCAGGGTCTGTGGCACCCCCAGCCTGGCTGAGCAGGGTCTGTGGCAGTTCCAGCCTGGCTGAGCAGGGTCTGTGGCACCCCCAGCCTGGCTGAGCAGGGTCTGTGGCAGTTCCAGCCTGGCTGAGCAGGGTCTGTGGCACCCCCAGCCTGGCTGAGCAGGGTCTGTGGCACCCCCAGCCTGGCTGAGCAGGGTCTGTGGCAGTTCCAGCCTGGCTGAGCAGGGTCTGTGACAGTTCCAGCCTGGCTGAGCAGGGTCTGTGGCAGTTCCAGCCTGGCTGAGCAGGGTCTGTGGCAGCCCCAGCCTGGCTGAGCAGGGTCTGTGGCAGCCCCAGCCTGGCTGAGCAGGGTCTGTGGCAGTTCCAGCCTGGCTGAGCAGGGTCTGTGGCAGCCCCAGTCTGGCTGAGCAGGGTCTGTGGCAGTTCCAGCCTGGCTGAGCAGGGTCTGTGGCACCCCCAGCCTGGCTGAGCAGGGTCTGTGGCACCCCCAGCCCGGCTGAGCAGGGTCTGTGGCACTGACTCTGTTTGTCCCCTTCAAGCACCCTGCTCCTTTGGCTAAGGGAAGGTGTTTGACCTTGGGCAGTGTCCTATGGGACCCTTCCCTGGCTGTAGCTCCCTGTGTGAGTGTGCTGCATTTACCAATGTGCCACCATCCCCAGGCAGCTGAGTGCAGAGGGGAAGTTCCTCCTTTTCCTGAGCGTGGGCACGCTGCAGGAAAACAGAACCATCTCATAGTGGGCACAGATGCTCCCAGTGTCTTTTTGCCTGTGAATCTGGTTAAATGACACGGGATTTTGCTGCAGGTGCCATTCAAGGTCAGTTATTCGGCAGTGCTGTGACTAATTCCAATTAAAGCAGAAAGCTTTTCCCATTTTTTAAAAAAAGAAAGACTTAAAAGCTTTAATTTGCTGCAGTGAGCTGCAGCTCGTGGTCTGGACGTGCAGGAGATGTTCCTTGCTCCAGTAGTGCCCTCCTGAGCTGGGGAGCCCCTGGCTGCACCTCAGCATTCCAGAGGAGACGGGACGGTGGCTTTGAGCAGAATCCAGACCTGTGGAAAGGTCTGTGCAGGGGGAGAAGGGACAAACAGGAACAGGAGCAGGATAAATTGCATTCCCAGGCAGGACCCACTCAGCCCAAGAGCCCTGAGTGCTGTGGGAATCCCGTTGTGGAGCAGCAGCACCCGTGCTTGTGTTCAAACACGGAGATAAACGCATCCATCTGAATTCAGCATTTTGGGGCTTTTTCATGGAGTTGCTAATTATTGAACATAACTGCTTATTCATAATTTCTCTTCTCCTGCCTGATAGCCCTAATCCTGTATTTGTGCTGCTGTCATTCCCATGGCAACAGACTGGTGTCTGAGGCAGAAGATGATTAAATACCGAGCAGCACATTAAAATAATGGGCAGGTTCTGGCTTAGAGACTTTCACATGGGGGCAAACTTCAAAAAAGAGAACACTTTCACAAAAAGCAATTTACTTTGCCAGTAATGTTCTCTATTCCCCCAGCTCTCAGCGGAGAGAGCTGTTAGAGGAGCAGCCCATCTCCTGCTCCTCCCGCTTTGCGGAGAAATCCTCAGCTTATGTTTATGTCATCAGTCTGTTGCCATGGAAACCTTGTCACAAATGTATCGTGACCTCACAACGGGATGGCAAAGGAGGAGAATGTGGGCTGGAAGATGACATTAGGAATGATCAACAGCAGGGAAAAAACAGCCCCAGGCCTCGGGAGATGCAGCGGAATGAAACACAGAGAAGGAGCCGGGGCTGGGGTGCATTTGCCTGATCACACTGGAGGCTCCCATCCCACCCCATCCCATCCCATCCCATCCCATCCCATCCCATCCCATCCCATCCCATCCCACCCCACCCCATCCCATCCCATCCCACCCCATCCCACCCCATCCCATCCATCCCATCCCATCCCACCCCATCCCACCCCATCCCACCCCATCCCACCCCATCCCATCCCATCCCACCCCATCCCATCCCATCCCATCCCATCCCATCCCATCCCATCCCATCCCATCCCACCCCATCCCATCCATCCCACCCCATCCCACCCCATCCCACCCCATCCCACCCCATCCCATCCCTGGTGTGCAGAGCTCTGCTCCTGAGCCATTTAAAGCCCCAGCTTTGCTGTTTCCCTGTCAGGTACCCATGGCAAAGGAGGAGCAGACCCTTCCCTCCAGGCTGTGGTTCAATCAGCAGGGCTGGGGGCTGGGGGGAAGCTTGACCTCTTTGTCAGTGTCAGGTGTTTGTCCTTTTGGGATTTCAGCCCTGTGTCAGATGGGGACAGGGGAACAGCAGAGCCCTGGGTTTGCTGCAGCACTGCTGCTCTGTGGAAGGTGTGTTTGCGGGGGTCTGGAGTGACAGGTGTCAAGGTGATGCTTTTTGATGCTTTTCAGAAATCAGACTTTCCCTAATGAAAGCTGCAGCTAAAATGTGAAAGAGGATTAAGCAAGGATTAATAAAGGGAAGGTAGACAAGAGATTTGATTATCTGTCACAGAGATAGTGGCTGGGTGGCGTGTCGTGCAGTGAGATGGAACACCTGGGGTATTGATCAGTGGGTGCAGCAATTGATGGTGCTTTTTGCTCATTTGTGCTGACCCCGGAGGATTTCCCTGGCAGGGCTGCTGCTCCTTCCTGCCCCGCAGCAGGTGAGGGCTGTGTGCTGTAAGGTGGGGGCTGCCCGGGACTCCTTGGTGCCAGGCCAGCAGCACTGGAGCTCGGGGCTCCTCGAGCTCAGCCCCCTCTGAACATCAAACCCAGGTGATAAAAACAGAGAGGCCGCTACAGAGAGCTGCTGCTGCTCCAATATTATCTCCCTGTGCAGGTGCTCCAGGCAGTGGAGCCGCATCCAGGAGTGCCACTCTCTGCATATTTCATGTATTTTTAATAAAATCCTGTAGAGCACTAATAAGATCTTTGTGCAGCTTGAGCTTCAGTGAGAGCCAGTGGCCATGGCAGTGCTGTGAGGGGTGTGTGGGGTGTGTGTGTGTCCTGCACTGCTCTGCACATGCTGGGGAAAGGCTGCCTTGGCTCGTGGCCTCCCCCTCACCAGGGCTCACAGGGCAGTGGGAAATGGGGGGCAAGAGCCTGATGTGGAGCCAGCCAGCCCAGCGAGGGCAGGGTGCTCTTGCCTGCCTTGGAAAAGCCTCTGCAGGGGATTTCTCGTGGAGTGCTGGGACAGAGTCAGAGGAGCAGCATCTCCTTGCTGTTTATCCCTTAGGTTTCCTGCAGGGAATAAGACGAGGGCTGGGCTGATTTGTAGAGCGTGTGCTTCAGCACTTCCTTTCTCTCTTAAGCAATTTCCCTGTCCTCTGGCTTCTTAAGAGCTTAAGGATAATTTTCCTCTTGCAGTTGGTAATAGGAGAGGAGATGAGTACAGATCTCTGCGACCCATAAACCGTCAAGTCCTGCCTGCCACTGAAACCTCGGCAGCTTTATTTGCCTTGTCGTGGCTTCTCACATGTGTTGGGGTTTAACAAACACGAGTTTTCCCTCTGGAGACAGACTTAAAAAGAGCCTGCAAGGAGCAGCATTGTTCTCAGAGCATCTTTTCTCAGCCTTGAGAAGTGTGTGACTTCAAAAAGGAGCAGCAGCAGCTCAGCTCAGGCTCTTTGCTCCTCCTGGGTTCATTCGCAGCCTGAGTTTGTTTTTGGCTGCAGCCCGCAGCACCTCAGGGACAGCTCTGTGCAAGGAGAGTGCCCTACACCTCCTGCACGCTGCTGGGAGCCTGGCCCCTGTGCTGTGAAGGTGTTCTGGTGGCAGGGGCGTGCGGGGCTCACGGAGCTGGGCAGGGGAAGGAGCGAGCTGGCAGCGCAGCATCCTGTGGAAGGAAGTAGGGCATCCATGCCGGGCTGTTGTGTAACAGCAGCCTCCTCCCGCCCCAGCCAGCCCTCTGCCTCCTGGGGAATTCATGGCCGAGTTCACTGCGATTCTATATTTGGCTGAAATATTGAAAAATGCATTTGCTGTCAATGGGTTCCTTTAATATAAAAGGAAGAAGATTTATGGGAAGAGGAGTGCTGGCATCACAAGTGCCCTTTGTCTTTAGTTCTTTACTCGGTTCCATCTTACCTTGGACCTGTTTGAGCCAGCTGTGTTGTTGGGGAAGGTGAGGATGTGAAGCCAGAAGGTAATTTGGATTTCTACCTCCGGGAGATCCTGAGGACACAGGGCACTTACAGAAAACTCACACTCTCAGAGTGTAAAACTCACTCTCACTTACAGGAAACTTTGAGGGTTGTTCCTTTTAGTGCTCTGCCCATTTTTAACCTTGAGCTTTTCCAGTTGAGGGTGGAGGGGTAAAAGCAGGGAGGTGCGACCTGGGGAGCAGCAATTCTTAGCTTTAACTCGACTCTTTCCCTGCTTGTGCCCAAATGTGTGACGGTGCTTTAAAAAGATGCGGTAACCGCCTCTGAAGGATGGGATCCAAAGTTAGTGAAGTTAACAGCTCCCACCTGGGGACAGGAGGTGTCGATAGCAGTCGGGGCAGCTCTGCAGGGTGTGGGTGTGTGCGAGGGGTGGTGACAAGCAGGCGCTGGAGCCCAGGCACGGAATGGTGTGGAATGAACAGGCTGGGCAGAGCCGGCAGAGCTGTGCCACAGCCATGGGCTGAACGCAAACCATCCCCACATTATCCCCCTGCTTCCCCTGTGCCTGCTTGCTGATCCCCGGGCTCCAGGAAAAGCCAGGGAGCTCCAGAGCTGCGGGGAAGGGCAAAATTACCTTGACTTGTAGAGCCAGTGAGTTGTAGGTGAAGATCTTTCTAGAAAAAACCATTTAGGGAAGCCCTGAGGCTTGCAGCAGAGTATGCAGTGTAAGGTCACTGTAGTGGTTCCACGGAGCGTGTGGCAGGAGGCAGAGGGGACCAGGGCACGTGGGGCTGTGGCTCCGTGCTCCTGCAGAGGAGCTGAGGAATCCCGTGGGAAACGGCCTCGGTTTTGTTCTTTCTGATGAGTTCTCTGAACTGCGCGGCTAATTGCGCTCAATTACTCCCGCCTGCTGCAGGTGGGTTCATGGTTTTCAGGCAGGGATGTACATTGATTTCTTCTGCAGGCCTGGAGACAAAAGTCATTCATAAAGGAGGAGGAACTTTGCTCTGCTGTCGGTGTGGGGGGGTTTGCATTTCTGCTTCTGTATTGTTGGCAGCTTTTGCATTGATTCAATTTGAAAACTGAATGAGAAATTAACGTGTTCTCGTGTGGACACATTTCAGCTAAATTAGTAAATGAAGTGGTGACTCTTCTCCCTGCATTAAACCAGGAGAAAAACTATAATTAACCATTTCATTGACTGAGGAGGAGTGGCAAAATTGATGGGAGACATTGACCTCATAGATTTTTCTTGCCTGTGCTGTGAAAGTGAGGGTGAGCTTTTAGGAACGAGAGTGGTGAGTCAGCTTTGTTCCCAGAAATACAAATGGATTCGGTTCATTATCGCACCTTTTCTGCTTTATCTCTGCTTCCCCTGGGAAGGATCTGCTTCTGCCTTACCCTGCCAGGATTTTGGAATCCCATCACTCTGGGGCTTGACGTAATCTCCTGGTGGTCCTTGCTGTCAGGGAAGAGGTACAGCACAGCCCGTGCTTGGGATGCCTGTCTCACAAAACACCTGTTCCGCTGATTTGACATAGCCAGCTTTCCAGGAAAACTCCAGCAAGCCTGGGGCGCAGCCGAGGTCACTTGGTGTCGGTGCCCGGGCTGCTGGCGGGTGTCCTGGCTGTGCTGGGCCCCATCCAGCAGCCACCTGCTGCCAGGTGTGCTCAGGGTGACGGGAGAAGCTTGCTGGGCTGGAGCTGCCCCGTGGGGCTCCCAGGAGAGGGGAGTGGCTGGGCAGGCTCCCAGCCCTGGCTCAGGGGTGCAGAAGCACTGCCCCGAGGGCTTTGTGGCAGGGCCAGGCCTGCACCTTCAGTGTGCGCACTTGAGCAGATGGCCGGGGCTGCAGTGACCCTGGCTGACCCCTCCTGTCCCCAGGGCTGTCAAACGTGGATTCTGGGCACAGGGTGGGGCTGGGATTAAGCAGAGATTACGCAGGGAATCCACGGGAGGGGGAGAGCTGCCGCTGTTTGCTGCAGGGGACCGCGCCGCGGTGGTTGGAGGAGCAGGGGCTGTTCTGTGCAGCACAGAATGATGTGCTTCTCTGAAATCTGGGAACACAGGGCTCTGTAAAGCACTGCACAATGGGAACTGCAGGACTGCACTCCCCTCCTTGTGAGTGCTGCCATAATGCAGCACTCCAGGCCCCTTGGAGACAGGAAAACACAGGCATTTCATCCAGAATACCCAAGTTAGTGCTCTAATGCAGACTTTTATTGGGTACATAGCAGTGCATTTCTCACACCACGGGGAACCAGTGATGGACTCTCTGTTCCAATGTAAATATCCCAACTGTGCATCTAAATATGTAAAACACAGAATCCCACAATGGCTCAGGCTGTTCAGGACTTGAAAGCTCATCTCATTCCACACCCCCTGCCATGGCTGGGGACATCTTCCCCTGTCCCAGGCTGCTCCAAGCCCTGTCCGAGCTGGACACTTGAGGGATGGAGCCGCCTGTGCCAGGGCCTCACCACCCTCACAGTTATTACTGGGTATCTTCAGGAGGAGCAGAGTTATTACCTCTGCTGATTGCATGCTTGAACTTGCATTAGGAATTGCTTGGGACTTGATGGGGCACGTGGTGTTTCGGGATGAGGCGTGTGGGAGGGACATTCACGTTTGCCCCGTTGGAGGAGTGAACAAGGGGACGCTTCTTGCCCGTGGTTTATTTCCGTTCCCTTTTCAGGCAGCCCAGCACACCTGGATGCTGGGGAGCTGCTGAGGGCCCCTGGCTCTAATGAGCAGCACTGCCAGCTCTGAGAGGCTCCCAGGGGAGCACAGGGCTCAGTTCTGCAGCCTGGAGCTGCTGAAAGTCTCCTGTGGCACTGGGGGTCTGTTGAGTGTGTTCACATATCTCTGTCTTACATGTGGCAGCTCCTTGAACCTTTTCAATTTTTAATGGTACTCTACAGTAATAAGAATATATGATCACTCACTGGGCAGAGGAGGCTGAAATCCCAGCAAATGCAGGTTTTCTGTGAGGTTCTGAGAGCAATACAGCAGGAGGCATTTAAGGCGTGCTGGTGGGAGAAGGTGAGCTATCCATCAACTGCACAATCTTGGATTTGAGTCTTCTATTTAGATTAAACACGTTAAGAAAGATGGATGGTAAACGTATTTCAGCAGCATTGTCCCCAAACCAGAGCGGAATGTAAAGAGTCTGGGAGAAGGATTCAATTACACTGGCAAATAGCTGGGTAGGAAGGGAGCTCGTGGGGCAGTGGGATGTGGATTTATGGAGTTCTGTGATAAAAACACCACTTCCATTAAACCCTCCCATTCACATCACACCTGGACTGCGGGCAGACCCACCTGGAGCTGCTTCAGGGGTGCCTTTGTGCACTGTGTGTGTGTGTGTGATAGTTTATGTGCTTTGGGGGTGCCTTTGTGCACTATTGGTGTGTGTGTGTGTGATAGTTTATGTGTGATAGTTTATGCTTTGGGGGTGCCTTTGTGCACTGTGTGTGTGTGTGTGTGATAGTTTATGTGCTTTGGGGGTGCCTTTGTGCACTCTGTGTGTGTGTGTGATAGTTTATGTGTGATAGTTTATGTGCTTTGGGGGTGCCTTTGTGCACTCTGTGTGTGTGTGTGTGATAGTTTTTGTGCATCCCAGTCCTTCCAGCTCAGCAGTTTGGGCTGCCTGTGTTATTGCTGAGCAACCCTTCTGTGCCTTTGGGAGGTGATGCTGGCATTGCTGCCTTGGGTGCACAGAGTTGGGAGAGGGAGAAGCCTGACCCAGCCCTTGGCAGTGCCAGGGCTGGCTCTCAGGCTCTCAGGGTGTATTCCTGAGCTGCTTTGGGAGGGGGGACTCTGCTGGTTGTGCCCACAAAGAAATGAGTTCATTCTTGTGCTTGAGAAGGCCAAGGCATCAGGGTGGCTGTGTTGCAGGGCTTCCTTGCACAATTAATTGGTGCCCAAGACAAACAGGAGCAGTGAACTGTGTGTCCTGCCTCAGTGTGAGGTTCAGAGGAGCAGGAGGGGGATTGCCACTGTAAACCCCTTTTCCTGCAGCCTTCCTTGAGGTGTGCAATTACCTGGTGCTTGCAGGCAAGGTGTTTTCTTATCTTGAGCTGAAACTTTGTTCTTTTCCCCCCAGCCTGGTGCTTGGCAATTAAGGAGCTGCGTGGTGCCCGTGCTTTGATCTTTACCTGCCTCTGCAGCCCCTGGTGTTGCTGTGCTTGGTTCAGAGAAGGGAAGTGTTGGCCACTGCTGTGACCAGGGGCTCTTGTGGCATTTTGCTGGCAGTGTTTCAGTGGTGCTGTGTGCTCACTGTGCTCCTTCTGTGGGAAACAGGGCAGGGAAGAGTTACCGTGTTTGTGTTCTCCTCGTTGAAAACAGGGGATTTTTCTTCCCAAATTCTTGTTGCTGCTCTTTGTTCAGCTGATTCGCCCTTGCTAGGGTTGGTGTGAGGATCCAGGCGGCTGCCCAGGATGGAATCTGGTGAGATCAGGGCTCAGGTGAGATGCAGGGGATGGGTGAGCAGCCAGAGTGGCTGTGATTCACCCCAGGGCTTAGCAGGACATGGTTCTGTGCTCGAGCCCTCCCTGCAGTACAAACATCTCATATCAGCTCATGGGCTGTAGGACAAGAGGCCCCAGCAGATTGCTGAAACCTGTGAGCTCATTCTGCTTTCTCTGGGGCTTTTCCACTTGGCTGTTTAACAAAAAACAGCACAGCAGCTGAAAAGCCCAACCCACACACACACACACGTTCGCCTGGGATTTCTCCCCTCCTGGAATTGGCCTGGATGCACTGTAGCCTCTGTAGGATGGCTTGTCTGTGTCTTGCTCTCTTTCTGTGTTTTAGGCAGGGCCTGTGCAGGTGGTGTTTTCATGGAGGTGCTGGTTTGTGTTTAATTTCCTTATCACTCTGAGTGAGTGCCCAGCAGAGCTGCCTCTGTGTGTGTTTGTATTCCCTGGATCCTGGGCTCACAGGGCTTGCCCAAGGTGGCAACATCAGAATAACCTCTCCTGAGTGATTCTTTTAATTCATCTGTGTGTCCCACAGCCTGGGGCAGAGTTGGAGCCATTCAGAGAAGGTGACTTGGGTGATTTTGTAGCCACAGGAACTACCAAAATTCTTCCTGCATTTTTTGTTGTGTCTGTGGCCTGCCAACCATTCAGATTTTTTTCCTTCTTTCGGGTTTGGTGGCCAGCCAACGTTTAGGAGTTTTTTTTCACTTCATTGCTCAAGTCTTTTCATTTCACACCATTGCCCCTGTGGTTTGGGAAGGTTTGAGTGTGTGCCACACTTGTGCTGTGAGCCAGGTCCCAAGCCTTCCCTCCAGCTCCTGGAGGTGGTGGAGAAAGTTGTGTAGGTCAGCTTGGAATCATCATGCTTGCAAGGAAAAAAATTAAAACTGACTTCAAAGGACAACTCTGACACGGTCAATTAATAATTAAAACAGTTTTTTAATGAGCTATGCAATTACCTGTGTGTCCCTGGAGATGATAGTTTATGGTATTATTGCTCAGTGCCCTTTCTTTAGTCATGGCAGATGACATCTGTAATTTAAAGCAGGCGAGACATTAAAGTGACAGAACTTTCATTAACCTTGTCTAAAGTTTGTTAATGACAAATGTCTCGTTAAAAAAAAAAAAAAAGCCATTGTCAAAACAGGAGCTTGGTGCCAGGAGGGGGATCCTGTGGCAGGGGGTGAGTGGGTGCTCCAGGCTGTGGTGGCAGCAGGAACAAGGGGGTGTTTGCCTCCCTCCCACCCTGGAATCCTCCAGTGCAGCATCTCTGTGGATCTGGGCTGTAGCCACAGGCTGTACTCCCTGCAGGTTTTCACCTGGCTTTTGTACTCCAGGAGCTGTAACGAGTTCAGGTTTAACACTGGGCTTAAAATCGTGGCTCAGAATTTGGTCTCTCAGATTTCACACCAAGTGTTCTGGAAGAGCCTCGGAAAAGCAGGGCGGCAGGAGGCCCTGGGCTGGGGGGGAGTGACCACTGCTGGTCCCAACCAGGCTGTGTCACCTCTCTGTCCACAGCTCCCGGCCCTCACTTCTGGGTTCGTCCCTGCATCCATCAGGAGCCGGAGCAGATCCTTCTGTAAATACCTTCTCACCAAAGATCAGTAAATCTGACAGCCTTAACTCCCAGGTGCAAGTTCCGACGGTCCATTGGATGCCCTGAGGAGTTAATTTGGTTTCCACTGGGGTCCCGATTAAAGAAGAAATTATCTGCTTGAATTGTGAGCAACTTTGTGGGAAGGGGCAGAGGCACAGGGAGGTGCCTTGGCAAGGAGATTGCTTTAAAAAGGGTCAGTCAGACCTGAATGCCTCAGTGGTGAATACCAGGCTGCTCAGAAATAGAATTTTTGCATTGTTATGTCAGTGAAGACACTGCAGGGAAAAAACCATTTTGTTTGGCGTTTTTGCAGTTTTTAATATGGAACAGGTAGGAAGTGCCTTGTTAAGTTATTGATTACCTTCAGATGAACTTCCAGGAGTTTATAGCAGCACACTGTGCCCTCAGACTTTGTTAAACTGGATTAATTTTTTCTTCTGATCCCGTGAGGCTTCCAAAGCTATTAATACTGAGTGCAGCATTTAGGAGCTGTCCTTGTGGCAGAGCAGCACTTCAGAGCACGAGACCCAGGCTTCATCTGCCTGGGAGAAATGTGGTTTCCTTTCCAAATTAACAATAAGGAATGTAAATGCCAGTGTGAGGGTTACACAGCATTTCATGCCTTTGTTTGTTGTGGCAAATTGGATTTAAAGCACTTGCTCCTGCGAGAGGGTTTTATGTGCCCTGAAGAAAGGATTTGCTATAGTGGCCCGGCCCTCCCTCCCCTCACTGTGTGTACACACAAACACACTCACACACATATATGTTGTGTTTGGGGGTGTGCACAGAGAAGGCCAATGCAAGATCTGCTCGTTGCAGTGTCCCAGCTTTGTCCCAGTTTTGTCAGAATTCGGGATGTGGGCTGCTCAAGCAGGAGCAGTCCCTAATCTCAGTGTCTCCTGATTTCAGTGTGCAGTTCCTGTTGGTCACTCACTGGCATTAGACCCATCTCTCATCTCATTTGGGAAGGAAACAAGAGATGCTGATGTTAATGCTCATAGCCCAAGGCAGACCCTTCATTCCATGTCCCCTTCCATGTCACTGTTACTGCCCAGCAGGAAAAGTTTCTGGGATGAGGGGCACTCACTGTGTGGCTTCTCAGCAGTGCCAGTGTCCTGATGGATCGAGGCAATCCTTTGGTTTCCCACAGAAATCCCACCTGCTCCTGTCCAGCACCACTTCTTGATAAAGACAGGAGAAAACACAGCAGCCCCTGGGGATTACTGTCATGCAGAGAGAAAGGGCAGTGGGGATGCTCTGGGCAGCATCATTGTAAGTGGATTTTCAAGGCGACTCAGGTTATTTACAGCCCTGTCTGGTGATCCCAGAAACGCTGCTGAAGCCTCTCTGTGCTTGCAGGAGGAAACAGGTCCCTCGTGGCTGCTCTGACCCTCCTCCCTGGGCAGGGAGTGACCCTTTGTGGGTATTACTGAGTTCAGGTGGTAGCAGAGGTGCTGAAAAGAGAACAGCTATTATGTCTGTTTATCTAAGACATAATGTGTATTCCCCAGATGGGTGTATCATGTTGCCAAACTTTTGTCTACAAATTGCTAAAACCGGTTAAGCAAGCACGTTTGCAAATGCACAGGGCTCTAGGGAACGCACTTTTGTGTGAAATAGCCCATTAATTTGAACAAAATGTTTTAAATAGTTTTGGATCCTTCTTTCTGAAAGCGCTGTTGCTCCAGCGTGAGGAGTGGCAGCTGACAGATGTGCCAGCACCCCTTGTTTATCCAGGATGGTGCTGTGTGAGGAGGTGCTGTGTGCCCTGGCAGGATGCTGGATGCTCACTGGGCGCTCCTTTGATTTGTGGCTGCCTCTGGCTTGACTCTGTGGCAGATGGTTCAGCTTTGCCAGCCTTGAAGGAGCTAAAATAGGAGCAGGTTTGTGTTTAAAGGCAGCAAAACAACCGGTGCACGGCAAACTTGTGATGGTTGTGGTGCTTCTTGGTGGTTTACAATGCAGAAATATCCAATGCTGAGCGGTTCAGGACTGAGGGTGCTGGGGGGAAGCAAGGTTAAGCAGCATCTCACACCTTCCACTTCACATCTCATTATTCATTGCTAATAGAAGCCTGGACCATCTGTCTCTGCAGAGAGCGTTTGGATGTGACAGGCATGGGAGATGTTACAGAACTTTCTCAGTGAGGTGTTTGTTCCTGGGCTGTTGTGCTGGTGTTGGGCTGTGCCTGCTGCAGTGCACGAGCAGCCCTGCTCTGGGATGCTGAGGTGTCACCCTGAGCCCTCCGGGCCACCACAGCTCTGGGTGCTGCCTCCTTGCCTCCTAAATTCTCTTCAGCTTGCAGACAGCCTCCCAGAAACCCTCTGGGGTTTTGCCATGTCGTAGCAGTGGTGCTGAGTGTCCATCCAGGCCATGGGCTGGGAGCAGGGTCCTGGCAGGGCTGTGGGGTGGGAGCAGGGTCCTGGCAGGGTTATGGGATGGGAGCAGTGTCCTGGCAGGGCTGTGGGCTGGGAGCAGGGTCCTGGCAGGGTTATGGGATGGGGAGCAGTGAACTGGCAGGGTTATAGGATGGGAGCAGTGTCCTGGCAGGGCTGTGGGGTGGGAGCAATGAACTGGCAGGGTTATGGGATGGGGAGCAGGGTCCTGGCAGGGCTGTGGGGTGGGAGCAGTGTCCTGGCAGGGTTATGGGATGGGGAGCAGCGTCCTGGCAGGGTTATAGGATGGGAGCAGTGTCCTGGCAGGGTTATGGGCTGGGAGCAGTGTCCTGGCAGGGCTGTGGGGTGGGAGCAGTGTCCTGGCAGGGTTATAGGATGGGAGCAGTGTCCTGGCAGGGTTATGGGGTGGGAGCAGGGTCCTGGCAGGGTTATGGGATGGGAGCAGTGTCCTGGCAGGGTTATGGGGTGGGAGCAGGGTCCTGGCAGGGTTATGGGATGGGAGCAGTGTCCTGGCAGGGTTATGGGGTGGGAGCAGTGAACTGGCAGGGTTATGGGGTGGGAGCAGTGTCCTGGCAGGGTTATGGGATGGGAGCAGGGTCCTGGCAGGGTTATGGGGTGGGAGCAGTGTCCTGGCAAGGTTATGGGGTGGGAGCAGGGTCCTGGCAGGGTTATGGGATGGGAGCAGGGTCCTGGCAGGGTTATGGGGTGGGAGCAGTGTCCTGGCAGGGTTATGGGGTGGGAGCAGTGTCCTGGCAGGGCTGTGGGGTGGGAGCAGTGTCCTGGCAGGGTTATGGGATGGGAGCAGGGTCCTGGCAGGGTTATAGGATGGGGAGCAGTGTCCTGGCAGGGTTATGGGCTGGGGAGCAGAGTCTCAGCAGGGTGCACACACAGCACCCCTGAGAGCACTGCCTTCTTCTTTCCCTACAGTTCTGCTGCAGGGAGACTGAGAATATCAAATATCCATCTCCCCTGGAGGGAAGGAATTGCTGTGGGATTTTAAAATTCTTTTATGTTTTCTTTCAGCAGTGCTGAGGAAAAAGATCTGGGTTCCATCAGTTAAATTGATGCTTGTGAAAGACTTAGCAAATACCTTCTTTCCATCTGTTTATTAGGCTTGTGAATTTAAGCAGTAATCAGAAAACCAAACAGAAAGGATCGTGTTGAGTACAAGGTCCCTTCTGGGTAGGTTTCAGTCATCTTGGTGCCATGGTGCCATCCAGGGCGTGTTTCCTCTCTGGAGAAGAAGATCAGATGGAGCACAGTTGGGTTTTGGGGGGCTGTGTCTGCCCCTGAGCCCCAGGGCTGCTGCCAGAGCAGGGGCACTCAGGGGCACTGCTGGCACCTTGTCCTGCAGGCAGCTTGTGCCACTGTTAGAGAGGACAGGGATCCCTTCAAATGCTGAAGAATTGGAGGCCAGGAGTGCAGGGGCCAGGCATTAAGGCTGGCTACTTAAGGAAGAGATGATGGATTCCTGCAGAATCCTTTTTCCTCACTTTATGAAGGCGTTTTAGGGAGAGATTCTTCCTGAGGGGATTGAGGTCATCTCTCTTCCCTGTGTAAGGCCTGGTGAATTGCCTCTTGGACACTTTATCTCGGGAATGACACGGTGTTCAGTCAGGGGGCTCTGCTGACAGCAGGAACCACGCGAGCACCGCTCGGTTTGTGAGCATCAGCAGAATCAGAGATGGAAATACCTCCGTGCCTGTTGGTGATTTAGTCATGGAATGTAAAGAATTTTCAACAGTAAATGCACCGGCTTTTGAAGTTTCTTTATCCTCTGCAGAGTTTTAACTTAGATGGCAATGGGATATCAGTATTCATTTTATAGAAATTTTTCCGGAAAATATTTTTCTTATTTGTGCCAGCCTGGCGTTGTTTGCATTCAGTTCTTCCGTTATCAATAACTGTAGAAGCAATCCGGGCAGAGTTTGCAGAAATTGCTTTGTCTGTGCTTTGCTCCTCCAGTATTTATTGGCTGACACTCTAATGTGATTATTTCTCTGTGTCCCTGCTAAAGACACAGCTTGGAAAGATGCTACCCTGAGATGCCAAATCTGCACTTTTCTTTGTATGAATTTGTGAGAGAACAACTGTTTATTACAGGCACCTGATTTGAAAATTATTCCTTTGGAAGATGAAGCAGCGTTGAATTTATATTTGTCATAGGTAGGTCTCAGCTCTGTGACAGAACAGTAGGAGTGTTGAAATCCTGGAGTGATTTCGTGTGGTTGTGCTGACAGGAGATGGTAGGACAGGAAAGTTTTTACAGGGCAAGAAAGAAGTTGCTGAACTCGGCATCTGCAATAATCTCAATTGGCAATACATGCCTTGGAGCAGAATATTTGGCCACTGAGCTGGAAAATTGTTATCAGTTGTGGCAAGGCTATTTTTAGGCTGTAACATCTGTGGAACACCATTTCCTCAAACTTTCACTATCTTTTGACAAGTCGGCCAGATGTGACTCACTTGAGCATATTGGGTGGAGAGGAAAAAACAATGTGTTGTGTTTACCAGAAATGCAAACATGACCTTTTCAGGATGAAGGCAGTCTTTATTCTCCCATGGAAGAGGCAATAAGCAAAGATGGATTTTCATCATCAGTATTAAACCTCTTTACAGTGCAGTATTGTGGTCCAATGCTCTCACAGAAATCATCTTGAGGAGGGTTTTGCCAAAAACCAATTTTCTCTCCTTGTTTTGGAGCAGAAAGGGGAGGGAGCCAGTGATGGTGTCCTGATTCTTGCCCCACAAGTCCCCTTCTGTCCCAAGGCTTGGGCTTGGCAGTGCCTCGAGAAGCTTTTCTCACCTGGAGACGGGTCTGGCCTTTCCCAGAGCATCACCACGCCAGCTCCACGTGGGAGCAGGTCGGATTCTGCCACCCTGCTTTGCCACCCGAGGTGCTGCCTGTGGCAGTGGGAGCCTGAATGCAGGGCTCTGCCTTCAAATCCACGGCTGACTGCTGTCACCATGAGCAGATTGGTTTGGGCAACTTCCAGGGTTTGCCAGGCTGAGCCGTGCACTCACAGCTTGCTGCTGCCTTGGTGCCCTAAGAGGAGGGCAGCCCTGGCGCCAGGGGTGGCACTTTGGGCAGGTTTGGGCTGGTTTTTGTAGCCCAGGAATCACGTTTGTACCGTGCGAGCCGCACTGGAGTGGCCATGGGAGGCTGCAGGAGCCCAGGGGTGCATTTTCCTGCTGGAGGAGCCGGCAGCAGTCAGGGCACCTCATCCTCTGACACGGCTCAGCCAAAGCAGTGAGCCCCAAGGAGGTGTCACCTGCCAGGCTCCGGCTGGGGCGTTGCAACAGCAGTCAGACCTTGACATTTGATGTCTCTGAAACAGGTTTTGGCTTAAATTCAGTTGTTTACTACTGCAGTCAGGAGCAGATTTGTTAGACAGGGCTAATTACATGTGCTTGTTCCAAAATCATTTGGAAACTGTAACATTTGTTGCTTTTCAAGCGCTTTAAAATATGCAAATATTTCATGCAATGAAGAGAGCTGATTTTTGCAAGAAGCCACAAATGGTGTTCCAGCCAAATGTGATTTTAGAGGTGGCCCAAAGCAAATCCACTGGGTGCCCTGAAAGGAGTAGGGAGGAGGAGGACAGGGAGGGTTCCTTGGTTGGTGCCAGTGTCTAATCACAGGTGAGAACTGAGCAGGTGGAGAGTTTGTTTGCTCTCTTCGACTGGAATTTGTTAAACAAGTGGTGGGAAGATGACCAGGAGCCATTCCCAGTTCCAATGAAGGGATGTGCAGGGGGTTTCTCACGGGGGTGTTTCTCATGGTGCTGCTGTGCATCAGCCAAGAGGGGCTGGCTCTGCCTTCAGCAGCACTTACAGGCTCTGACCCCTCAGATCTGAGAATCCCTGGGATCACAGTGTTTTAGATATTGCTGGGTTTCTGACTGAGTGTTTGGCTCGTGCTGCTCAGACATTCTGCTGTGTTGGTGGGATCCAAGACTCTCTTCCCCAGAGAGTGGAAGCTCAGCCTGGCCCTCTCTGCTCTTGTCTTGAACAGTTTTACAGGAAACCAGTGGATCTGGGGCTTTTCAGTGTTCTGCTGAAGGTCCAACCTCCCCAAAACACCTAACTAGATGAGACCCTGATTGTGTATCATGGGAACAGGGATTGGAAAGTATTTCCTTTAGGTAAGTCCAACCACGCAAAAGCTATTGGAATGTCCAGAGACACCTATTCCTCCCATATTTTAAGTCTGGATAATTTTATAAAAGCCCTCTTATTTTGTTTGTGTCTTTGCTGGAAACCATGTCTATCTGCCAACCCTTTGGAAATGTCATGATGTAATTATTTTAACAGGCAGTCTGTGCTCCTTTATTTGGGGGATATTAACCTTTCTAAACAAAAGAAATGTTAATATACATGGGAGACGCAGCTAATGGGATTTCATTTTTCTTATTAGAACAGACTGGAGTTCTCTTTTTAAATTATTGTAAAAGAATTCAGCAAGTCGAGTAATTGCCTTCAGCTAATCCACGATGGCAAATTTGAATGTGAATATCCAGATCATTCTGTATGGATGGGAAAAAGTAATGTGATTTTCTTGTTTTTTATTTGCTTTGGCTAAACAGTGCTGAAGGATGATATAAATTCATTGAATTCGAAACAAAGAACATGCTAATTATTAATGCGCCGAGTTGTGATGCGCTGCGAACGTGCTGTTTAATTTGCAAGGCCTGTGGTGGCCCGCTTATATTTCATTGCATATTGATTCAAAGTGTGTGTTTGTATGTGGTTTGGTGGTTTTCCCTGATAGCCAGGGAATTTCAGCTGGATTTATGGGCTTTTCGCTCTCGTCAGGTCGGGGCACGGCCGCACTGGCTGTGCAGGTCTGGGCACAAATGGATAATACTTTATAAGACTTGGTGCAGGTTGACTGGATTAATTCAAAGATTAATTTCTCTGCGTGCAGCCTGTCCTCAAGGCCGCCTCCTGCTCACCAAGCAGCCCCTGGGCTCGCCATGGCCTTTCTGGGGCAAGCACTGTTGCTTTTACGAGCTGATGCTGCATTTAAAGCCGTTCCTTCCCCGGCGTGCCTTGCGGTCGGAACGCGTCGGGATAAATATCCCAGACTCTGCGGGATTTATCTTCCAATCTCGATTTTAAAGGGATATTTCCAAGCTCTCTAATCACTGGCTTTATCTGCAGCCAACTGGTGTGGTTTGCAGCGCTCTGGAGCTGCCTCCACGGGGCTCGCAGGGAGCCGCGCGCGGTTCGCGGATACGGAACGGAGCGCGCTGTGACCCCCCGGTGGATAAAGGAGGATGAGTGGAAAGCCGAGCTGATTGCATGTCTGGAAGAATATTTGTGCCTGATTTATGTTCTAATTTTAGCGTTGGGCTTTCTTCACGATAGTAAAATGTCACATTAGCATGGAACTTTCCATCTAACACGCTGAGAACAAACACCGGGGCTGAGGCTGTGGTTTGGGCTTCCCTGAACGTCAGGATCCGATGGCTTTGCTACAGCAGAGTCTTGGTTAAAGAAGCGCTCAGGGAGATCTGCCTGGGGTAGTTAATCCTGGTGTTACAGTGTCAGGATGCTGCTCATTAGAGGCTGGAATAAAACAGCCTCCAAAGCCTGATGACTCCCAAACCCTTGGCAGTGTTGAAGTACACAGGTGGGGGAATTCCTTCTTGGCGCTTCTGGTTTGCGTTGGATTTTGGCTATAAATCAGAGTGAAATTGTCATCCAATGAAAATTGATGTCATGGACCCCTCAGTCAGACCCCAGGCTCACCAAAGTGTCAGCTGCAGTGACTACCCCCGAGTGCTGCTGGTGGGAAGCTTCCAAGATCTCATCTTCTGCAGTGTTGGAGGCTGCTCCTCAACCAGTGATATGAAGGAATTAATAATTCATCTTGTGTCTGTAGGAGGAAAATGAGTCTTAAATTTGATTAGTAAATGACAGGTTTCAGCCTGGTAATTTGCAGCCTTTATTAACAAACTTGTAGAACTTATCAATAACACTGTAAGCCGCTTTATTTTGGGCACCTTTATTGTAGCTGGTGTCATTTTTCCCAGGAAAGAAGTGCTGGTATTCCTATCTTGAGCCAAGCTCATTAAGGCTCCAGGACTGTTCCACTTGTACATGGTGCTTCTTGCCAGTTATATGCCACAGATGAGTCACAAGCCTGTTTTGATTCCTGGTGGTTCTCCGCCTGCTTTGCCAAATCCCCCAAGATTTCTTTTTGAGATGATCCTCAGTGGTTAACCACGACTTAGAGCCTGTCCACAGATTTTATGTGGGATTTTTGGGTTTCTCTCAAGCGGCGGTATGAGACACGCTGTGAAGAAAATAGTAGCCATATGTAGTCTAGTCTTGTCGAAAGTTGGGGAAGCTGTGGAGTGACTCTTCCAAGTTCTGGTGGAGTTTCCTTGGCTCTGCAGTGCTGATGTGCTGGAAGCACTGCACTGAGTCAGTGACAGGGACTTAAAAGTCCCTTGAATTTCCTAAAAGTCCCAAGACAACTTGAGGAGCAGTTTGTTTTCTTGGTGTTTGTTTTAGTGCCTTTGCGCCATGCTGGGAGGTCACGAACCGAGCCCTGCTCAGATGGGGAATTGCTTTGGTTAAACTGTGCTGCGCTGCGGGTGTCAGGAGGATTTCAGCGAGGAGGAGGAGGGTTCTGGGGGTGTTTGGGAGGCTGTGGACATGCTGGCACAGCCTCTCTCTGAGCTGGTTTGCTATGCAAATTGGCAGCTGAGCGTTGCGTGCCGCTCGCTTGGGATGATGCTCTTAAAAGTTGTGCAGCTTTTGTAGATAAACACGAAGACATCCGCTTTCAACTTCACATTCTTTAACCTTGTTTTATTCCTTGCCTGGTGCTGACACTTTCAAGGCAGATGAAAATCAGACTAAATTTAGCAGGGAGCAGAGCCCCCATCCCTCCTTCTCCCCCACCCTACCCATTCCACGCGTAGCATCCGTATCCTTTTGATTAGTTTTGCCCTTGGTTTCTGCTTCAGATGTGAAGTTTTGCAAAGTGATGCTGAAGAGAAGCCTGGGTATTTTATGAAGTGAGCCCTTGGTGTGCCACGTCTTCAGTCCTTTGCAGGGAGACTCTTTTTCCCCTTTTTGGGCTGCGCCCTGCTCTCTTCCTCTCTTTGCACTTGTGCCTTCAGAGAGGTGGATTTTCTGTATCTCTTGGTGCAGGATGGAGCCACTGATCTGGAGAAATTTGGTAGCTGGGGCTGGTGAGCATCAGTGTTGACAGACTGTGTGCGTGCTGGTCCTCGCTGCTCCTCCGAGAGCCCTCCTCAGACATTCCTCAACTCATTTAGTCCCATAGTCTCATTTAGTCCCTGTTTGAGCAGAGATTAATTATTTTGCTGTGTTGTGATGGCTTTTCGAAGCCGAGCCCTCAGGGGAAGGAATTTTTTAAGGCAGTTGAGCCTCAAGATTTAATTTGAACTCCTGTCTCTGCATTTGGACAAGCAGATTAATTGACCCTTGATAGGTGTGGGCTCTGCTCCAAATGAACAAATCCCAGCTGCTTCCCCTCTGCCTGTGCACGGGCAGATGAACGGCTGGGGTGTGTGAGGGGGGACACAACCCCGCCTTGCCCTGCTGGGAAGGGGAGCTGGGATGATGGGGGTGGCTCTGGTCACCTCGTTGGTGCGACACACTGCCCACAGCTCCCTGGTGCTGCCCAAAGGGACCCCACTGAGCCGTTCCCCAGCAGGCTGGGGGCTCTGGCTGCAAACCCCAGCACCTCCCTCAGCTGCTCCTGCCTCTGCTGCCTGGGTGTTCCTTGTTCTCCAGCCCTTCATCCCGCATCACTTGGTGTGCGCATCTCATGAGGAGAAACTGGTGACATCCCAGGATTAGCTGACCCCATCTCTTGTGAAATTAAACCCTCCTGAGTGTGGAGATGCTGCTCGGTGGCAGGTGAGCATTTGTTATTAGACTGAAACGTGCAGCTGAGGGATGGGACTGGCTGTCCCATTGCCTCCTCCTGCAGCCCTTGAGCCTGCCCCTGGTGCCTTGGACCCAAACACATCTAAATGCTTGAGTTTCACGGGGTGCAGAGCGTGGGCACGGCTGAGCTGAGCTGCCCACAGGGGAAATGTGCCCCTTGTGCTGTGGGCTGGGATCTGCCGGTGCCAGCAGGTTTTTGGTTGAGCAAAAGTGCTCCCAGCAATTTTCTTGTTAAATAGCAGCACTTTGCATATTCCCTTCTCCTTTTTACTTACGAAAAACAACTGCCTGTGCCCTTTGTTTTGAAACTGAAGGGATGTGTGTGTTGGTTCCAGATGGGAATGAAACTCGAGTTTCCCCAGCCCAAATCACATTTCCTCAGTGCTGTTTGGATGAAAATTACAAGTTCTGTATATTCTCTTACACAGTTGATGTGTTTTGTAGCTACACACTGATAAGGTTCATGAGCCAAACATAACAGTGGCTCTGCAGTATGATAAATTGGCCCTGGTTTTTAGGTCCTCTACTACCTTTGTTCTGAGTAATCAAATTAAAGTAATCTCTTATTACAGCATGGCAGAACCTGCACATGCAGCTGTTTTTTATGGTAGCTGCAGGTCTTAAGGTAAGTTAAAGTTATTTCAGTTGTTACTTATCTTTGGAATGACGATCATGACAAATGGCCAGTGTAATTTCTTTCCTTAGTAGATGGATAGAAAGGGAAGATATTGCACAGGCTGCTCACTGAATTCATAAATTTTTATACTGGAAACACTGAGTTGGATATTGAAACACTTAACGTGACAAGAAGACAGAGAATTGTTTTCTGATCTTGTTGGTGCCATAAAGTGAAATTCGGTGAACTTCGTCTGCAGCTTCTTATTGCTGTGTAATTTAGATGGGAGGGGAAATAATCCATGAAGTAAAGATGGCTGGGGTTTGTTCTGCCTTTCCTGCCATGGGAATGGAGCTGTGGGGACCAGCAGCTGCAGCAGGTGTGTGCAGATCTGGCAGGGTGACCCCAAGGGAGGGCGGGTGCTTGGGGCAGTGGCCGGGCTGACAGGGGTGCTCCATCAGGGATGCTGCCTGTCAGCCAGGACGGGGCATCCCTGTGTTTTGGGGCTGTAGGTGAGGGTGTTGTAGAGCTTGGGCTGGTTCTGGGGCAGGGCACACACGCTGGGACACTGCCAGCCCTTGTTGTATCAAGCAAATACCAAAGTGCTATCTGAGTCTTCTCTCCAGCAATATCTCTCTTTTAACTGTGTGTCTCTGGTTCAAAAGGATGGCAAGGTTTGGTTTAAGGAGCAGATCATGCAGAGAAAGGCTTCCTTTGCTGTCTCTTGGCTAACTGGTGTGGACAGGAGCTGCAGAGAGGACATCCAGAAGCCAGAGTGCCTTGGCACGAAGCTGCAGAGAGATGTCTTAGGGATTGCCAGCAGTGCTGATGGGAATCAGCTCCTTCCCCCAGTCCTGGGCTGGCTCCGTGCTCTCCTGCCTGGCTCCTCTCCCTCCTTGCCAAAGTGCCAGGAGATGTGGTCAGCACAGCTCCAGCTTCTCCCACAGTGTTCCTGCTTGTGCTGTGCCTTGACTGCGAGCCAGGCAGTAGTGGTGTGAGGTCCATGGCTTTGCTGATGTACTGCTTTTTCTGCATGAAAGGAGGTTTTATTCAGCATGATGTTAATTGGGTGTTGCCCTTCAAAATACGTTGTGTGATCCCTTAGGTTTGGGGCTGCATGGGAGAGGAGCAGTCCCTGACTGCATCTGCAGCTAAGCTTACACTTGCGTTTGTAAGAGGGAAGGAAAATTTGGCTTCAGATTTTGCCAGCTATAAAGAAAATATTTTGATACAAGCTTGTGAGTCATCGGAGGTAAAAGGGAGGAAGTCTGAGCACTGGAGCTGCCTGTGGCTTCCCAGGCAGCTGAGTCTGAAATACAGGACTGAGCTCACTGTGGTGCCCCACATTGGGGAGATGTGGTACCTGGGGGGTTCCCCATTGTCTTTCTGGTGATGGGGCTGCAGCACAAGCTCTGGGCTAACCCTGAGCCCTGTGGATCAATTCTGAGCATCTCCTGGTCATACCTGGGGCAGGCTCCCTCCCTGTGCAGTAACCAGGTGCTCTCCCTGAGGATGAGCGACCACCCTGCAGTCCCCTCCAAGTCTGTACAGGTGTGGCATTCAGAAAACATGGCCTGTGGTGTTCTTCCATCATCATTTGTCACCGTGTGAACTGCAGAGGCATTGCCATGGATGGGCTGCCACCAAAGGACACGAACTGGGATAACCCTGAGGGTTCCTGCACTCTTCAGTGTCTGTGCTCCCTGGGAATGCTCCTCACTGGTGCCTGGAGCTCCTGTGAGACAGGGAAGTGTCAGGGGAAGAGCCTGGGCCACTAACAGCTTTTCTTTGGTGCTAGCTAGAGAATATTGACCTCAGAGAGAAGCTGAGCAGGGGCTCAGGCACTGGAGAGCCTGGCCAGCATGAGAAGCCTCTCCCAATTGTCCTCCTTGATGTACCACTGTTTAAACGATGCTAATTTTCTGTTCGCCTTTCATTTGTTGGATGGCTGCTCAGAAAAGATAATTTTTTCAATTTCCCTGGGCTTCTGGACGGTTAAAAAGAAGCTGTGTGTCGTGCAAGGCGGTTGCAGAAGTGGCTGCGGGAATAAATAAAGGGGAGGGCTGTAAGTGGGAGGCAGCTCAGTGGGGAAGGAGAAAAGGCGAGGCTATCGCACGGGAACCAGGTGCTGGCATCCCTGCCTGCTCCCTCTGAGGCTCCATCTGACAGCAGAGCAAACTCACCCGCGCTGCCACACCGCGCACTCCCCTCTGCACAGCATTCTGATTATTAATTTGGAGCCGTAGCAGTGGGGAGTGATGTGGTGGCGTGCAGACAAACAGAGTACTTTGGTCTTGCAGGGGCTGGCTGCTCGGTATAATTGCGGCTTTAAACAAATTCAGTGGCCAGAAAGCTGTAAAACATTTGCAGGAGAGAGCACGCCTTGAATATTCATCTTCTCTGAGTGTCACCGAGTGACATCTAAGAGTAACTGGGCAGATATGGGTGCCAGGCAAAATAGAGAGTGGGGAGTCTTGCTCGCTGATTTGTATTCTGGATGTAAATCTTAAATTAGTTTGAGATTTTAAAGTGGGTTTTTAAATGCCAGGCACATAAGAGGCGGAATTGATATTAATATTAATAGGCTTAAAAAGATATTTAATGCAATATTTGTATAATTTAATTTCTTCATAATCAAGTCAGAAAAGTATCAACTGACCACAGGGCTCAGAGAGCTCCATTGTGCCATCCCTCTGGCGGGTGGAGCGTGACCTTGGGTACCTGGGACTGCCCTCGGGTTTGGGCCGACCCACACCCATTTCTGCCACCCCAAATGTCACTTACTTGGCAGCGGTGGAAGGGTCCATATGGCGGCAGAGGCACCACGTTGGTCCCCTGGCCTCGGGGCTGGCATTCTCCCCGTGCCAGAACACGGAGGCAGTGCTGGGAAGGCACAGTCCCTCGGCAGGGAGCCTTGCTCCAAGCAAACAAGAACTTGGAAGAAGTGCCAGTGGTATCCTGCAGATATAAATAAAATGAGGCCAGTTGCAGGAGGAGGAGGAGATGGGAGAGACTGAAATATTAATGAAGATATAAAGCACTGCACCTACACTGAGAGCAGTGTGATGTTCTTGCTCATCTATTCATGTTGAGCTGGCTGGAGCTTTAAATTTTAAAGCCTGGGTGGAGAAGAGGGGCAAGGTTAGGCAGCTCGTTGAGGCTGTGGTGGTGCTCCCAGGCAGCCGAACGGCTCTCAGGGGAGGGAGCCTTCCACCCCAGGGGCTGGGCAGTGTCCCCGTGGCTGAGCCTGCCTGCCGGGCATCCCTGCCTTGCGCTGGGTGCTGAGGGTTGGTGCAGCTGGACGCTGGGGCTGGTGGGTGGGAGGTCTCTGCTGCTGAAAACCTCACTGTGCCAGTGCCAGGGAGCGAGGGCACGGCCCCTCTGCACAGACTGGGGCAGCCTGAAAACCTCAGGGAGGCCAAAGACGGGCGAGGTAATGGCACTGCCGGGTGCCGTGGTGATCCTGGGCTGGCAGAACCAGCAGCAAGGTGTTGTGCAGGGAGGGCTGTGGGGCAGCCACCCCACGGGGACAGGCTGGGGCCGGTGCCCAGATCCCTGGGCTGGAGCTGGCTGTGGGCTGGGTGGCCTGGCGTGGTGAGAGCTCTCCTCTGCAGGAGCCATCGCACTGCGGGAGAGACCTGCGGGCTCCTCTCTGGCAGCTGCTGCAGGTGCCTCTGCCTGTTTTCCTGTCTGTCTTCTCTTCAACAAGGAGTCTGCCTCCACCTACAGGAAGCAGAAAGCAAGAAAAGCCCCCAGAGTCACACAGTACCCTGTTAGCCCTCGTCTTTCAGGGGAGCAGCTCATCCCTCCCCGTGCAGCACAGGGCACTGCTCCTGGAGGTGCTCTGGCAGCCTGAAGGCTCCATGACTCTCAGGCAGGTTTTAATTCCCCGTTCCTCGTGCCCAGGCCCCGACAAGGAAACGCTGACAAGCCAATAATTGAATTTTGGTTGCGTTAGCGAGGCTTCTGCTGGGGATGGTGCTGAAAGACAAAGCAGACCTTTCAGAGAAGAGCAGTGGTGGTGCAGGAGGGTTTGGGGAATCACAGCTTTGGGGACAGTGGAGCTCTGAGTCAATGGCACAGGAGCACAGGAGCAGATTGATGCCCATGTTGGCACACCAGGCAGGCTGGGCAGGGGCTGAGGGGATGGAGAAGGCTGGAACTTCCCATTCCTTCCCATTCCTTCCCATTCCTTCCCATTCCTTCCCATTCCTTCCCATTCCTGTGGACCTGCAGGCGGAGGGGCGCTGGCAGTGCCTGCAGTGGGGCTGAGGCACACCACACTCATTCAGTCCTGTTCTGTGTTCAGTTTTGTTTACCTTCTTCCCTGCGTGTGAATGCAGAAGAGAAAATAAACAGAGCTTGGGTGGCTTCTCCAGGGCCTCTTCAGAGGGAACCTTTCTGTTCCTGTTTCACTCCCAAAATGATGTGTGGCTCTGCAATTTCTCCTGTCCCACTGCTGCCTTGGAGCCATCACTCCTGTTTGGGTGCTCAGTGTTTGGTTCTCATTTGAATTTTTGGGTGGTTTCCAGTATAAGAGACTGTCTGGGACATCCTGGTATGGAGCACTTGTAGGATGGGGCACACTGGGGTGCTGGGCACTTTCAGATCTCAGTGCTCTGTTGTGGGCACTCCCATCCATGGGACAGCAGGGCAAAAGCCTTTACCAGCCTCTTGTGGATAGGCACAGTCCCTGTGTCCCAGCTCTTTAGGGCAGTGCTCTCCAGGCGCTGGGGGCAGGATCAGGAGGGCTCTGGATGGCAGGGAGGGGATGCTCACCCTGGCCAGGTCCAGCAGGCAGCCCCTTGGACTGAAGGAGTGAAGTGTGTCTGTCCGTCCTGGCTGTCAGTCCAGCAGCCACACTCAGCCCATTGTCACGCTGCTGGAACCATGTTTGTGTGTGTTGGGGGATGGTGCCACATTTGAGCGGTGTCTGGGTGAGAGAAATTCCAACCTCTGCATTTTCTGTACAGGATACCTGACAGTAAAGCTGTGGGATGACCTTTATCTTTATGAGCTGGGAGAATTAAGGAGTTCTGTATTTTAGTTTAATTAAGCTATAAGGCATAACAGATGGTGCTTTTCTGGGTGATTATTGAATGTCTCTGCTTTGACTGAGAAGTGCAGTAACACCGTGCTGATAAATGCATTGTGATTTGAAATATCCGAGCTCTTGAAGAACACGTGTTGGTGGCCGTGTGTCCTCACTGCCTGCTGGGCACCTGCCCCTCAGAGTTTCACCGTGTGGGTGCTGATATTTTCCATCCTGTTTGGCCAAGGTGCTTGGCTGGCACTGGTCGAGCTGGCACCTCCTGTGCCCCGGCTGCCTGGCTGTGAGAGCAGAGTCACCTGCTCCCCCCTGCATCCGTCAGCAGTTCCCAAATGTGAGATTCTGCGGGGAAATGTTCTTGTTGTACCAACTGCCCTGAGCAGAGGCAGGTCTGTGCTGTGTTCTTCTAATAAAATTGACAAACAAATTACCCTAGAATTTCCAAAATTACCCTGGAATTTCCAAAATTACACAGATTCAGAAAAGCCCCGAGCCCCAGCGTTCAATCTGCAGAAACGTCTCTCTGTAGGGATCACCAGCCTGGTGAGATGGCGTTGGCGGCAGCACAGCAAGGAGGGACTGAGAAACGCAATGGGCTGGAAACGCAGAGCAGGAGCCAGCTCCTGTGTCTGCAGATCAGGTACACCCAGAGCACTGGAGATGCTGCTGTTCCAATATTTGCATATACATAACCAGGTCAGGCATTAAAGATGCATTGTAGCACGGCTGGTGTGTAGGACTCAGGAAGCTGAGAGGAGCTGAGGTCATGGCAGGTTGATTTGCTGTTTGATTTCTTTTTTCCCCCCTCTGTTACATGAAAACTTTGCATGAATTTGTCTATGCTGGGTGTTCCTCTGCACGCTGGCAGCTGCCATAGTTACTTCAGATGTTAGAAAGCAGCAGAAGCAAGGAGGAGTGTGGAATTAATTGAGCAAATCTGACCAGTCCGAGGCTTTTACAACAGGGTTCAGGCAGTGAATCACAGAATGGGTTGGGGTGGAAGGGGCTTGAGACATCATCTTGTTCCAGCCTCTGCCACGGGCAGGGACACCTTGCACTGTCCCAGGCTGCTCCAAGCCCTGTCCAGCCTGGCCTTGGACACTGCCAGGGATGGGGCAGCCACAGCTGCCCTGGGCACCCTGTGCCAGGGCCTCACCACCCTCTCAGGGAAGAATTTCTTCCCGATATCCCATCTAACCCTGCCCTCTGGCAGTTTCTTCCACTGCTGCATCATCATCCCCTTTTCTTTCCCCCGACTTGCCAGGCATGGGAATTGCTCACAGCCTCACCCTGAACTTGTGCTTCCTCAGTATTTCAGATCACTGACTAATATGCCTCAATTTTTCTCATTAATGGAGTATTTGAAATGATCAAAATGAAATAGATTCACTTCCTGGCTGTAAAGTTGTTACAAGGATGATCTATGAGAAGTTTTTAACAAAGCTGTAGTCGTTTTTGGAGAAAACCTCCCATTTGTCTTGATCTTGTGCTGTTACAAGATGATCTGGGATCATTCTTTAGATGGTGAACTTTGAAAACCAGCAGTTCTGCAGGAAAGCTCCAAGTTGTGGTTTCAAAGGGCCTTGTCCCTTCTTGACCTTTCTTCCCTCCGGTGTCGTGAGCCAGTTCCTTGTTCCCCCTCGTCACAGAGTGGCTCCTGTGGTGGGACACTCTGTCCCTGACACACAGAGGGTCCCACACTGAGCCTGGACCCCGTGGGCACAGCAGCGGGCACAGCAGTGCTCCCCCTGCCCGGAGCTGCCATCCTGGGCTGCTGCATTTCGGGGCTGCAGAGCTCAATGAGAGCCCTGGGCTGGCTCGGTGCCATTTTCGGAGACAATGCCCTGCCTAAATAGCCTGGATCGGGCCGAGAAGAATAATTGCTGCTATGAAATAATTCCGCAATTACCGCTGTAATTAAGGGCAGTTTGTTAATGAAAGTGCTGGGTGAGCGATGGCTGCAGGGCGCTGCATCCCGGGCAGGAGGGGACGCAGCTG
Organism: Molothrus ater; assembly: GCF_012460135.2. Lineage (NCBI taxonomy): Eukaryota > Metazoa > Chordata > Aves > Passeriformes > Icteridae > Molothrus > Molothrus ater. Next base: position 7,804,244 of record NC_050499.2, read on the forward strand.
CGGCGGGCAGGACGGCGCAAACGCGCTCCACGCCTGATGGAGTGCCATCATTACCCCTGCCCCGCGGGAGCCGCGCAGACAAGGAAAAATAAACTGAAAAGATGACGGTGGCTGCCCGGGGCCCCTTCTCCCGGCCCTTAATGGGATATGCAGATGCCCTTACCCAGCTGATCCATCGTGCAATTCCCAGCCTCACCAGCCGTTTGTCAGCAATAGCAACTTGGTGCTGCAGTTTTGTCGCTTTGCTTGTTTTGAGCTTGTTTTTCCACATCGTGCTTCCTCTTAGAACTTAGAAAAATCCTCACAGATTTTTCCTTTGTATAGCTTTAAAAAAATTACTGTTATGAAATGTTGCCCTGCTTGCACGTCTGAGTGCGGGGGGAATGCTGGCTGGAGACCCTGGCCCAGCGTGTTTGCCGGGAAGCAATCTTGGAAATACTTTGGTGTGTTGGGCAGGAGTCAAACTAATGGAGCATTTTAAATTGCTGGAGGAGGCAGCTGGCAATGGACATGTTGTCCATGGGCTGAGGATCTGTGAGGGTTTCCTGAAGCCAGTACCACAGAATTGTATGGAATTGTTTAGACTGGAAAAGATCTGTAGGATCATTGACTCCAACCATTTCCCTAGCACTGCCAACTCCACCCCAGTAACCTGTGTAGTGATGGTAGTGCTGGCATTCTCGGGGAAGTCATTTTCAGGAGCCTCCCTTGTTTTCTGTGTGACCCAAACCCTTGGTGTTTGTGGCTCTTGCCTCTTTTTGGGGTCCTGAGCAGATTTTCCAGCATGGGACACGGTGGGATTCAGCCTCTCATTGCCCCTAAGAGGAGGGTGGCTTTCCCAAGGTACCAGGTGACCCTGCTGATGTCTGGGTGCCAGGCTGGCACTGAGCAAGCCAAATTCCTGGTGAATTCCAGCTGCTGAAGGGCTTGTCCGGGGATGTCAGGGCCATTGGCTTACACCTGGTGGGAGCAGAGGTGAGGGAACTTGTGGGAAGGTGGGAATGGGGCAGGTTTCAGGTGTGCTCAGGAGCAGGGGGGCTGCTGGTGGTACTGTGCAGCACCATCACCGCGGGCAGGGGGATGCAGCTGTGGAGGAGGAGTGGTGGCTCTTGTCCCCTTTGCTCCATAGCCATAGAGCAGGACGGGTCTGCCAGAGCAGCAGCCAGCCTTCTGCAGAGCAAGGAAAGGCTTCCATTGGTGCAGCTTGTTAGAGGTGGAAGGATGTTTTTGTGCCCAGCACATCGCTGGGTAGCAGTGCCTCTTGTTTTAATTGGATTTGCAGCCTGCTGAAGAGCCGTGATTTACAACAGCTGCTCAAATATGCACAGCGAGGTCTTGGGGACTGCTGAGGTGTTCATCTGACCATCAGTGGAAAATCATTCCGGCCCCGTGCGCTCCGTTTGCTCAGGCCGAGCTCCGCGGGAAGAGGGGAAGCGCACGGGGCCGTGTCCCTGCCGCCGCCGTGCGGGAGCGCCGGGGTGGATGCGAGGAAGCAGCCTGTCTGCCTTTACACCAGCCTTGTCAAAGGTTTTATAGATCTCCATAATGAAGATGGATCAGGTTCATTCTCGTTGCCAGTTGCTCTATCAAAATAGCGCTAATTACCGCAGCCGCACGTGCCGCGCGCTGCCATCTTCCTCCTTGGAGCCTACGGCACGTCTTGTGCCGCTCACAATAGATAAAATGAGGCAACTTTTCCCCTTCTATTTTTGGAAAAGTAGTTAGTAAAGGAGAAGGAAATTGATTTTGGTGTCAGAAAGGACATTTCTGACAGGAGCATACTTTGAAATGATTCAAGGCATCTGTTTCTGTTGCAGACACCCAAAGCTGCTGAGAGCGGTACCTAAATTAAACTGTTTAAGATGTCAGCTCTGGGTACGAAGGCAATTTACATCCCGGTAGCACGGTTGGAATTTTTATCGTGTAATGAACTTTCTCACTCAGTTTACGAACAAAGCCTCTCCCACGGTAACTATTTTTGTAGAACGTACAGATCCTCAGGTGCAGGATTGATGTTCACGTTGGGAACGAATGGGGCAGGGTGTGAAGGTGTGAGCAGGCTTGCAGGAGCTTTGGGCATGCTGTCTTCCTGGTGGCTGGCTTTGGGACATCAATTTGGTGGCCTTTGTCTTTATAATCTCGGTTATCACGTGATGAAACACTGGGGAGAAGCATTCCTCCTTGCTGCCAGTGGTCTCCCCCATCCTCTGTGGTCTGCGAAGGGTCTGCAGTGGGATCACCTTTCAAGGTGAACGTTAAATTAATATGGAAGACTTCTAGAGCTCTACAATTACAAGGTCTTTTACTTTCCCCACTTCAGAACAGATCTGGCAGTTTATTGCCAGAGGCTTGGCTCCCAGCCTGGCTGACCTTGGATCTCTGCCTTTTAACTATCAGTGGGGTTTCTTGTGTGCTGTTGTGGCCTTTTATGCAAAGAACAAGCCCCTATTGTGGCCACCAGCTTTGCTGAAGCATTTGTGATGCTCGGAGGATGCCAGCAGAGGTGGGAGGCTTGATTTTCCCTTTCACGTGCCTCTCTCAGTCAGCACTTACTGTGCCCATGAGGTAGTTGGCAATGTAGGAGACCCTTTTTGGTATAGATATTTATCTTTTTAAGGTTTTCCTGATGAATTGAGGCAGATGAGGAGCTCAAGGGGAGGTGCAGGCTGTGTTTGCCTCTGACAATCTGGGACTTCATGGTCTGGTTGCTTCAGCACCTTTCATATTCCCAGTTCTGACGCCTTTGGCAAATGGTCCAGAAATGACAGCAAGGCTGATCCAATCCCCTCAGAATCAGCTTTGTGTCCCCGCTTTATGTGCTTGAGTTCCAGCCTTGACTGCTCAAGCAAAGCATCTGGTTGGCATTGAAAATCCAGTGTGTGGTCTCAAAAAGGGGCGTTACATGCTGCTGTTTGGGGCGTGTCAGCATCTCTGCACTGACACAATTTAGGTATTCCTTCACCCAGAGTTAATTTTCACTCAAATTGAGTTGTCTGCTTAAGGGGAGAATCAGCACCCAGCTGCCAACATGAGCAGCGTATTGAAGGGGTCACGGGTGCCATGTCATTATCATTTGTATTAGTTTATATTGGCTGAAAGGATGAAAGGGGAAACAAGAATATTGACTTATGTTACTTCATATTGAATTAGCATCCTTTTGCAAAGGGCTTCTGGCTTAACTTGGAGCTGTGAATAGTTTCTGTTCAGCAGAGGTAGGGAAGTTTTGGAGCAGGGATGTATCTGTTCCTTCCCACTGCCTCTTCCTGCCTTGTGCAGGGTATCTTGAGCTCAGTGAGACCTTGCCGTGCTGTAACTGCGTGGAGTTTGTTTAAGCTTTGACTTCAAACAGTGGATTACCTTTTATCACATTATATAATGAATTATTGATCCACTGGTTGTGAATATTCCGGGGAAGGCAGCCGATGGAGGCTGCCACCGGCAGATGCAGCCCTGCCCTCGGCCGAGCAGAGCCTCTGCTGTCCCAGGCTCACACTGCCACGTCTCAGAGCAAGCACAGCTCCTTGGGCATCGTCCTTGGGACGTGGCTCCAAGGGCACAGAGCCTCAGCCACCCTTCAGGCTGTCACAGCTCTCCCAGATCAGCATCACTGCTGCTGCTGCAAGGGAGAGGTGAGGCATGGAGCCCTGCAGCTGGTGAAGGTGTTGGTGGGCAGCATTTCAGTCTGGATGGGGAGAGCTCTGCAGAATGGCCCCCTAGGCCAGCTCTGCAGCTTCCTAGGGCCTTTACTCCTTGGAAATGCAGGTTTTGTCTGTGTTTGCTGGTGGCAAAGGATCCACAGTTTGTGTTTATTGAGTTGCTGGCGATGCAGTGTGCTGACACTGTGTGCTGCTCTGGATCTCTGCCTCACCTGGCCTCTGTAGGTGAGCAGATCTTGAGGGACCAGTTCTGACTTCAGGACCTGTTCCCTGCGGCACTGGGGGAGCTGCCAGAGACTGGAACACACATTTCCATTGTCCTCCCTGTGTGGAGGACAGAGATAAAGCAAAAACATGAGTCGTGCTGCTGCAGGCTGCCCGGACAAGGTGCTGAGGAGCTGTTTGCACTGAGTGAGACGTACGGCGCATGGAGGAGAGCGCTGGGCTCTGCTCACCATCTGTGAATGCAGCAGATAGCATCGCTGGGAACAGAAAGGGTTTTCAGTCTGTGAGATGAGCTCCTGATTGTTTTGCTCCATGCAGACTCCACGGGGCCGCTGCTGGTCTTTGGCATTCCAGCAGCACGGCCCTGCCTGCATCAATCGATCCCCGCCCGCCGTATTGACAGGCAGCTCCGATAGTTCTCATCTGAAGAAGTGCAGCATGGATAATTAAGCAATGCACTCTGCAAGTTGGTGATCAGCTTCTCGTGGAGGACCAGTAATGAATAAAAAGTACATTAAGTAAATTAAACTCTTGATGCCTGCAGGTCTGTAACTGCAGAGTTGCCTTTCTGAAATTCATTACAGTTTATAGGAGTTCTGTTAATCAAGAGACTCCTGCAGAAAACATTCTGGGAATCAAAGTTTATTTTATTCCTGTGTTGTTTAGGACAGAGGTAAGTGATGTTGCTGCTGGTCTCTCTGAATACTGAGCTGGGCTCTGAACCTGGGCCCATTGGATGTGGAAAAATCTAATTTAAGCAGTTAAATGGTCTCGCCCCGCCCCAGCCCAAATATATATATATAACTACATATAATGGGAGTTTGTGCTCTTTGTTGGTGACATCTTGTCTTTGAACAGACAGCCAGGCGGATGGGCTCAGTGTCTGTAAGCCAGCCACCCTTGTGTTTCTTGGTGTGTGCATGGAGTATCCGGGCTCTGAGCAATGCCTGGGATCTGTCCCGTGCTGGATGGCCAGGTGTGCTTGGTATGTTTAGATTTCTTCCTCTGGAGCACTCAATCTTTGTTACATTCTGTAAACCAGAGAGAGCCCAGCCGAGCAGGTGCCCTTCTTAGTGTCCAGATGTAGAAGCGTTCTCCAGTGATATGAACATGCTGCAGAAATCATGTTTGCTCTCTAAACTTTTTTTGCAAGCGGCTGCCAACTGCACGCTTGGATGGGAGCCATTTATTTGTAGCACAGTCAATCTTCCCTTAAAGAAAACCACCAGTGAATTAGCTTTTGCATAGTGTTTCAATCAAAGCATTTGATCCTTGTTTCTGCGAGATAATCCTAAGAACTTCTTATTTGGAGAATAGAAGACCGTGATGGATTTAATTCATAAAGGGAAGCAGCCGTAAGGAATGTAAATGTAAGAGGCTGATAAGGTAGGATTTCCTAGTTGCTATGACAACCCCTGGGTCATGAGCCTGAGAAAATATAAAGTAAGTCCTGGAGCTGTGAAGATGATTATAAAATTTAACTGTCATTCTTCATTTGGAGTTGATGGCAAACATTATTTACTTAAGTTTATCTCCAGGCAGGCGAGGATCCTTTCTTCCTCCCTTAAATCGGAGCCTCGGATCACAAATGAACGTGTTGTGCGCGGCCGACATTAGAAGGCGAAGCCACTATTTATTATTCTAACCAGACAATTTGCAGGGAATATCCCTGTAGATTCGGTCACTCTCGACAGAAGCAGAGCTTTTATCCGGTGCATCCCTGATAAAAGGCTCCCTGGCGCCGCTCAGTGCAGGGGGATGTTCCCAGCCGGGGGTGCCGGGATGAGGATGGTTCCCCCACCCCAGGGATGCCCTGATCCCTGTTTTCTTACCCTGGAATCCCGTGTTTGGCTTCCTTAGGGAGGGAAGGCTCAAACCTGATGATTTGTGGAGCGTGTGCGCTGTCCTGCTGCCTGGTGGGCTCTTCCCTGCCTGCAGGAGAGAGCAGGGAGCCACAGCAGCCTCTGCGTTCCCCCGTGCATTTCTGGTGCTCCCACCTCAGCCACGGCAACTTGGCTTCATCTTCTGCTCTTTGTCGTTGCTGTCCTCCAGTTTCAGACCAGCAGACGAATCCTTTTCCAGCGCATGAACATGTTGTGCTCTGGAGGGCTGCAGGAGCAGTCCCAGCTGGGATAGAGTGAAGCATGAAATATCTCTGTGCGAGCTGCCGGCGTGCCTGGGATGAAGGCTCCAGGAGCTGGGCACCTGGGGCTGTGGCAGTGGCAGAGCCCGCAGCTGCCAGTCTCCTGCTGCCCCAGACACCCAACTGCTGCAGAGAGGTGGATTTGTTCTCCAACAGCCTCTCTTGAAGCTCTGCTCCAGATGGAAACCAGGCGGTTCCTGGCTTTCAACAGCACCTTCTGTGCCGATGGGTTCTCTGCTCATTTATAATGGTTTCAGCCGTTCCTGGTGTCATATAATTTAAAAAATACATATGTGATGAGCAGTTGTGTGTGCACTCTAAGGGATCAGCTGTGCCCTCAGCAGTGGCCTCTGGCCTTTGAGGGAAGGTGGGAGAAAAATTCATACAATAACTTAAAGGATGTTCCAGCTCCAGTATCGGAATGTGTGACTTGAGCACAAAAATCATTCAGCACCTCCCTCTGAACTTTATTTTACTGCCTTTGGAAGACTTTTCTCTGGCTGCTCAGTGTACTCGAGGGGATGAAAAGGGAAGTCACTGGATTCAAAGAATCCACGTGCAGCAAATGCCTTTTGAGGCTCTTCACTGGCTGTGGGATTTAGTGTGATGCTATTTTCGAGGCTGCTCTCACAATTTCAGTTGGGAAACTCTTTCACCTTTGCAGCTTTCATCCTGAAATGATGCTGGTGCAGGCGAGCTGGCAGATTGTGGTAAGGATCAGAGTTTGTAGCCATTACTGAAGAGAAGTTGCTCTGTGCAAATGGAACAGAGCATTTTCAATGTACTGGGAAAACCAGAATCTCTTACTTTTCCTGGGATGGGAACTTTGTGAAAGCACTTGCCTAAGGGGAAATTGCAGCAACCCCAAGTTTTACTGGCAGTGCCTGTGTTGCCCATGAGCTGCAGGACCCGTCTCCTTGTGCACATGAGGGGATGGACTTTGAAACATCTCTTTTGTTCATGACACTGTGTTTGCTCCGTGGGATGGGGCTGTTGGTACATGCTTAAATACAAAACCAAGTTTTCCCTCTGTGTATTTTAAAGTGTTTCCCATCGCAGACAGGAGTCTCTTTCTGTCTTCAGAAGAGAATCATTCTGGAAGGATGGTGGAGAGGATATTGTGGTGCTGGACATCACCTCTGTCAAAAAGGCTGGTTCCCAAATCCTCAGTGTTTTCCCATTTCTATTTTTTGGTAGCCGGAGTAGGCTGAGCCTCAGCAGCAGCTGAGCACTGTCTGGGGAAGGCGTTCATCCTTGGACCTTCCCTGGGCAGGCACTGGGGTGTGGTTGTGTTTCTCCATACACTATTTAGTCATTCAAGGCCGCGTTTCAGGAAGGTACATCAAAAGATCTGGTCCAAAAGGCTTCCCCAGGACAGACCACTGTGCTGGAGCTCTGAAGCACAACAGAGGATGAAACGTTGGAGCGTAACAAGGCTGATGAACACAAAAGAGCATTTTTATTTGGTTTCTCATCAGCTCTTCGCAAGCATTGCAGTGTCTGTGCATCGATTGGAGATTTAGCCCTACTGCCCTTGTTATCCCTAGTTTAAGATGTAAAATGCTTTTTTTTGCAAGTGTGGAGGCAAAAGGCTTTTGAGTTAATTAAATCTATGAAGAAATGAGCTGTGAGCTGAGCATTGTAGTCAGCCCTTTCCAACCTGAGCCTGGACCCCATGGTGCTGGCCACTCGCTGTCAGCGTGCCAATACCTGCCAGCATTCAGGTAGCATCAGATCCCTCTATAAAATGGAGATTTCAAGCAGCTTGCAGGAGGCTGTGCATGTAAACCTAAGCCAGAAATAGCTGCTCTGACAAAGACTGACAGGTACGTGCCATTCTCTTCATCTGGCACATGCTGTCGGCGGTGCCGCTACGGGAGCTGGCAGCAGCCTTGCAGTGGTGGGTGGCAAACAAAGGCTGCTCTCAGAAATATTTTCCACACAAAGTTAGGATTAAAAGCACAGAGCCGATATGAAATACCAGCGATAACGATATGGATGAAGGGAGTTGCTGGCAACACACAACCAAACTGAAATCTGTAAAATGAGGCTTTTTCTTTTGTACTGAGTTTTCCAGCGTTGCTTTCTCACAGGGTGCATTGCCTGTGATCTCCTCTGCCTCCTGCAGTTGATAGAGCGACTGGGATCAATAATTCATGGACATATGGAAGAGCATTAGCTCTGGAGACGAGGCTGCTCGATGGCTTGGGGAAGATGCTGATGTTGCTGGTCAGCGCCAGCCGAGCGCGGCCGCTCCGTGCTCGCCCCTGCCCGCAGCCCTTGACTCATCTTTGACTCACCCTCCGAGGGCTGGGGGTGGAGAGAAGCGCACTCATCTGCCTGATCCCCCTCAAGAGCTCCCACAACTCGATGCAAATGTGGTTGTTCCCCTCCCACAGCTCCTTACGCTGCCTTGGGCTGTAAGCACGTCGCTCCTCAGCACTCCAATGGTGTTGGTCCTGATGGCTCAGCAGAACCCACTCACCGCCCTCCTCCGCCAGCAGAGCCGAGGGAGGGCTGCTACTACCTCCCCATTCTTGGTTTGGATTGCAGGAATATGGGGTATTTTTACGGAATCTGCTCGTTAACACAACCTGGCTGGACCAGGATGATCTCCCCTTGGCTCTGCCTTACACATGTGCAAGGTGCACAGCTGCAGCTTCACTTCAGGTGCTCTCCTCCTGTCCAGCCTGGCGTGCACGGACAGATAAAGTTTTCCAGGAGGCGGTGGTGGTTATCTCAGGCCTTGGGGCCTTGGTCATCTCCAGGCTGAAGGATGGTTTCTAGGACAGTGTGAGCCCCTTCTCAAGCTGTTCTGGCAGGCAGGAGGAGCTGCCAGGCTGGCTGGAGATGTGGGAGCTCTTCTGGCCAAAATGAAGTTGGGCAGCAATGGGTGTGGGTGGAATCCCATGCTGACATTTCAGATACCTTCAGTATCAGAATGCTGAGATAATTGAGATCTGAGATAATTGCAGAGCAGCCATGGTAAATGTCATGGGTGCTGCTCCTGTAAGAGCTGAAGCTGTGCAGGCAAGTGGGCAAAGAGTGCACAAACAATGAAGGTTCTTATGAGTAAGTACAGGAGTTGAAGATCAACCTCTCCTCCAATTGCCAACATCTGTTACTGCCAAAATGTAACGATTGTGTTAAATATGTGGCTTTTCAGGCAAATCCTGTTAAACCTCTTTGTGGTTGTGCACTGTGTTGTAGGAGGTGATGACTCTGTCTCTTTGCTTGCTTGAGTGGGAGTCCAGGTTAGCATCCCCAGCTCTAAAGTGGCTTTTGGGGTGCTGCTGGTTTGGGTTTGGCAGTCTGGAGTAGTTAGAAACAGACAAGGATTGAAAAAGGCATGCTGTGATCTCCCCTGAGGGCTCACAAGTCCTGCAGGTTGTACTTGGCTCCGCTTCCACGTCTTCCAACTTGACTCCAGTTTTGATCTGGTTTTTTTTTGGTTTTTTGCAGCAGAGGAATGGAGAGATTTGGAGAGGACAGGTCATCTTCTTATTATCAAATTTCCTTGGTTTGTATTGTCTTCATGTATAGCAGGTAGCATTAAAAATTCCCACTGAAAAGACCAGTATCACACTGATAGTGTTGGCAGAGTTGGGGACTGGACTGGCATCCAGCACTCCTGTGGTGACAGAACCCATTTTTCAGTGAAGTTTTGTTTCTCCCTATTTGCCCATTGAGTGGGCTCCAGACCCTCAGCAGGACCAAAACCAGAACAGCTGTGGCAGCTTTAGGGGACTGCTGGAAAAGCCTGTTAGGAGGTACAAAGGCTGTGTTTAATTTATGGAAAAGAAGGGAGGGTAACGCACGAGAGTCAGAAATTGGCTGTTCTCTTTGTAAGTGAAAGGTCGCGCTACCGAGCACGGCAGGGTGGATTTGTGAAAAACGAGCTCCTGTTTGCGAGGAATTAGAATGAGTAGCTGATTTTTTTTTATTTTTTTCCCCACTTGTGACCTTTAAAGATGCTGCTCGTAGATTGATAAGCAGGCTGATGCTTTTAGCAACCCAATCCTCCATTTCCCTCTCGCAGAAGGACAATCTGTCAAACGCCATGGGTGTCACTCGCAGAAAACCTTCCTCTCTAACTCCCGGGGGAAGGAGGGATGTGGTGGCAGGACCCGAGCTGACAAACAAGGAAAATTCAGCGTTGTCTTCAATGAGTAAAGACCTGCATTTCCCGTGCTCTGCAGCCTCTGGCTAAGGACTTTCCCTACGTCCTTTTCCCAGTCAATTCTGCTTTCTCCTTTTCCCCTGTCCTTGGCAGGGTTGCAGTTCTGCTGCCTGGTGGGACAGTGAGGGTGGTTTGGGAAATTTGGCTTTGCCCCCCAGGCCAGGAGAGCTGCTTTCCCTGCTCTGCTGCTGAGGAGGTGCATTTTGGGGCTGGGAAGTGATGGCTTGGAGAGCCCCATGTGCACTGCAGGTAGCACATGGTACCTGAGACACATCAGCAAGTCTTACTTGGGTTGTGTTTGTAATGGCTGATGGGCTGGTGAAATAGTGGAAGATGGGCTGAACTCAGAAAAATCATTTTCTTAGTGATAGACAGCAGTTCTGTGTGTCCAGGTGTGCCAGAGCCTCCTGGGGGGCGCTGAGGAAGCTCCTGGTGCTGCACGGAGGTCTGGCTTTGTTGGCTTGGCAGTCTCTCTGAGAGGCCTCACTGTGTTTATTTTCTGTTCCTAGAGTGCTGCTGGCACCGAAGTGCTGCGGCTGCAGACACCCTGGGTAGTGCAGCTCCTGTGGCAGCTCTCTCCTGTGCTTGCTGGGTGGATGACACAGTTGATCCAGATCCTGACAGGAGCAGGATTCTTACCGGGTGACAATTTGCTGCAGAGAAACCAGTGCTGTTCTGGTGATGCTGGCTCCCATTGCCCTTGGTCATCCCTTCCAGTTCAGGAGAAACTGGAACATGTGGCTCTGGTCCAAACCCTGCTCTGAGTGCTCTAAGCCACGTGAGAGCTGTTAACATGGATAATTCCACCGTGTCATTTGGTCGCCCATTACTGGGGGATGTTCGTGCACAAGTGCTTCTCTTGCTGCAGCTGAGGCTGTTCCTGACCTGTTTCTCTGTTCTAAAAAGATTGTTGTCACTTTGCCTCTGTGATGCTGAAGAGCTCACCCATAAGGGATTTTTCCTTGCTGTAATGTGTTGGTCTTCTGTGAGGAACAGCTGACGGCTGCCCCATGACTCTGAGCATCCACGCTGCCCAAACTGCTCCGAGTTTGGCACACCTGGCCACTACCCTGGCAGGCAGCGGGGTGTTTCTTGCTGCTCTCTTTTATGATGCTCTGACTGCTCGTTCCCCATGAGCAGAAGGTGCCTTCATGGTTTCACTTGGGCAAAACTTCAGTGCAGGTGCTGAATTCCTTTCTAGGCGCTGTGTAGGACACGAAAGGTAAAAGGTGCTCATTCCCTGAGAGGGGAGCGGGCCCAGGGCAGTCTCTGTCCCACAGTGTCCCTTTGTGAGTGCCACCCTTACATAAGCACGATGCTGCAGCAGCACGATGGAAATCTCGTCAGGCCGGCCAAGTTCCCTGGTTTGGAGCCAGACATCTGGGATTGGGGTTTTCATGGCATTCTTCAGTAGCATGAGGAGCCTCATAAAGCAGCTTCTCTGGGGTATTGTGCCGAGGGCCGCATTCCCAAGCAATTACAGCCAGGGCTGCAGCAGTAATGAGCCCTCGCTTTGGGAAGGGACAGGAAGACAAAAGGGAAACGTTCAATGGAAGCTGCGAAGCCTTTGAACGTGAATAGCTGTGGGCTTGTTAATTGGGATCACCATTGGGAACGTTCCCTGTTCCCTCCGGCTCTGGCACTGCGACCAGGCTCCGGCCGGGGAGCGGGGTGGCAGCAAGGGAAGAGGGCTGAGAAGCTGCAGCTCTTTGGGGTTTCACCATTAATGATTTCTGGCCATGGGGACGAGGCGCAATTGAGCCTTTTTTGGACCAGGAAAGTGCTGCAAGGGGTGTTCTCAGCTGAGCGAGTCTCAGCATAGCAAAACCCTCGCCTGCTGCCTCAGAAGGTTTTGCTTCTTTGGCACCAGCACCATCCTCAGTAGCTGTGGGGTGGCAGGGGATGGAGGAGCTGCTCTGACTGAGCTTGGTGTTCCTGAAGATGCCCACCCCAGCTGGTCTCTGAGAAGCAGCAGTGGGTACTGGGTGCAGGCTGGTGCTGGTGACACGCACCCTGTCACGTAGGCAGACGGTCATCCTTGTGGCCGAGCTCCCATCTATTTACAAATCTGGGATTTGTATTGGAGTGTTTCAAAGCTTCCTTATTTTGAAGGTTTCCTCTGGAGTTTGGTGGCTCCAGATAAGAAGTGAAGTTTGAGTAAGAACCACTTTGGCTTCTGCAGGGAGTTATTGCCGAGGCTGCTCAGAGACGGGCTGTTCGTGTCTGTGTGGGTAACTATCAGAGAACATTTTGTTGGTGTTTGTTTAGAAGACAAACAAAAACCCTCTGAGCTGGAGCGAAACACTTGTCCCTGGGATTTTGAGTAAGAGAACAGGTGCAGTGTGGATTGTGACTCAGTCTGAGGCATGGCACCAGTACAGTGCCAGTAATAACGTTGTGTGTCCTCGTGTCTCCACAAGGCTCTGCCAGTTCAGGGTGGATGATTGCAAACTTGCAATTTTCCTAGGGAAAACAATTGGTGCAAGGTTCAGGGAACTGATGCTTCCCATCCTGCAGGCCAGCACTCCCAAACGTTCTGGTTGGCAGTGCAAGGACAGATTCCTGGGCTCACTGATGCCAGAGAAAACCACACGTGGTTCCACTCTGTCGTGCGGTTTGCAGTTGAGAGTGACAAGTTTAATTCCTTGTATTGCATTTCGGATGGAAAGGAAGAGTACGGCAGATGAATTTCCTTCTTTTCTGATTCCCTCCCCCCCGTTTGATTGCGCTATTGTTTCTTTGGGCACATTAAAATAGAATTTGACTGGAGTCGTTATCCGCTGTCCCCGCGCTGCCGCTTGTAATCCTCTTGCAGAGCCCTCCGCTTTGTGCAGCGGCGTTTGCTAATGAGCAGAATGTAATTCTTTTTTTTTTGAAAATTACATGAAACAGCATACCCATAAAACCTTCAGATTCGAGATGGCTTGTTTTGCTCTCATAAGCAGCCCAAACTCCACAGCCGCTCATCACCCGCGGCTGCCGCGGGGTATCCACAACGGGGATTCAGCCCCAGCTGCAGAAGAACCTGTTGTGCTCCACCATCCACTCCCGTGCACCCTGCCTGGATCCCTGTGCTCAGGGGATGAGAGCAGGATGAGCTGCTCCCAAACTAAGTACAGGCAGTAGCAAAAGGAAATTTTGCAGGTTGAAGTCACCTGCCTCATTGTGGGTGTTGAGCATATGGTGTCTGTGTCAAAGCATTTTTCCTCAAAACTTGAGTGTTTTATCTCATCAGCTGAGCTTAATGCATTCCGTTCACAGGACGGTTATGCCAGGGTGATGACTGCAAGGGCAGCCTGAGGAGGTGAGCCGAGGGGGGAGTGTGCTTGCAGGGAGGTGCTGGGGCCCAGGCCTGGGCTTGGTGTTGGCGTCGCTTTGGAGGCAGAGCCCAGTGAGTGCCTGGCTCCAGTGATGGATGACACCCATGCTCCAGAGTAGCTGCCTGCCTGCAAACCTTTCAATAACACACAGCAGAAAAAAAATAATCCCCAACCCAAAAGCACCTTCACTACAGGATGTGCTCAAGTGGCTCCTCAGCAAAAACCCTTTTAACGTTCATAAACCATTTCTAAAAGCCGGCCTGAACCAGACTGTCATTTCAGTGCCTTGCTAGAAAAATAGCCGTGAGGAATTGTCCTTCATTTGTAGCTCCAAAATGTGGTGTGTCATCCAGTTTGGTGAGAGCAGCATTTACTGGAAGGTCGCGGTTGCTGGGGCTTAAGGAGGGCTGTTCTGGACAGACTGTGCTTAGTTAGAGCAGGTTTTATAAAGTGGTTTTAAATGCAAGTGATTAAGGGGAGGATTTCTCTTGCTCTCAGGTGTAAATGCAGCTCCTGATTAAAAGTCAACTGCTGAAATCTGAAATTTTCACAACAGCACTGCTGAGTTATTTATTGTGGAGCATTTCCATTGAAAATGAGCCTTGTTTTAAATATCCTACCCTTGATATGCTGAGTGCAAGGGGGCCAGGCTTACAGTTCGTGAAAACTTGGCAAAAACAAGCAGATCTCTTCAAACTGTTGGGGTTTGAGAAGAGAACTGTGAAGAATGTGTCTAATTGAAACTGTTCTTTCAAGAAATGCTAAGCAAATGTCTGGTAGATTTTCAGCTGCTGTTGGCAACATCTGTAAAAGGTCTCATGTCTCCTGTGACATGGCAGCAGGAGGGTTGGAGCCTGCCTGGCTTTGATGGTTGGAGTGTATTTTTATTTGAAATACACTCCCTGTGTGTACAATAGAGGGGAGGGAGGTTGTTGGTGTGTGCTGGGCTGCTCCACCTGCAGCAGAGCTCAGTGCCAGCCCTGTGCTGCCCCGTGGCCAGGAGGGAGCAGGTTTGTCCAAAACTGCAGCAGAAAAGCGGCGTTCCAGATTTTTCTGGGGGCTCCCTGTGTTGCCCAGGTTTGTGTGCAGGAGGACAGGGAAGAGCAGCAGTGACAGGAGGGAGAGCAGGATTGAGAGAGCTGGAGTTGGGATGTGAGCAGTGACCCCCCAGCCCCACATCCCTCCCGTGGGCTCCTCAGAATGCTCCAGAGAGCTGCTGTGGGTGGCACAGAGGGGTGGTGGCAGCTTGGCACGCTGAGGAACGTTGTGGTCACTGCAGTCCATCTAATCCCGGCTGAAGGAGGTAAAGCCACCGTGGGGCCAGGCGTGGCGAGAGCCGCAGGGCTTTGAGGTGCTTTGTAATCCTGGGCACATCAAGCAGGAGAGGCTTTATTTAATTCTAATAATGGCAGAGATAATGTTGGCTTTGTGATAGTCCCAGGCACAGCTGTTCCGCAATATCCACGGCGGTGCATGCTGTGAATGGCTAGCAAGGTATCGAGCCCCCAGGATGTTTTCCTTGCTTTTCAGTGCCTGGATGGATTGCATTGGTTTATTGGAAGAGCGCTGACTTTGTGCTTGCAGTAATTAATTCCCTTTTCCGGGCTGGGGGAAGGTTGGCTATAATTTCCTGCATTCTTTTATCATAAGGCCAAAGGAGAAGCTCAGAATAGCGAGCAGAGAGGAACACTGCATACATGCATTTTAAATTTAGTTTCAGGCAGTTAAGAAGATGGATTTTTGGTGGGGTGGCCTCTCTGTATTTGCCGTTTTCAAACAAGGTGACCTGAAGGATTGGTGCTGGCTGTAGTGTCCATTTCCAAAATCCCTGTCTGCACTACTCACTCCATCTGTAAATCCATATTCCCTTCTCCTTCAGGGCACTGCAATGGGCTGGAGATCAGGAGTTTGTTTCCCTGCTGGTAGTTCTGACACTGCCTGTGGACAGGAGGAGGGTTGTTGAGGGGGAGTACAAGTGTGTGCTGACCAAGATTCAGTTGTGTCTGAGCTTGGAAACGTGGCAGAGGAGCAGCACAAAGTGTGTCCTCCTGCCGTCCCCTCTGCGTGCCCTGATCTTAAGGACATCCCATTGCAGGCTGGGCAAGGGCTTCTCATGGGCATGAGAAAGCATAAGAGATGGAAAATATTGCTTCTGAGAACAAGAAGGGCAAAAAGGAATTGGGGAAGAATGAGTTTCTTGTGTATTTTCACTGATTTTGGGGAGGTTTTCCGTAAGCGCATGTCTGGTGTGACCTTTGCTTTGTGGCCATTGCTGTTCCCAGCACCGGTCCCATTGAAATGGTTGTGTACAGACAGGCAGGGAGGGCAGTGCCAGGGCTGGGAATGGCCGGGTTCTGGCCAAACTCTGCGGATAACCCGTGTACAGTGTGCAGCCCTGCCCTGGGGATGGGTGTGCAGCCCTGCCCTGGGGATGGGTGTGCAGCCCTGCCCTGGGGGTACAGCCCTGCCCTGAGGGTGCAGCCCTGCCCTGGGGATGGATGTACAGCCCTGCCCTGGGGATGGGTGTGCAGCCCTGCCCTGGGGTACAGCCCTGCCCTGGGGTACAGCCCTGCCCTGGGGATGGATGTACAGCCCTGCCCTGGGGATGGGGGTACAGCCCTGCCCTGGGGTACAGCCCTGCCCTGGGGATGGGTGTACAGCCCTGCCCTGGGGTACAGCCCTGCCCTGAGGGTACAGCCCTGCCCTGGGGATGGGTGTACAGCCCTGCCCTGGGGATGGGGGTACAGCCCTGCCCTGGGGTACAGCCCTGCCCTGGGGATGGGTGTACAGCCCTGCCCTGGGGTACAGCCCTGCCCTGAGGGTACAGCCCTGCCCTGGGGATGGGTGTACAGCCCTGCCCTGGGGATGGGGGTACAGCCCTGCCCTGGGGTACAGCCCTGCCCGGGGATGGGTGTGCAGCCCTGCCCTGGGGATGGGGGTACAGCCCTGCCCTGGGGTACAGCCCTGCCCTGGGGATGGGTGTGCAGCCCTGCCCTGGGGATGGATGTGCAGCCCTGCCCAGGATGTACAGCCCTGCCCCGGGGATGGGTGTGCAGCCCTGCCCTGGGGATGGGTGTGCAGCCCTGCCCTGGGGATGGGTGTGCAGCCCTGCCCCGGCTCCCCGAGCCCTCTGCTCCTGTTGCCTTGCCAACACGGCGCAGGAGATGGAGCCGAGCGCGGCTGCCGCGATGCTCAGGGAGAGAAGGAGGAGGAGGAGGAGGAGGAGGAAGAGAGGGAGGAGGAGAGAACCTGACCGCCCCAAAAACAGCTCTGTGCACCCCGGCGGGGAGGGAGAATTAATAACACTGGCAGAGGCATTCAACGTTCACTCCTTGCTGCTTCTGAGATTGTACAACAGCATAATTTTTTAATGACGGGTAATGATGAAACATCAATTTCAAATCTGTTTTTCTGACTGGTGCCTGAAGCTGCAGCGTCAGGCACAGGGAACAGGGTGCCCAGATCCCTACGGAGGGAGCCGGTGCCTGCTGGTGTTTGCCATGTGGGTATCAAGGAGGAGCACTAAATTGAAAATTGCTTCTAAATGGGCTTAGTTTGACTGTTCTAATGCTTCTCTGGAGAGCACAAGAAATGCAGAGATTCTGAAATAGAAGCAGCACGGCAGTGCCTGGTGCTGTGCGTTGCTGGTGTTTGTCTTTCTTTACAGTTCACGTCCCTTTGGTGGCAGCTCAGAGGCGCCTCACCTGAAAGCAGCGATGAAATGCCATTTATCCCAGCCTTCCAGCCTGCAGAACACTGCTCCAGGGCTGTGGGGACAGGTGTGGCTCTGCTGGGCAGCCCAGGGCCCTGCTGGGACAGGGACACTGTCCCCAGGGAGCAGCAGTGGCTCCGTCCTGCCCCCGCCGTAAATTCCCTTGGCTTTGGTGTTCCCTTGGGCTCTGTTCTACCTGGGCTGGCTCATCTCACCCCTGCCTTTGGGGCTCTCCAGGACACCCCAAACACCGGTACACGATGGCTACGCACCACCCCTCCTGCCACACATGGGAACGTGGCAGAAAATGAACATTTCAGCCCAAAAGATAAAAATATGTAATGGGAAGGCTTTTCTTGCTGCAGCTCTCCCTCAGAGCAGACGCTTCAAAGGCAGCAGCGAATGGAAGTCACTCTCTGGAGCTGTCTCGTTCTTTCTCGAGGCAGTGTTTTGATAAATGTTGATGAGTTTCACTGTAAAACTAAATGACATTTATAGCACGATGTATGCTTTACCCATTGCTTAATTATACCTAATGGTGTTGGATGGAAAAGGCATTTACCATTTTACTTTTGTTTAAAATGACAATCTAAACCTCAGAGCCTGTGGGGTTTTGTAGAACGATGACGATTTAATTAAGAACTAAATACAATCTAATTTTAAAAGGCAATTGCAACTTTAAGAAATAAGTGATAAAATTTACAAAGAGCTTGCTGAGAGAGGAGTGCTGGGCTCGGTGTGCCGGCTGTGGGATGGTCTGGGTGCAGGTTTGAGGAAGGTGGGACGAGGACCATATCCAGACTTGTTTTCTCTCTCATCCTTACTGTATTTCTTTGGTCTTATGCTTTACAGTCCTGTTGCTGCACCTGCAGAGGCAGTGAGAGGCGTTGGGCTAATGCAGTTTATAAACCCAAGGGTTTATTTTCGTGTGCACAACACGGTTTCTCTTCCCTTCCTCCCAGCTCTGCCTTTGTCCTGGCAACCAGCAAAGAAAACAGAGCCTCTATTGAAAACAAGGCTTGAGGAATGAGCGTGGATCAGGCAAGCTGCATCTTTAAAAATAAACACTGGAGCAGAGCTTTGTGCCTTCCACTCAGCTGGCAAAGCACTGACAGCAGGCAGGAATGTGCTCAGGAGCATCTGCCCTTTCTCTTCTTTTCATGGCTTTAGTCAAAACAAATCCCATAGATGAAGGGAAAAAAATACCAAAATGCATTTTATTTCCCCAAGCCTGGATGAGCCACCGGGCGGAGGCTGAAGGGGGACGTGCAGGATCTGCAATGAGGAGATTAATGTTTAAAGATATTAGCACTGGTCCTATACTAACATTTATAAATCTGACGGGTGGCAGATTGAGGGCTGATTCCACATTTTTTCTTCCTCCTCTGTAAAATAATAAATATGGTAAAATAGCTCTCAGAGCTGCCTTTATCGTGGGGATGAATCAGGACAGTTGGTGTTGCAAGAGACTTAAAACTTACAAATATGTTGCCCTTTAGGTGAGCATTCATCATAATGTCTGATCTGGGATCGAGACTAAAGGCTTCTCTTATACCTTTTTATCCTTTCTGGGAAGTAGAAATTGGAAGGAGTCCTGGCTTTGATCGTAATGTTGCTGCTGAGATCCTTTCACCTGTTTTGTGGGGAGTGTCTGTCCCTGGTGGGGGTCTGTTGTTCTTTGAGAAAAGATCTTGTCTGCTGTCTCTGAAAAGACTGAAAGGGGGGGACACACTTGAGTAAAAAGAAAGGGAAGGGAAAGACCCCTAAGGACAGTGCCCTTCTTCATGGCATGGAGTCCCTACAGGTGCTGGGGGCAGGGAAATGACGGTGGGCAAGCAAAATCCAGGACTGTGGCATTCCCATCTGCCCAGGGAGATGAGGAGTGGACAGGGAACAGCTGTGGGCAAAGCCACTCCAAAGGCGGCAATTCCTGGAAAGTGACATCGGCTTTCCTCCCCTGATGGCAAACTGGGAATTGACTTCAAAGGGCAAAGGAAACTCAGCCTGGTCTGTGGAGGAGGGCTCATCCTCGAGATGGGCTGGCAGCAAACGGGTCCCTGTGCAAGCTCTTGGTCATTCCAGCTGGTAAATGTTTCCTCTTCTGCTTCTACACCACAGGTTTGGGATAACAGCTGGGCAGGTGTTTTGTCAAAGGCTCACAGAGTCACTGCTGTGTGTGACAGGGCAGGGACAGTGCTGGGATTTAAGGCTGTGTGCATGCTGAGCCAAAGGGCGGGAACAGGCCAGGATATCCCAAAAACCACAGTCAGTATTCCCTGATATTCTTTGTTGGTCATTTGTTTTGAGGACATTTTCTACAGGTTTGTGCATTTGTTATTAATTTTGTCATTTATTTCTTGCTTATTTCAGTGGTGAGCTAAAGATTTCAGACTTAAATATGCAGGCATTGAAAGGAGGTCCTTTTTATAGGGAAGAGACCAGGCTGATGTTGATCAGAATTCATTGTGGGTGCTTTATGGAAATACAGATTTCTTGGGTTTAAAAGAGATTAGTAAGCCGCACGTTGTGACAGATGCTACTGACAGTAAAAAATAGAAAGGATGTGAAAAAGTCTGCAAGAAATGGGTTACAGGTATGGATATAAGACATATCTGCTCATTAGAGTAAAATGAAACCCATCATCTGAGTTGAAACAGGATTCCTTGTTCCTGGGAACCCTGTCGCTCTGACTAATGGGAATCGCTGTTCTGGGCACACCTGGGGCAGGTGCTGTCTGCTCCAGAGGCTGAGCTGTGCCAGAGCAGACCTCACCAGCAATGGCATCATCCCAGAGGGCCTGGAGGGGACAGAGGGTGTCTGGGCTGAGGGGCTGCAGTGCTGGGGTCCCTGGAGGGCTCCCTGTGCTGGGCAGTGCCATGGAATGGATGTTCCCCATTGGGTCTCTGGAGGGCTCCCTGTGCTGGGCAGAGCCATGGAATGGATGTTCCCCATTGGGTCTCTGGAGGGCTCCCTGTGCTGGGCAGTGCCATGGAATGGATGTTCCCCCAGTGCTGGGGTCCCTGGAGGGCTCCCTGTGCTGGGCAGTGCCATGGAATGGATGTTCCCCCATTGGGTCCCTGGAGGGCTCCCTGTGCTGGGCAGTGCCATGGAATGGATGTTCCCCCACAGGGTCCCTGGAAGGGCTCCCTGTGCTGGGCAGAGCCATGGAATGGATGTTCCCCATTGGGTCTCTGGAGGGCTCCCTGTGCTGGGCAGTGCCATGGAATGGATGTTCCCCCAGTGCTGGGGTCCCTGGAGGGCTCCCTGTGCTGGGCAGTGCCATGGAATGGATGTTCCCCCAGTGCTGGGGTCTCTGGAGGGCTCCCTGTGCTGGGCAGTGCCATGGAATGGATGTTCCCCCATTGGGTCCCTGGAGGGTTCCCTGTGCTGGGCAGTGCCATGGAATGGATGTTCCCCCAGTGCTGGGTCCCTGGAGGGCTCCCTGTGCTGGGCAGTGCCATGGAATGGATGTTCCCCATTGGGTCCCTGGAGGGCCCCCTGTGCTGGGCAGTGCCATGGAATGGATGTTCCCCATTGGGTCCCTGGAGGGCTCCCTGTGCTGGGCAGTGCCATGGAATGGATGTTCCCCCAGTGCTGGGGTCCCTGGAGGGCTCCCTGTGCTGGGCAGTGCCATGGAATGGATGTTCCCCATTGGGTCCCTGGAGGGCTCCCTGTGCTGGGCAGTGCCATGGAATGGATGTTCCCCATTGGGTCCCTGAAGGGCTCCCTGTGCTGGGCAGTGCCATGGAATGGATGTTCCCCGTTGGGTCCCTGGAGGGCTCCCTGTGCTGGGCAGTGCCATGGAATGGATGTTCCCCGTTGGGTCCCTGGAGGGCTCCCTGTGCTGGGCAGTGCCATGGAATGGATGTTCCCCCATTGGGTCCCTGGAGGGCTCCCTGTGCTGGGCAGTGCCATGGAATGGATGTTCCCCCAGTGCTGGGGTCCCTGGAGGGCTCCCTGTGCTGGGCAATGCCATGGAATGGATGTTCCCCCAGTTCTGGGGTCCCTGGAGGGCTCCCTGTGCTGGGCAGTGCCATGGAATGGATGTTCCCCCATTGGGTCCCTGGAGGGCTCCCTGTGCTGGGCAGAGCCATGGAATGGATGTTCCCCCACTGGGTCTCTGGAGGGCTCCCTGTGCTGGGCAGTGCCATGGAATGGATGTTCCCCATTGGGTCCCTGGAGGGCCCCCTGTGCTGGGCAGTGCCATGGAATGGATGTTCCCCCAGTGCTGGGGTCCCTGGAGGGCTCCCTGTGCTGGGCAATGCCATGGAATGGATGTTCCCCCATTGGGTCCCTGGAGGGCTCCCTGTGCTGGGCAGTGCCATGGAATGGATGTTCCCCCCAGGGTCCCTGTCCAGCTGCAGGGGGATGGCACCCCCGGGCAGGGATCTGTGCTGAGGGCAGGGTGGGCACAGAGCAGATGGGAGCTCCAGGTGCCAGCTCGGGGTGTGAGCAGTGCCCTGCTCCGTGTGAGGCAGGTGGCAGCTGCTGGCCACCACAGGGCAAAAACAGAGATGACAATGATGGTGACAAACCTGCAAACATGTAAATTCTCTCCTCCTGTGCTCAGGTTTTGGCAGGGTCTGCTGCAGCTTTACCCCTGTGGCAGAGGCAGAAAGGAGTGTGAGGCAGCAGGTGTTGTTGTGGTCAGGGAAATGCACAGAACATGCTCTTTGATTGTGCAAACTGAATATTTGATCTGTGCTTCTTCCTCTTACGCTCCTCCTCAGGGTTTAGCTCCCCATGGAGCAAGTCAAGGCAGGGAAAGGAAATTCCACCTGTGTTTGAAACTCGGGTTTAATCAAGGTCTCCTTCCTTGGATCTGGGCTGTGGGTGTCCTTGGTAGCGATGTAGCTGGAAGATAAATGCAGATAAGAATTCTGTATTAGGGCTCCATTAATAATAAACGTGTGTTGATGCTAACTGAGTGTTATTTAAACACACTAAATGGAGGCAGCAGCCTGCTGGGACCGTCTCGTGTAGCCAAAGCTTCTCCCTTGCTGATGCTGCTGCCAAGCAGTGCTGGGCATGGCAGTGGTGGATTTTGGGTGATGTCCTTGGCAGGCGTTGGCTGCCAGTGATGGCTGAGTGTAAGGGGGAACACGAGGGAAGGGCACCTGACTCTTCCCTCTGAGGGGCCACTCACAGCTTGGCCCTTTCCTGTTCTTCTGATCTCCCTCACTTCTGTCCCTCAGTGTCCCCCAAGAGCCCCTGAGAGTCCTCAGCAGCCTCCCCTTCCCAGATCCTCCCCCAGAAGATGTTCTGTCTTGTTCTGTCTCCCTGGCACGGCCGAGGAGCCGCTCACTCCGGGGTCCTTGGGGGACGCTTGGGTAAACCCCTGACCTTATGGGAGAAGGACAGTCTTTAGCAAGTGACCTTTTGCTGTCTAGGCAATGGACCATCAACTGCTGGAAACAAGGCGAGAGAGCAGCTGCTTCTGTTCCTTAGAAATGTATTAGAAATGTGGAATAGAAAGCTGAGATGTGCAGAGCAGCAGACCCGTGCTGCCACTCCGAATTCTCCCTCGCCGCGTTTGTCCCTCTGGTCAGCGACAGAGCAGATGGATATTGATCCCCAGTGTCCGCCAGCAGTAACCTTTGAAGGGACAGGCGACGTATGGCCAGGGAGTTTGATCTATCAATATCTGGGTAATAGAAAGACAAGGGTGACATCTAATCCCAGCCCAGGTGACAGATCATAAATCTGCGCCAACGGGGCGATTGGCGGCAGCAGGAGTGTGAGGGGAGGGCAGAGGAGCTGCTTCAGTCTGAAACACGCTCTGGCCACAGCCACCGAGGCTTTCATGGCAGAAAAAATGAATTTTTTTCTTTAGGTCCAAAGAAATACTTTAATTTGGCATAACACAGGATTTTTGTTCCTGTACCATTGTGGTTTCAGCCAGTGGAAAGAATTCCCTGGTGCCATTGCATCACATAGACATTCACTATGTTTAAAGTCAGTGCAGCCTCCAGTGTAATTTCGGAGCTATTGTCATCTTTTATTCTTACTCTTTAAGCCAGAAAAGCCATAAAGGTGGCAATGGCATTTTTTTTCTCCACAAATTTAATATCTGTGCAGAACTCGCTTGAATTTGCCGTATATTTCTCTGAAGTGGCTGTTTCACAGCGTAAACTCGCTCCTCACAATAAGTAATTTTTAGCACCATCTTGCACACTGTCTCTGAGTGTGGAGAGCAGCTCAGGGGAAGTGTGACTGCGAGCGGGGAGCGGAGCGGGCGCTGCGGGGAGGCGCCGAAAGCGCTGAGAAAATCTGTGCTGAGAAGGAGGGGAAAGAGGTCCCTGGGACTGCTGGGGCTGCCACAGCCTGTGACAGGGATGAGATCCTGGTGGCTCTGTCCCTGCAGACAGTGCCAGGGAGACTCAAGGAAAGCAGCATTTTGGGAACGGTTTCTGTGAATGCTAATTCCTCCCACTCCTCCTGTTTTCCTTCCTAAATGGAAACTGGGGCTTTGAGCATCACCAGGGGATCCCAAACCTGGCACACCAAAGTTGTCTCAGTTGGTAGAGCCCTTCCTCAGAGCAATTCTCTTAAACCTGGCTGCAGCATAAAGGAAGGATAACAGGCATTAAATGTGAAAGTAAAAATCCAAATACCAGGTGAGCGTTACCGTATCAATTTGCTGTAGTCTGTGCCTCAGAGGGAGACATGGAGCTGCCATACCCCATCCCATCATCCCTGAGCAAGCCTTGCCCAGTTTGGCTCAGCTGCACCTTGCTGGAAAGTCTCTGTTCCCCTTGTGCTCAGCAAGGAATTTTCATGGGCAAGACTCCCCAGTGCTGAATTGCAGCTGACAGACCTGCACAGAACTAACTCAAAAGGGAGATCTTTCTAGAATTCTATTTGTTTGCCACCATCACTTTTTTTGAAGAGCTCTTTGCCTGGGAATTGGAGTTGCTGAGTCTGTTTCTGGCCATGGAGAAGATGCTGAAGAGGGAATAAGAGCTACTTGAATGCAGAAAAATCTCAGAGAAGCTTGACTCAGGGTCACAAAACTGGTAATTACATCTTATTAGAAGAGAAAGTTGCTGTTGCAAAAGGTTAGTTGTGAACCTTGGTGGAAAACAACATTTTCCTCTGGGGTGAGGGCACTGGCAGAACAATTGCTCAGAGGTGCCAGGTCTGGCTCCAGGCTCTGTGGCCTTGGGGGTTTTCCCTTGGGGACTGTGCAGGAGTGCAAGGAGCAGCAGCTGCCTCTTGTCCTGCCCTCCCTGCAGCCCAGCCTCCCACAGTGACCTTCTGGGAGCGGGTGAGAACACCTGTGGTGTGCTGTGAGCACCCACGGAGGATGCAGGCTGGCTTTGGTGGGGCTGTGGGAGCACTGCATTCTGTTCCCCCCTGCTGCAGGACCCTCCTGCTGCACTGGGGCCACACGTGTGTCCATGTGAGCACCCACGGAGGATGCAGGCTGGCTTTGGTGGGAGCACTGCATTCTGTTCCCCTCTGCTGCAGGACCCTCCTGCTGCACTGGAGCCACACGTGTGTCCATGTGAGCACCCACGGAGGATGCAGGCTGGCTTTGGTGGGGCTATTGGAGTGCTGCATTCTGTTCCCCCCTGCTGCAGCCCTGCCCTGCTGCACTGGAGCCACACGTGTGTCCATGTGAACACCCATGGAGGATGCAGGCTGGCTTTGGTGGGAGCACTGCATTCTGTTCCCCCCTGCTGCAGCCCTGCCCTGCTGCACTGGGACCACACGTGTGTCCATGTGAACACCCACGGAGGATGCAGGCTGGCTTTGGTGGGGCTATGGGAGCACTGCATTCTGCCCCAGCCTGTTCCCCCCTGCTGCAGGACCCTCCTGCTGCACTGGAGCCACACGTGTGTCCATGTGAGCACCCACGGAGGATGCAGGCTGGCTTTGGTGGGGCTATGGGAGCACTGCATTCTGTTCCCCCCTGCTGCAGCCCTGCCCTGCTGCACTGGGGCCACACGTGTGTCCATGTGAGCACCCACGGAGGATGCAGGCTGGCTTTGGTGGGAGCACTGCATTCTGTTCCCCCCTGCTGCAGCCCTGCCCTGCTGCACTGGGGCCACATGTGTGTCCATGTGCTCCCTGGGCAGCCTGGTCTCCAGCTGTTGCCCATGAAAAGATGCCATGAAATTAACTCCATCGGCAGCAATTGCCTTTCCCTGCCAGCACAATCAGCGTGGATTGTCTGTTCTTTTCCAAAGTTCAAGTGTGACGACTGCAGCTTTTTAAAGCGGTCTCTCAAGACTTGGAGCCTGGATGCACAGAGCGCCAGTGGCTTCTCCCAGCACTGCCTGGCAGTTCTCCTCTCCCTCCTAGAGGCAGGTCTGCAGGCTAGTTAATGGCCTTTGGGTCCCCTCCTTTTTCCTATGTCCGACCCATGACCAAGAGTCTCTGGTTCTGGTTCTCTTCCTGGAAAGCAGACTGTGATATTTGTGTTAAAGGGAAGAGATGAAGCTCTCAGTGATGGATGAGAGAGCAGAGGAGCTGAGCAGCTCAGGGAGGAGAAGGAGCACAAAGGAGACAAAGCTTCTGGGGAGGTGGATGCTCAGTGTTTATAAACCCACTTGTCTCTGCTCTAACCACCACATTTCCTTTTAGGTACTTGAAACTGATAGATGAATGTTGACATTCAAATGGTGTTAATTCTGGGAATGGAGCTTAGTGTCGCTTTTTTCCTTGAGCACGTGGGCAGTTTGTGTATCTGTGTGAGTTGTTTCTCCTGACTCAATCTATTAAGAGGAATTTTGTTTAGGTTTACGGGCTTACACAGTTCAGGTGTAATGAAAACCCCTCTTCCTTGGAAAGCATTTGTGTCGGGATCCTGCAGACTGAGCCAGCAGGGCTGCAGCTCACGCTGGGGCACCTGTGGTTAGAAATTCCACAGAAATTGAAAAACCATGCTCCCCAGCACGTATTTTTAATCTTTCCTCTTCTCTCCCCGACGCTTCCCTCTAGCCCAGTGTCCTACAAGCGGAGAAAGAATTGATTTTAAATGTGACCGCTGAATATGAGCCAAGGTCCCTGGGCTGTGTCCAGCTGAGGGGAACTTGTTTGAAACACAATTTACTCGTCTGTGTGTGTCTGCAGCCCTAAGAGGAGAGACTGCAGTGGTCTAAGGCAGGGAGACAAGTGCAGAAATTAATTGTACAGGTTGCAGCCAAAGCGTCCCTCCAGCACTGGGTCCCCCTCCTCACCCCCCTTCCAGTAAGTATAAAACAAGGTGTCATTTTTCACCTTCACAGGGAGATTCAGTAAATGAGGCTGGAGAATGGCTTTGGGTAATGAAGGAAGCACACATTGTGTTTTCCCTCCTGGCACTGCAGACACCCATTTGGGTGATTCCCTTGCTTGTTAACACCGGTGCAGGTGTTAGACAGGAGCTCACCCCAGAGACTCCCCCCAGAAAGTGGCTTCCTTTCTGTTCCCATTCCCCTCCCTCCACTCCCTGGAGCAATCCCGTGTACTCCAAGTCAAGATTTTCAAGGCTCTGAGCCCAGTCCTGGACTCTGTCTGTCCATCTGTCCATCACACTGTGGGATGAGGATTTGTCCCTTGTGTTGGAGTCCCAGCAGGAAGCTTTGGTCCGATTCATGCACACTCTGCTGTCACAGTCCCTTCACATGTGATAGATGAAAATCTGTCCCATATCATTCTCTGGGGGCTTTCCATTGGATCTGCTTGTGCTGTGCCCCTCCAAAGCATTGCCAGGATTTAATGTTGGTTCTCAACAGTAATTTTCCTTTGCTTCTCTTAGCTCCTGAGATTCCCTGTTGAGTCCAAATTTCATCTGCCCCCCTCAGCCTGTCCTTTTCTGTTCCAAAACATTGTCACGCTGTGTGTGTGTGTATTTAATGCTCCTCAAAATACATATACACTGACAGTAAATATTTACTGAGAAACTCGCCGAGGTGTTGACAATGAGGATGGGTCTGAAGAGTTCTTGCTTTTCAGTTTAATTTCCAGTTGGTAATTGCTGCTGCTCGTGGAAATAGCTGTGCTGGGAGCAGAGAGGAGCCGATGCCCCAGCATGGGGAGGGGTGCACGCCGTGGCTGGCGCAGCACGTTGGGGTCAGCAGAGCAGACAGGGCTGAGCAGACGCCCTTTGATGGAGAACAAAGAGGCAGAGCCCGGGAGGCTGAGGCTGTTCTGAGCCATGGAGGGGCTCAGCGTGTCCTCGTGTGCTCCCTGCCCACGGTTAACCCGCATCAAAGCCTTCTCCAGAGGGAGCTGGTGCCAGCCCAGGCCGAGGTGCTGGGCTCTGCAGCCATCCATCGGCAGGTTCCATGCAGCAGCATCCCAGTGTGAAAAGCTTCAGTGGCTTGAACTTCAAATAATTTATTTCTAAATTACTTCTACTGTAATTCTTATTAATTCAAATAGTCTTCTAAGCTGATGTAAAATTCAGTAAACGCAAGGAACAGTTTAATGAATTGAAAATAGGATTGAGTCTTTTAAAGTAAATGTAAAAAAATATGCTGGCAATAATTGCTTAGATGGAAATCGAATCTTAATAGCTTTGTTAATGATTTGTAGGGAATATTGCGTTTATGAGAACATATCAAGCTGATCCTTGTGCAAGAACCTTGTTTTGAATGGGTTTGATAAAATTATTCCCCAGAAGCAGTTAGTAATGTTTATTTTTGCTTGAACCACTTTGGAGATGTTTGATTTCATTGATGCCAGGTCTTGGCTGTGGCTGTGCAGGGCTGCTCCAGCACCTCCAGGGCAGCATGTGGCACGGGCAGGGCTCTGCTGTGATGGCCCTTGGGGTCTGCACAGTGGTTAGGGATTTGAGAACAGAATCATTTAGGCTGAAAAAGCCCTCTAAGATTGAGTCCAGCCATTAACGTGTGTCCCCAAGGTTCAAGAACACCACATTAAGGGTGCTGGTAGTGTGTTGGGGTGGCTGAATGCTCATCTTCTGATCAGAGGGCTTTGGGCAGGACCAGCTTCATCCTGATGCCCAGAGTGTGGTGCAGGAGCCAGGCAGAGGTCTGGGACAGGCCCCTCTTGAATGGGGCTGGGGGGTCTGTGCTCCAACATGGGGTTACTGTTTGATAGTAAATCTTCTTGCTGCTCCTCAAAGTTCATCAGTCTGGAGAATCTATCTAAAATTTATACTGAGAGGGCAGAAAAATGTGCCCAGACTTCAGCTTTCTGCCCATCAGGTGTGGAGAGGAGTCTGATGCTTTATCAATCTTTCTCTTTCTCTAATGCACCTTTTTGTCAAACATTTGTTTCCAAGGGATGTCAATTATAAAGGCAAGTTGGAAAGAAAGATAAATGAAGGACATGCAGGGTGAGAGAAAAACTGGGGTTTAAATATGATCCCCAGATTTCCTGTGTGCAGACTTTGTCCCAATCCTGCGTTTTTGGGTTCTGGTGGCTGAAGCAGCTGTGGAGCAGCAGAGGATTCTCTGAGCACCCAGCCTGTGGCATCCTGGCTTCATTTGGAGCATTGCAAATCAAAGTCTCAGTACCTCTCCCACTTTGATTCCCAGGAGTTATGGAAGAATTGAAATGCAAGGCACAGTTCCCAGTGCCGTCCCCCATGTCCTTTGGTGTTCAGGGCAGATGTCTCCTCATTAGGAGGAGAGTTTTGGGGTGGTGACCTGTAAATGATTACAAGGCTCCCACGCCATAATTGCACAGGATCCTTTTTTTCCCCTGCCTCTGGACATTAATAGCACCTGCTGATTACACAGGGTAAGACTGATTCCCTGAAGTCTGCCTGCTCCAAAGGATGAGTGCTTTTTACAGAGGGTTGTTCCTTCGAGTAATTTAACAAGGTTTTTCTGTTGGGAGAGAAAGGGAATTTTTGGTGTTTCTGTGTGGGGCAGCAGTCCTTCTTCCTCTATTCCCATCACAGAGCTCCTTTCTCATTGCTCCTTTACCAGCTGGTTGGGGACCCGGAGTCAGTGGCTCACTGGCTGATGTTCCTCCATTGGTGGCGTGGAGCTTTTCATTCCCAAGTGAAACCCACTGGTGTCATTTCTGCCCTTGAGTCCTGCTTTGCTGTGTCCTGCAGGTCACGGTCAGAACCTGGTGACAGAGGATGTGACCGTGGTGGAGGGGGACGTGGCCACCATCAGCTGCCGCGTCAAGAACAGCGACGACTCCGTGATCCAGCTCCTGAACCCCAACAGGCAGACCATCTATTTCAGAGATTTCAGGCGTAAGTTTATGGTTCCTCCTTTGGTCATGACTCCTCCTGTGCCTCACTTGGGCTCAGGACACGGCATTTGCTGAGATCCCTCCTGTTTGTGCAGTGCTGGGCACTTACAGTTCACTGGTTCTGTGGAGGTAGGTGAGATAGACAATCATAATCTTCCCCTTAATGGAAAACTTCACAGTCCCCTCTAAAAGTCAGAGCATCTTACTTTGCAATGGGAATTGATTGTTGTAATTCAGAGTGAATTGCAATTGAATGCCAAATATTTAGCTGACACAAACAAATTGAACAGGGCGACACCGAGACAGCGCAGCGTTCTCAGGAGTGATCTCTTCAGACCAAAGACTGGAAATTTCAGGACAATCTGTGCTGCTTTATACCCAAACAGAAATCTCTCATCACTTGCATGTCCAGTGGATATGTCTGTCCTGTGGTGACAGTGCCACAGTGGCTGCAGTGAGACACTTTAAATGGTCTGTGTTAGTGTCACTGTGGGGACACGCCTGTCCTCTCTGCCCAGGAAGCAACAGGGCAGGAAAAAAGCTTTAAATTCTACTTCTCCCGATTCCTTCCTCATTTAGGCTGTCCCTGCGTGCCTACAGTTGGTGGTGGGGCTGTATAGACGCCATAAGCATTTCACCTACGCATCCCTAAGCCACCTGGTAATAAAACTATGTCCAAAGATTTGATGCTGTGCCCTGTGATTGGCTCATGTTGATTATTGAGAACCAAAAGATTTTGTAGGTCCAGCTTCAAGGTAGGAAGCAGCTAATGAGGAGCCCAGGGGTGCTCACCTTGATGTGCTGCTGTCTGTGGGCATTTGGGATTGTGGTGGGAAGGGGACGTTGCCCCTCTCTGTGCAGTCACCAGTCTGTGCTTGCCCCACAGCCCTGAAGGACAGCAGGTTCCAGCTGGTGAACTTCTCCAACAGCGAGCTGCGAGTGTCCCTGACCAACGTGTCCATCTCTGACGAAGGGAGGTACTTCTGCCAGCTGTACACCGACCCGCCCCAGGAGATCTACACCACCATCACGGTGCTGGGTAAGGAGCCCGGCAGCCCCCGCACACACAGGGGCACTGGGGTGGGTTCTGTGCAGCACTGGGAGGGCTCCAGCCGCCTGGAGGGGGCTGGAAGCAAGGACTGAACCCTGAGTGCTGGTGGCCAGGCACGTGTGGCACGGGAGCAGTGCTGCTCTGTTTGAGCAGTTCCTGCTGATTAGCAGCAGCTTCTAAGGCTCTATTAGTGGGAGAACCTGAATCAGGGAGGGTGACTTAATGCAAGATCTCACTTGCTGATTAGTTTAAATCTTCCTTCTTTTGCTTAATGAGATTTGGGTCTTAGGTTTCTCTGCGTTGTTAAGTGATGTTTATAAGCAGTTTTACTCTTGCTATTACAGTTATCAACACCTTCAAAGTTTCCGTGCACTTCCAGTGCTCACAGGCACAGGAAGCTCTTCCAGCTCCTGCCTCTAATCGTGCACAGGCAAAAACAGTTTGTTGGATTTGATTTCACTGCTGGCAATGCTGAGAAGGTGTTTAAAAGGAGAATACTCATTTCATTCACCTGTAAGCCAGCGCCGTGTGTCTTTCAAGTGGGAGACATAATGCAGGTTTTTGTTGGGTTTTTTTTAAGCATGAATCATGCTTTAGAACTGAGGGAAAAGTCAGTTTTCTTGCCTTGTACTTCAGTTGTTTTTGAGAAGCCTTTGTGTAATGGCCAGAGTGTGTGCTGCCTTTCCCCCACATCCATAAAGGAGGTGGTTTCTTGTCACCTTTGTCATGTTCTCGGGTCAAACTTCAGCTCAGGAAGCAGGCAAGGATGAGGGAGGTTTATCAGCAGAAGATGAAGGAGGGGTCTTAGTACTTGCATGGAGAGATTGGGCACTGTGGCGCCCGGGATGGCTTGTCTTGCCTGTCTTTTCTATTATTGGCTCCCTAATTAGGGGAGCTAATGAGCCAGGGTGGAGGAGTGGTACTCCATGGTGGCTGCCCCTCCCAGGAGCTTGTTCCCCACCAAAAATCTCATGGCCATCACCCAGCCTTTGACAGAGCTGAAGTTGTATCAAAGACTGATTTTCTGGCCTGCCTGTGATGCTGCCAGCTCGGGAGGGCAGAGGGAGGTGCTGAGGTGTCCCCCTTTGCAGCTGGCATTCGGGGGGAGCTGCACGTTTGCTTCAGCACTTTCATGTCTTCTGTGACACAATATGTAGATTTATTCATGCTTAATTGGAACATGTGAAAGTCTCAAATATGTAGCTCATTCTGTTCTTTTTAGAGAGAAGCCACAAGTGACTAATTAGTCCATTTGATCATCTGGATGGTATTTATACATATTTGTTCTTCATTAGCTTTAAGACCTGTGAGTCACATCTGAACTGTGCAGTTGCTTAATCACATTGATCAGAGCAAAGTTGAGTTTCCTTTGGAAGTTCTGGGATTTTCTGAAGCCGTGACTCTGCCATAAGAGCTCTCGCTGTTCACTTTTTCTTGGGTTTTGCCTTGCTGCTGGTACTTTCATGGGAAAGAGATTCCCTTGTTCCCGTGTCTTAGTTTTTAAGCTCATTTGTCTGATTTCTGGGCTGTGCTGCAGTGGTTGTTACCCCTGAAGTTACAGCCTCTTTCTCAGTATTACTGGATGATTTTTCATTGGGTACAATCTTCCAGCTTTGTGTTTTGGGAGACTCCAGATCTAGGGAAGATGTGTGCTTGGGCAAAGGATGTGGCACTTCCACCCCAAAGGATGTGGCACTTGTGGCTGGGTGTAGATCCAGCTCCCTCCTCCCTTTGGGATGGTTTTGGGGTGGTTTGTGGGGGTGTGATGGGGGGCAGAGCTGTTCCCAAGGGATGCTGTTCCACTCCAGGCTTGTGCTCAGTGGCTTTTCGAGCATCTTAAATGAGGTTGATGTTTGCTGGCCTGCTTCCATGCTCACGGCTGAGCCTTGGAGCTGAACAGCAGGAGAGAAAAATTGCCGTGGAGGTTAGAGGCTTGGTAAGTAATGCAGTGCCAAGTGTCAGCTTTTGTGTTTCCTCTCCTTGTCAGAGAAGTCAGGAAATGTGCACGGAGTCAAGCTGGATTTTTAAATAGCAGCACACACCCGAGCAGCACAGGAGGCTGCGGCTCTCCCTGGAACCGTGCCTGCCTGGGAGAGGGAACAGAAAGTTACAACCCTGATAAGTAATAATTTGGGAGACTGCGGTGATTATTAGGTGGAGAGTGAAAGTGCTCACTCCAATTACTGCAAAACCACCTATCAAAGGGTTTGATTGATTGAAAGATCAAATAAATGCTGGTTGCTTGTTTCCTGCAGTAGATTTTACAGGTTTTCCTCAAGGTTTTGTCCTGTGTTAGCGATCAAAAGATTTTTTTTTTCATCTGGTTTGTGTTGCGTTTTCCATTCCAGTGCCACCACGCAATTTGGTAATTGATATCGAGAAAGAAACCGCCGTGGAGGGAGAGGAGATCGAGCTGAACTGCACTGCCATGGCCAGCAGACCAGCCACCACCATCAGATGGTTCAAAGGCAACAAGGAGCTAACGGGTAGATGTGTCCTCTCAGTCCCTTGCTTTGTTCAGGGAGCTGAAGTGATTTATGTAACGCTGGGTGTTTGTTCTCTGCTGCCAGTTTAAGGGGAAAAAAAAGTAAGAAAAGTAGAGCGAGCTTCTTTGAGCACCAGCTGAGGAACAAAGGACTGTGTGGGCAGACAGATTATTCTCTAACACAGGGGGCTGAACTCCATTTGGTCCTCTGCCTACCTGCCAGCCTCGAGTGCCGGGTTCTGGAGTCCTGCTGTAACTGCAGGTGACCTTGAGGAGCCCAGGGCTGTGCACTGAATTCATTTTGCATGGCTTGTGTAGCTTTCTGCCCTGTTTCAGGTACGAGAGGGATCGTCTGCGCTTTGGGCTGGAAAAATTTGCAATTCACCTTCATGTCTAGCTCTCCCTTGTTTGTAGAGTGTTTTCCCTGTGTTCAGTTGAATATTCATCTAAGATGGGTTTCTCTGACTCCCTGAAGTCTGGTGGCTCCCAGTACTTGCACATTCAAGTCACTGACTCTGATTGCATGTGACACGCTGTTAGTTTAAGTCTGCACGTAGATGTGAGCTTGGTTGACAACACCTTTGTGCTTTACCCAGTCTGAGACGCTGACGGACTCTCTGCAGAAGTCCAGACTCATTACTTCAAACCCACTCCCCTGCAAGGACAGGATAAAATCCTCTATTTAAGCCCAGCACTTCAGAGCATTTGAGCAGGCCACATGCTGGGAGGATGCTGGTACAGGTGGGATGCAAACCTGCTGCCTGGTGCAGTGGTGCCCTGCTGTGTCCCAGCGCCGTGCTGTGCAGGGAGTTAATGATCCCGTTCTGGTTCCCTTCACCATACCAGTGGGCAGCAGGACAAAGTGTTTGTCCCTTTCTGCCTGAGCTGTGCAGCTTCTTGATTGAGTTTTCTTGTGTTAGCAGTCGAATCCCACCTTTGAGTTCCCTGGGAAGAGTGCTGAGCTTCATGTAATACCTCCTTACCCTGCTCAGTCTTCAGATTTTTTTTAACAGAGTAGAGACTGAAACATTTGGCTGTGAGTTTGTGAATCACAGGAAGCGTGGCTTTGCCCATGGGAAAGCTTTTCCTCCAAATATCAAGGGGTGTCTGCATGTGTCACCTGTTTCACTCTCATATATTATACAGCAATATTTGGTGTCTGGAAGGGCTCTGCTACAGAAGTTACTCTTAGCAATTTTGCCTGTAAATTCTTAAATAAAGAGGCACAGATCAGAGCGGAGCTGCGCTGTCAGCGGGCGCTTGCTGAGTTCCTGGGAAAATCCTTTTTCTGCTGTCTTGTCTCGTCTCGTTTTGTCTTGTCTTCCTGCTTGTTTCCATCACGGCATCCCTCAGGCAGCCAGTCCCGAGCTGGGCTCCCCTCCCTCAAACAGAGCACTCCCACCCATCCATGCTGCTTTTAATTAATTTAATCTGTTAAATCGCTTTTGTAGCTGATTGTTGATTCAGGAGTGGGAGGGGATTTGTAGCTCATTGATTTAAGAGTTTGGGGATCTGGGGACGGTGTTAATCATTGCAGTAACATCGCGCGGACTTTGCTTGGCCAGAGGCTGGCAGAGAGGAGGGGATGGGTGTCCCAAGGGAAGGTGGACAGGAGGGAGGGGCCTGGCTGCAGGGTGCTCCCTCACTGCCCTGTCCCTGTGTTCCCTGCCCAGGCAAGTCGGAGGTGGAGCGATGGTCGGACATGTACACGGTGACCAGCCAGCTCCTGCTGAAGGTGGGCCGCGAGGACGACGGCGTCCCCGTCATCTGCCTGGTGGATCACCCTGCTGTCAAAGACTTGCAGACACAGCGTTACCTGGAAGTCATGTGTGAGTAGCAGAACCCTTAATTCTCTTCATATATAAAACTGTGTGCTTGGGAGTTCAGCAACCATTTCCTACACGGTCAAATTCCAACATCGATAAGGATTCTATCCTGTTACACAGAAATCATAAACACAATGTAAGGTAAACACTTCATGGGTGAAGCCACGACTTTCCCAGCCCTCTCTGATACCATAAATACTTTGTTCTCTGATGAAATAACTCTCTGTACATAGAATTTGCATCAAAGGTTTCTGGCTGGGCTTTTAAATTGTCAGAACGGATTAAATCTGAGTATTTTTCTTCTAGCAACCTGCTTACCTCTGAAAAGTGCTTCTCCCCCTCAAAGGAACTGGCCACCCTGGCGAGTTTACTGGAAAAAACTGGGTATTGTGCAAGAGAAACCCAGTGTTGTGCACTGTGAACATACAGCATCGGCTGGATTTGTACATCAGAGAATGGAGCTCTGTGGAATCTGTAGTAGCAGCACTGATTGAAGCCAGCCTATTTCCTGTACTGCTCCTGACATGTTCATTGTTAATAATGCATCTCACTTCCCTTAGGACCTGCTCCACTGTACATGACAGCAGCAAGCAGGTACCTGGAAATAGCTGTGGTCCCAAATGCACCTGGTGGAGATTTTGGAGTGTGTACATGCATCCCTGCGTTCTGAAACATCTCCCAAAAGCAAAGTGGGGTGGTCCCTACAGCGAGGCCGTGTGCTTGGAAAGCCAGGCCCTGAGACAATTCAAAGCCCTTGTTTTTGTAGGGTCCCTTCAACTACATCACACTGAAAGGAGGAGAGGAAGTTTGGTAATTATTTATTTCATCTGCTTCATTATGTAGTTTCATTATGAACATCTTGGTTACAATTCTCGTATCTCCGAAACTAGCGGGAAGTAATGTTCCTGTAATGAGGAAAACAGGAATGATCAGATACTGCCTAAATTGACAGATACGAGATTTCTTGCGACTGTGCTAATGTGTAATTCATTTATGCAAACTTAATGTCCATTAACATTTCTTGCAGAGCTCCATTAGCTTTAATAATACATTAGCACCTTTGTGAGGCGTGATCAAATACTTAACGGGGAAGAGCAAGAAATGCCATCTACCCTGTTGTGTGAGGGGATTGGAACTCACTGGGCTGGAAGGGCATTGGACAACCTTGAGGCTTCCTCTCAGAAATCTCTCTGCAATCCTGGTGATTTGGTGGAATAGGATAGTGCCACTGTTTCGGGGGGAATAAAGCGAACATTTCGTCTCTTCTTCCTCAAATCAATCCCTCCTCGGCCACTTCGGTTTGCAGCCTTAGGGGTTGCCCATGCAATGAGGGCAAAGCGCCCCTAAAGCACAGTTCTTTGTTCAGCTCCTGCACTGGAGGCCCTGCTGGATCCTGTGCACAGGTTTCTGCCCTTACTGCTGATTTTTGCATCTCCTTGGGCTGTTCCAGAGCTGTTTGTGGGAATGAGGCACGGATCCTCCTCGGGAGGGAACGGGGATGAGCAGGAGAAGGGAGTTCAGACTGATTTGGTTTTATGTTCTGATTTAAACTCTGAGCTTGTTAAAAGTAATTACGTTCCAATGTGGGGACCTGCCCCCGTTAGCCCAGTCTGTTCCTTGAGTGGGCAGCAGCAGATGGCCAGAGAGGAGCCCCAGCCCAAGAACTTGTCCTGCATTGTGACCTTGTGGCTCGATGGTCTGGAGCTTGGCCAGACACCTGCATTTCATCCCTGCTGCAGGGCTTTAGCTTGAAGAAAAGGCAGTTTCAGAGCAAACTCTTACCCTGGAGCTTCTGCTGTCTGACAGTGATGATTTGTTGGCCAGTGGGAGAGTGTGGCAGGAGGAAGAGCCTCTTGTCCTTGCACACAGGCGTCTCCATCAGTGCTCCCACAGAGCTCTGCCCTTAGGCTCCTGCACTGACACCTTCTCAGCTGATTTTGGATGTGGAATGTGCAGCAGGGGATGCTTCTCCAGCTCCTGTCCGTGCCTCCACTGTCCATGGCGTGTCCTTGCAGGCACCCGGCTCCCAGCTCTCTGCTGCAGCAACCCTGGGAATTCCTGGCTCATCCCGTGTGGATGTGGCTGCTTTCCCTGCAGCAGCTCAGTTACCTGGGCTGCCTGTTCCACTCTCTGCTCTGATGTTCCTCTCCCCACAAATCCTGCCTGCTCCCCTCATGGGCACAGCGGATCCGCCCCTTCAGAACATCAGCAGGGCACAAGAAAATGTTTTTCTCAGCAGATGTCGTATTTCTCTGCACTTAATGTATCCAACTGGAGCATGAAATGTGTTGGGGAAGGACAGGAGGATGATGGATGGAGCCGCTCAGATAATGAGGTATTTTTTGTCTGACTAAATTTCAGAGTAGGGAGATATTTTTTTCTGAGATGCAACTAAAAAGTTGTGGGGTTTGTTTTCCAAGAAAAAAAAAGCAGAAAACAAAAATGCTGGGTGTTAACTTGTCCTATTTATGGAGTAAGCCATTTGCTGCATATCTGCCCTGGCACAGCATGGCCCATGGTGAAGTTGGAGGTGAATGCCTTCTCGTGGCTGTAGGGTGTGTTACTGAAAAGAAATCTCTGTGAAGGAGCAGTGTGACATGTGTGAAACCCTGCCCTGGCCCCTCTCAAAAGCAAAGCAGGGCCGGGCTGAGAGCGTGCTGCCCTCACAGGGGCCGCAGCACTCCCATGCCTGAGGAGCACCCTCAGCCCCGGCAGGCACGGTGGCCCTGGAGTGGGAACGTCCCCAGCTCTGCTGCAGCCGCTGCGTTTCTGTGGATCCCTCAGTGAGCGATGGGAGACCAGTGCGTTGGGTGTAATTTTAGAAAGGAAATGGAGCAACAAAATGCATTAAAATGTCGTTAAGGAGCTGAATGGAACCAGATATTCTGGGAGACGTGCGAGTTGAGCCCTTGCTGCTCTCATTATGTGACACTGGAAGCGAGCGTCGGACCTGGAGTTTGGCCTTTTCTCTGGGCTGGCTTTTTGTCCTTTTCTGAAGTTATAATTACCTGTGCATTCATTTTTGTAATACCTACTTGTGTACCTTTAAAGCCTGCCCCAGTGGAGTCTTGTTGCAGCCTCTGCTGTTGCGACAGGAGAACTTTTTGTGCCCAATTGTGTTTAAAATCAGCCACATACGTTTGCTGCTGCATCTCCAGTAATCCTTACATTTCCGTCCAGTACAAATATTAATTGCATAGTTTGCAGTGAAGTTATTAACATCAATGTAATTTATCATCTGGAGATCGCTAAAAGCGAATAAATGAGTTGTTTTGTTCAGCGAGGTGTTGACCCCTTCAGAAACTTTGATTTAAAGCTGTTTTTTTTCTTTTAGTGAATATGAAAAGCACCACAATCAGCCGAGTGTTCAGTTATTTGATTTTCTGGGGCATTAGCCACTCTTGTTTGTGACATTTCCCAGTTGGGTGCTCGTTTGTGAGCTCATTAATAAGGTTTTCTCGGAGGAATGTTGTTGGGAGCACGGAGCGTGTGGGGCGACCAGGGCTCTGCCATTTGCAGGCATTAAGCAGCAGAGTGTGCTTAAATATTAAAAGAGAAGTGTTTATCCCCAAAATGCCTGTCGGGCTCTGGCATTCCTTTTCCTGCAACAAGCAACATGATTAAATTGCTTTCGTTAAGGGTGAATTTTGCAGAGTCGTGTTTGGGGTTGACAGGCTCTTCCAGACAAGCTGTGATCTGCCAGTCCTGCTCATTCCTTATTTTAGACACGGGATCTATTTATTGAATAGATTTCTGTATTTTGGCTGAAAATCAGCAGTGCAGCCTCTCGTCCTTGTCAGAGGTGAGGAGCAGGCAGGGGATTGCCAGGCTGGGCTGGCTTTGACGCAGAGTGCATTCCTGATCAGCAGCCCCGCTGGATATTGCAATAAAGGTGGCTGTTGTTTACACCTGAGGATCAGTGTTAACTTTGCTGACTCCTTTTAATATTGAAAAACACATTTTTCCTGCTCTTCCCTGAGTGAGATCAGAGACTCCCACAAGTCAGTTTTTTGAGCAGCTCTCTTTGGCACAGAAGAGAGCGGGGATGAGGAGCTGGATGAAGCAATGCCCACCTGAAGGGAGATGTGCTAAGCATTATCTGGGAAATGCTGAGGCTGGATTTACCTGCGGTGGGCAGGAACGTGGCTTGGCCCGCGGATCCTGCTCCCAGGGATGCCATCTGGCGTCAGGTTTGCCAAGAGGTACGTCAGCAATTCGTGCAGGGATCAGAAAACGGATTTTAAACTTGGACCCGGCCGCTCCTCGCCTGGCAGGGGCCAGAGCCTGCTCGGCTGAAGCACTGGCAGAGCCCACCTTGGCCGCTCCTCTGCCGGCTGGGGCCTGGCACTGCCACAAGCGCCACGTGCTGGTTTCCCAGCACTTGGGAAGAGCCTTCTGGCTGTTTCCAGCCCCACAGGGAGCGTGTCCTCTGGGCAGGGTGCGCTGGGCTGTGCCCAGGGGTGGTCAGCGAGGGTCCCAGGCCTGCCAAACCTGCCTGTGCAGGCTGGGGGCAAGGAGCTCGCCTGCCTGGGCTGGCCTGATGAAAGGAAACGGGTGGAAATAATAGGCTTAGGCTTTTGTAAGGCCCCGAACTCGGTGTAATGTTTTATCTCGGCTGATTAATGACATCTAAGCATTATCGATGAAGTGCATGTTTAAATGGATTAAGAAATCACTAACTGGCAGATCTCAAAGGATAGTCATTAGGGAGTAATCAGCAGTGCTGGTATTTTTAGAGGGAACGCAGGGGCCTGGGTGCTTGGCCTGATGCTGTTCAGTTGAAGCATTTGAAGTTCTTAAAAAGTCACTGTTAATAATCTTTGCTGATGGCACAAAAATGGGGCGAGCAGCTAAAAAAGGAAGAACTGGGACAAATGCAGAATAACTGGAGTGGTTTGGTAGGCTCCCAAGCACGGAGCTTGAGCGCTGTGAAAGTCAATGGGTACTGGCTTCGGTGGCCAGTGGCATCCTGAGGGGAGGGGAGGGTTTTGGGGTGCATGGTCCCTCTGGGGCTGCAGCCCCCAACAGACCCCGGTGCATGGGCACGCGCCGTGCCTGTTGTGAGAGAAATCTCATCAAACACAGAATGGCTTTGTAATAAGTTTTTCAAATTGGCTGCTGCTACAGTGTAACCTTTAGACGACTGGTATTTAACCTTGTATATCACTCTGAGCTTTTGAATGAATTTAGCTTAATAAAGGTGCCTTATTAAATTACGAGGCTGTTTTTTTTAAGCTGCTAGAAAGAGGCGTAGTAGGAAATAGCTGTGGGTTGTTGGGTCTAATTGGCTGCCATGGAGCATGCAGGGCCTCGGGTGCACAGATGCAAGTGTTTATTTTTATGTAACAATCCAGTGGTGTGATGCTGTGAAGTTCCAAGCTGAGGATTTTCGGGGGCTGGTGAAAGCTGCCACTTCTTGCCTGGTGTCCTGTGTTACTGTCCGAGGTGGTCATCCCCCCACGTCACAGAGCTGCAGACAGCACTGCTGGAACGTGTCCTGTGGAGCAGGGGCAGACAGCTGGAGCATCCTTGGAGCCCATCAGAGCTCTGTCCGTGTGCTGCTAAATGTCACAGGAGCCGGGCTCGGGGTCCCAGGGCGCTCGGCATTTCACAAACCTGCGCTCCGAGTCCATCATCTGCAGGAAATACACTGACTTGCTGTGAGGCAGGTGTGAGCACTGCAAGTAGGATTTAAGATTGTCTAAAAGCACGTCCTTAAACAAAGGGAGAAAGGCACCACTGCCCCTCCAGATTCTTGAGTGGAATTTTTTTTTCATGCCATGAGCCTAATGCCAGCCGGTCCTCTGGAGTGTCCAGCCATCCCTCTGCATCCTTCAGGCTCAGGTACATTTTCCTAATGCCCTCTGTAACTCCCAGCGTGCTGACAAGTCCTTTGCTGTGGTAACTCTGTTGGGAAGTTCTTGGCTTCAGCAGTGTTGACACATGTGCTGATAAACCCAGATTCCTGTTGCAGGTGACACCTCCACAGTGCCTGGATCCAAAGGGGCCGGGTCCACCTCACTGCCACTCTTGGTTTGATGAAGCTCCTGGGGCTGGGAAAGTGGCAGTGGAAGGGCTCACCCAGCTTGGTGGGAGCTCGTGGAGCTGGCAGTTTGTGCTCAGTACAGTGAGCCTGGGTGTATTCCTCCTCATTTCCATAAGTAATTGTCATTAGTAAACAGCTCATTAGAAATACTAAACTTACCTAATGGGAAGGGGATGCAGCAGGAGAGGCAAACAGTTAAAGGAGGTGTTTCAGTCCCCGTGTGCTGAGTAAACTGGGCTGGGATGTTTCCTGCTCCTCCCATGTAACACCATCCACGTTCCTGGCACGGGCTGGTGGTGGTGGTGCTGCTGCAAGCACATCAGAAGTGGGGAGCAGATGCCGTGGGGTGGGAATTGTGGACGGGAGTGGTGAGCTCAGTGCTGAGGATGTGGCAGGTGATTTATTTGCTGCATAACACCCGGGTGAACTTGTCCTGCCCTGCTCCTTGTGCAGAGCTGTTGCCACTCCAGGGCGCACCGAAGCTGCCCCATGTCCTGTGGGCCTGGGACTTGTCCCCTCCGCCGGTGACACCCCAGAGTGCTGCCAGCACCCCCAGCCCACAAGGACAGCCCAGCTCCAGAGCTGCAGGAAGCATCTGTAACAGGGATTAGTTGATGAAATGTTGTGGTAGTGTCATCTCAGGAGAGGATTTACTTGTGTAGCTTATTCCATTACTGAAAATTATGAGAGTTTAAATTGGTTAAATCCTGACACGCGGGTTTTTTTTCCTAATCTCTATTATTCCATAGGAGGCATGTTAATGAGTTAAACACAGTTAATAAAATGCAGCCAGCCAATATTTTGGGTAGCAGTTACTCTCAAAGGAAATAGAAACATTTAAATGGTTTCAACCTTTATGCATACTGATTTTTTTCCTTCCTTTGTACCTTACAGTTGAGTAAATTCCTGAAAAATATCTATGGCTTAATGGCACTTGTAGCCTTGAATTGATTTCCTGCACTGATAATGTTTTAGCTACAGCTCAGATTGCGTTTTTAATCTCTGTTTCAGTCATGGGAGGTAATGAATTTTTTAATTGTGGACTCTAGGTTTGTGGTTTTGGCTCTTTTTTTCCTGCAGGGTCTTACTAAAGTGTTGTTGAGTTGGCTCCCTAACTATCCATGCTTTAATTCTCTGTTTATTGTAGGATTTACAGGAGCTTCATCCGGAGAAAACGCAGCCTCCTGTTGTTTACACAGAGGCAGGGGTGGCTGTGGCTCTGTTTGTGTCTCTAACCAGCATCTCTTGTCCAGCACAGTTAGCATTCGTGGACTCTGGGGCTGTGGTGCAGGAATCGCTGGTACCCCACCCTTCCATCCTGGGCACCACGAGTCTCTGCAGCTTCCCCTCAGCACAAGGACGAAGGAGTTCCTCTCAGCTGGAGCCAGCTCAAGGATGAGCTGTGCAGCAGGAGCCCTTCCTGGGCAGCACGGGGCCGTGGGCGCTCGCGGTGCCGCCAGCCCCAGCCGCTCCTGCTGCCGGCACCGAGCGGGCACAGGGGCACGGCCCGGGGCTCACCTGGCGTGTTTTGTGTCCTGCAGATAAGCCTCAAGTGCGGGTTTCTCAGAATTACCCCTTGCAAGGCCTGACGAGAGAAGGGGAGCCGCTGGAGCTGACGTGCACGGCCTTTGGAAAGCCACAGTAAGTTGGACCCTTCCCAGGGTGGGCCGGTGGTGACGGGACATTGTGCGGCCACTGTTCCTGTTGCCATTCTCTGCTGTGAAGACAGTGTCCCAGAGCGAAGGAGAGAGATGCTTCCTGCACCCAAACAGCTGCTGGACTTGCATTTATTCCCGTGCACCTAATGGCCAAGGAATTTCCCCTGGAAAGCTCCTAGGAGAGCTCTTCCTGGCCACCATGCAGCAGCCTTCGGGTGCAGCAAGGCAAGGCTCCCAGCTGGACACCTCTTCCCCCAGGGAATGGCTTGGGTGGCATTAATCTGCAATTAATCATGGGTTTGGTTCATCTGCAAGAGCAAGGTTGGGAGCTGCAGTTGTGGCCCCTGGAGGTGCCGGTGTGTGGACACCCCCCAGCACCACAGCACTGGGCCCTTGGGGAAGTGGGATGGAGCCCCAGGTAAGGCAGTCCGTCCTTCTGCTCAGACTGACTGTGTGATGGTTTTGCTTCCCCTTGGTGCCTCGTGTGGTTTTTATAGAATACCAGTTTTATTCTCTCTCCTCTTCTTGCCAAGCCCTTGAGGCTTTCTTAGGCAGTTGAAGAAATTTATGCATCAGGAAAATCCTGGCAAGGGAGGGTAGATTTTCTCACACTTTCATTGCTGTTCTAATTTAAGTTTTGTCGGCTTTATTTTTTTTTTTTTTTCAAAATACTTTCTCTTCCACTTGGATCTATGGCTGTCAAGTATTTACTATCCTTCCTTATTTTCATCATGTCCATAAGATTTCTGCAAACATCCCTGAGATCTGTCAGTGCCTCCTTGGCAGTGTGCCCAGAGCTGGGGCGTGGGGAGCTGGAGCCCGTCCAGCTCGGCCTTGTGGGCAGGGCAGGCACCAGCGCCGAGGAGGCTCAGGCTGCCCTCATCCTCCCCGCTAGCCTGCATCCCCATCCACAGGATTTTCTTGATTCCCATAGCACTTGCTTGATTCCCAGTTCCCAGTTTGTTCTGCTGGGCACGAGGGCAGTCCCTTCCCCGTGCATCAGAGGCTGGCACGTCCCTGCTGAGTTCTGTTCAGTAGCTGTTCCCTGCTCAGAGCCTGCCAAGCCCCTCTGCATTCCTGCTCCCCCGGGTACCTGCGGTGCCTCCCATTTGCTGTCACCTGGGAATCTAATGAACAGGCTTCTCTACATTTTTTCCTTGCAGGCTATGAGTAAGACATTCCCATGTTAAATAGGACAGACACATCTCCCTGCCAGCTTGCTGCTGCACGTTTCGTGGTGCTGGTGATGTGCTGGGAATTGGCTTCTCTAGGTCACTTCACCTGGGTCTCCCAAAGTTAAGAAAATACACAGTAAAATAATCAGCTGGGTTTGGCTCTATCTTTTTAAGACAAAGAGGTTTCATGAAATCTTTTACAGGGGTTTTAGATGAAGGGGGAGTTTTCTCCAGTTAAGCAAAGTAATTTCTGTGCAAAATTTGGCAACATAAATATTGGGGGAAGGAAGCTCAGAGGGCAAAAAAGACTAGAGAGGAGAAATGTCTATTTGGTATTAATACAGATATTTTGTTAGATTAGACACAACCCCCTAAAACTATGACAGAAGTGAGAAGATGCTGAAATGGTCACT
This sequence comes from Molothrus ater, assembly GCF_012460135.2. Taxonomy (NCBI): domain Eukaryota; kingdom Metazoa; phylum Chordata; class Aves; order Passeriformes; family Icteridae; genus Molothrus; species Molothrus ater. Next base: position 7,848,299 of record NC_050499.2, read on the forward strand.
TGTGAGGCGTCCAGGGACACTTCTCTGAGCAGCAGCTACTGTGTCGTGTACCACCTGGGGACTCCACAGCACAAAGAGCCCTTTAAAAACGGTAGCCAGGGGCATTCAAACCCTTCCCACCCCTACTGAAGTCAAACTGCATTTGGGCTGTCTCAGGAGCTCCTGCTGCCCACACTGTGCCTCGTGTGCCGATTCCATGGCAGCGAGGGACAGAACACCAAACCTGTGTCCAAAACCAGTCAGCCAATGCCCAGCTGAGTTTGCTTGGTGCTGGATCCATGCAGTAGCTGAGTTTGCTTGGTGCTGGATCCATGATTGGGATGTTGAAGCATCAGGAGCTTCTGCATCATGGCTGTCATGTACTGTTTGGACCCAGGGAAGAGCCTGAGCCATGGGATGCCTCCAGCAACATGAAGTCCCACTTGCCAGCCTTGGAGCCAGGCAGGCTGAGCAGTGCTGTGCTGCAGGAAACTCCCCTTTAAGAGGAGCTGAGTGGCCTGAACAATGCTGGAATTTTCTTGTTGAGAAAGAGCCGATCTGTCCCCTCACTGCTCTTAAAGACGTAATAATAAGAGATGCTAAACACCCCCACAGAGTCCAAAGACTCCCCATGCAAAGCCCTTCAGTGCTTCCAAACTTTACCAGCTCTAACAGCCCAGGCTCATTTCATTCCCTGAATGATGCAGACCCCTGCCCACGTGGGTTCCATCAGTGTGGGATGCAGGAAGGGGCTGCCAGGCGGGCTGGGCGACAGGAGAAGGGCTGGAACTCCCTCAGTGCACGGCACAGCCCCTGCTGAGGTCACTGGGGCCCTGGCAGCTTGTGGAAGGGTTCAAACTTGACAAAACCTTGCTTGTTCTGCTGTCCAGCTCTGCCCTCAGAGCACCCCGTGGATGAACACTGAGTCTGTAGCCTCAGAGCTTTCAGGTTTGCTGAGTAAGCAAATAATTAACCACTAATGAACTTTCTTCCTGCTTGCATTAGTGTTTTCAGAAAATTTAAGCTCTGGATACAGTTTCCTGTTGGGTTTAAATAAATTTAAATTGAGGAAGCCCGACAGCATCTGGGCTTGAGTAGTGCAAAAAAGTATGTGTTGTTTCTTTACAGTTTTTCTTGGTTTGGGCTTTCTGTCTGTGGATGAACTTTTGAAGATGCCATCTTGACCATAGGAAAATAGTAATGTGACTGTTTCTTTTTCTCCCTCCTCTGTAGGCCTACGGACATGAGGTGGTTAAGAGTAGATGATGAGATGCCTCAACACGTTGTAGTGTCTGGTTCAAACCTTCTCATTAGTAACCTAAACAAAACAGATAATGGTACATACCGCTGTGAGGCTTCCAACGCGGTGGGGAAATCACATGCGGATTACATGCTGTTTGTATACGGTACGTGAGAAAAACCACCGTTCTTCTAGACTCCTTTACACCTAATTGCAACATGCCCTGCTTGGAAAGCTGTGACAGAACTTAACATTTGCTCAATGCCAGATTTGCAGGCAGCTCCTGACGCCCCGACGCTGTGCTGGGCTGGGCAGGGGCTGGGAAGGCACCGGGTGCTGCCGGGGCTCTCGGTGTGTGCATCGGGCACAGAGCCTGTCCCAGCTCTGGGGGCTCCCACCCCTGCTGCCAGGTGAAGAAGCCTAAGGAAAAGCCAGAGCAGGGGCGTGGGGAGAACTGTGCAGTTCTCCTTGGACTTCTCACTGATTTCTTGTCCTTCTGGTAGCGCCTCCTCCAGTGGCCTGAACAATGGTCCGAGGGGTTCTGAGCCTTTCACTAGCCAGTTAATCAGCCAGCATCCCCAAATAATTACAAACCAGTAAATAAACTGGAGGAATGAGGTGCCTTCAGCCTGTCTGTGTGGCTGGGCAGACACTAAAACATGCCTCAGCATCTTTTAAAGCGCTCTTAAGTACCTGCTTTAATTCTTCCTTTCCTCTGCGTGACTTTGGCATTGCTGTGAGCCTCATGCTCCTGCCGTGAGGTGTTTCATGGAATGGAGATTCAGGAGGCACTTGCAAAGCGATCCCCCAGTTTAATGATGAGCTGCTCCTTGGGCTGCATATTTAAACTTTCTCTGTCAAGGGTGGTTGTGTGTGGCTGGGCTGAGTTCCTGGTGGGTCTTGGTCATTTCTGACCTGAACAATGCTACGGTTCCACTCAGGTGGGGCAGAAACTTGGTTTGAAGTTTGTTCCATGCAACAGCCACCTGAAGCTCTGCAGTCTGAGCTCTCTGGTAGTTGATCCAGTCAAAGAGAACCTCCCATTCCTCTCCAAATGCCAGCTCTGCAGGAGTGGTTTTAAGCCCAGTCTTAGAAACTCGCCTAAGGACTCAAGGTAGTGACAGATTTAAGCTTATACAAAACTGATGTACCCCATCATATAGGTAATTTTTGTAGTGCCTCTCGCTCCACAAGACTCCAATTTACAAAATGAAGCTAGATAGGCATTTATGATTGGTAATTTGCATGCTCACTGTATAAAAAGCCCACTTGTTTACATCAGTGTTGAAAGAAACAACCAATGTTGCAGAGAGCAAAGCAGTTGGAATAGGACACAGGCAGTTCCCCACAAGATGGAGACCATGAAAGCTGCTGCCATAAAGCAGCTGTGGGGTGGGTGTAGTTCTGTGTACCCATCCTAGGCCAAGGCAGGGCTGGGGGGACCTCCCCAGCATTACTGACCCGAGGTTTAGAGCTGGTGGGAAATCTCGCATAATTACTCTGCATTTTGGATGTGAGCGATAATAGACAGCGCAAGACTTCCTTGGGGTTGCTTCCTCTTGGGATTAAATCCCCAGGAGGAGACCCAGGATAGCATTACTTGGAAGGAGATGCAGGTTCCCAGGGGATGGAGACTGTGGGTTCCAGCTTAGGCATCTGGCAGGTGTGTTGTCCGTGTAGAGGAGGGCTGCTCATGGGCACAGAAGGGTTTTACACACCCCATCACCTCCAGTCCTGCCCGTTTGGGACCATCCTGTTGGGCTCTGCCACTCTGGACAGCACAAGGAATCCTTTTAACTCTTGATCTAAAAGGGAGAAGTCCAGCGTGGGGAGGGAGCCCGGAGTGGCTGGGCCGTGGCCATCAGCTGGAGCCTCCTGGTCCCAGCTGGAGCTGCTGCTGAGGGGAGTTCAGCATGGGGGTCTCACCCCGCTCAGGGGTGGAGCACCTACACCTCTGGCCCATGGCTCCTTTCCCCACCAAATCTGCCAGTTCCCCAGCGGCATTCAGGCAGTCCCATTCCAAGGGACCTCTCTGCAGGCCCAGGGTTTGACGTGGCTTCAGCAGCGGAGCTGGGCCCAGCACCTCCCCAGCTGCCCACGTGGGATGGGGGTGTGTCATCACACTGACACACACTGGACACATGCTCCTTTCTAAAGTTCATTTTATGCTTTTTGTCCCCGTGGGCGTGGGCAGATACATTGCTAGAAACTTCCAGCTCCATTAGCACTCCAGATTTTTTTTTTTTGTTTTTTTTTTTCTTTTATGGAGGAAGAGCCCACGGCACAGCCAGTCCAGGCTGGTCAGTGTGAGTCTGGGGACTGCTGGGCCTCAGCTGGGAGGGTCCCCACCCTCCCAGGAGATGTGTGGGTCAGGAGTGAGAGAGAAGCACAGGGGCTGAGATCCTTGGGATGCAGAGGAGAGACGGTGACTGCTCATAGCACAGCAAACTATGAGGTGATGTTCCTTAACTCTTGGGAAGTTGGATGGAATATAATAATGGTGTAGTATATAATTAAAGTTCAGATATCTTAATTAGGGGATCCAAGGGAGCTCACTCAGAGATAAAAGAGTAGCAGATGTGTTAGTGAGGAACAGCTGACGTGCTACGGAGGAAACCTAAAATCAAAAGCCCATGAAAGGTTTCATGCTCTATTATTGCCGAATGAATCCGTAGTTCAAAGTCTTTCTGACTACTAAGTGCATTCAGTTTGATCATCTGGGCATTAATACATATTTTTTCTTTTACATCTTCTCATATCTACCTTCCTCTGCCCGATAGTTTTGATAAGGATGCGTCCCTGTGTGTAACATCAATCCCGTGACGAGCAGCAGGGTTTGAATCTCAACAGGTCCAGTCCATCTGAGAAATGGTCACAGAGAGAAACATCTCATTAACGATGCCCTAGTAGCAAAAACAAGAGTGTGCAACTGAAATTGTCAGAAAAATATTGACTTTTTTTTAAATTAAAAGATCTTGGTGGAATTCCTCATACCTGGAAATTGATATGCAGCAATGGTGTTGTTCATTTCTCTGTATCCCTTACCCTCTTTGAAGTAGTTTTTAACATCCTGCTGCCGTGTGTTTATAGAGGAAGAGCAGTGAGGTTCAGGGCCCTGGGAAGACAGTGAGATCTGTTCATGTGCTGTTAATGCTCAGGCTGTGAAGCACAGCAGGGCCTCTCACACAACCCTCCCACCTGGGTTTGCAAATGTATCCGTAGACAACCACCAAAGCACCACTGTGTCTCTCCTTGTATGTGCAAACTGGTCTTTTTGTTGTGGAAAGCGTGCAGTTTATTTTCCTTATGCCTCTCCCATTCCATTTCTCTCTCTCATTGACTAATTTATGCTGGGTTTTATTTTTTTTTTTTAGCATTTTAGAAGGCAGAAAGGGGGGAGAGGTTGGGGCCAGGTTCTCCAGCCTGGGCAAGCATGGGCGGAGGATCTGGCCCCGCTGTCCCTGCTGGGCTGCCCCCTGGGATTTAGCCAGGGAAGGGTCCCCAGTCCCGTGCTGCTTCTTAGCATCCTTGTTTTCCTCTGATCACGATTGACCGCTGTTGTGTTCTGCTTGTTTTTTTTCTTAATTTGCTTTTTTATTATTTTCCTTTTTTATATTTTATCCAGATCCCCCCACAACTATCCCTCCTCCCACAACAACCACCACCACTACCACCACCATCCCTACCACCATCACAGGTATGGTACCTTCATAACCATTGAAAATGTCCTGAATGTTTATTGTCTTTTATGTATATAAGCAGAGCATGAAGCCTGGGGAAAAACAACAAACCAATCACTTGCAGTATTTTTTTTTCCCCTCAAATACGCCCACCCACAGCACGAGCCCTGGTCCGGCAGCTCGGCGTGTCAGACAGTCCTTGCCGTGGGTGTGGGCGTTCCTGAAATGTGGGAATTGTCATGGCAGGAAAAGTGATTAATTCAGTTACTGGTGGCCAGCACTGGGTGCTTCACATGCAGGATGCCAAAAGCCTCAGAGCTCCCTTAGCACGGGCAGTCGTTTCAGCCTCCATCCCGTCAGTACCAATTTCTGAGCAATTTATAGAAAGTTTGGTCTGCGGCAGTTCAGTTCGCCTGATGTGCCTCAAGGTGCTTTTTCTCATGCCAAGGTGTTGGTATTTCTTTGTGATAAGCTTCTCCCTCACTCTCCCAGAAAAGGGAATTCCACCAGTCGTTTTTATTGTGTGAATGCCATCATAGGCCCCTTCTTGAGGAGCTGCCTTTCAGCTTGTGAGATTTTCTGTGTCTTGCAAGAAAAGATGAATAAAAACAACCAGCAAGATCATGACACCTCTGTGACACATCCTCATACCTCCTCACAGACCTGACTCATCAGGAAAACCCTTCTGATTTATTTGTAACCATTCGCATTGTCATTTCTCTGACCTTTCCAATTCCAACCGCTGCTTTTGCTTTTGCTTGCTGCTTTTTGTGGGTTTTGGTTTGGCTTTGGTTTTTTTTATTTGAGGCAGAGGTGACAAACGGCAGGTGAGGATGGACCATTGAATAGCTAATGGCACAACGTTTACTGTTGCTGTAAACCACCCCTTGTGTAAATGCCTTCACGTTTTATTTGCTTTTATGACGCTGCTCAGCTGACTCTCACCACCCTGCCCCGGGCGTTTCGTGGCTTCTTTTCCTCTCGAGGTTTTTGCACCCAAGGCAGGCCCCGCTGGCACGGACACGCCGGTGAAGCCTCTCTGCCACCGTGCCTTAACGTGGGCACCATCACCCTGCCAGCCCTCGCCGTGCTCTCCTTCCTCCCTGCAGGTGCCTGCGGTCAGCCCAGCTCCAGGCACCCAGCCCGGGCTGCTGGGGATGGCTCTCCCTCTTCCCGTGGTGTTGATTTCTGGACCTAACCCGCTTTTGTTTCAGAGGAGGTTTGAAGCTTTCTCGCAGCCTCCCTGAGAGCTGTTGGCAGAGAAGCTCGGCCGTGTCCCACAGGCTGTACCTGGACGCGCTCACAGGTTTCTTTCTCTGACGGTAATTGCTCGTGCTTTCAGTGAATTTTGGAAGGCTAAATGGAGCCATGTGTTTTGATGCTTGGATACCCCCTTCAGTTAATCTTGGTGCTTGCAAACCTTAATGACTGTCCTTTTTCTGGGAGCTGGGTTGTTACCAGCCTGTTGTTTTAGGGATTGCCCCAGCACTGCCCTCCAAATCTGGTGCTGTGTCAGGTCCCACTGCAGTGCTTGGTTCTTCCCAGTAAACAGCAGCTTGGTTGTTTGCTGTCCTGCTGCAGCCTGGCTGTGGATGCTCAGTAGCCTTTGGGCTTTCCTTCACACAGCTTTCCAGTTTTTTATGTTAAAAATAAGAAGGGGAGAGAGATGGTTCTTGCAGTTGGAAATGGCCGTGTCATCAGCCTGGCAGAGGTCCCTTGGGTAAGGAGCTCGTCACTGTCCAGCATTGCTCTCTCACCTTGGTTTGCAGTGGTGGAGGATCTCAGACTCTGGTGGCAGAACCCAGTGGGTCTCCATTGCCTTCTTGGTGCTTTTCTGTGTTGCCTTTGAACTGCTGAGGAGGCTGGAAAAGTAATGATGTGATATTGCTCCCTGATTTCAGCAGTTCCTGCTCGCAATTTGTCGGAAGAAGATTTACTAATGCTGATAAGGGAAATTATTATTTTCTTCCCTGGCACTGAGTCTTCTTGACATGTGTCTTACCATCCTGTGCCCATGAGTTCAGTGTGCTTTTCCCACCCAGAGCAGCCGAGGCTTCTCCTGCCTCTGTCGTGCAGAGATCTGCGTGTGTGTGTCCTCTCCAGTCAGTGCTCAGAGCGTGGAGCCACACCAGCGTCTGCCCTTCAGTAGTTAAGAGACTTTGTGGCTGGAAAAAACTAGGTCAAATTAACATAATCTCTAGAATTACATAGCAGAGTAGTGTTGGAACACTTTTCAAAGCCTTGAGAGACACCTGATAACTTAATTCCCAACTGCTCCAGCGTTCTTCCTGTCTGACAGAGGAGAGGTGGGAGACAACAGGGTGTTCTCTGAGCTGCTGGCAATCCAGGCATCTGGAGCCAGCCCAGTGGAACCCAGTCCTTAGGATGAGGTGGGTTTGAAATGTGCTTTGTTTTGCTTTTGTCCCCCTACTTTTAGTATAACCCTGACGTAGTTCATGTCCCCTGGAACCATGGAGTAGTTCTGAAAAACAATTGTCTTGCTTTAATTGAATAAAACATGGGGAAAGAGGCTGCACTGAAGCAGTTTCTAGCAGGTGACCCTAGAAAATTCTGCCCTTGGAGTTGTCCTTTTGATTTATTGGTTCAGAGAGTTTCTGGGGGAGCTCTTGGAAAGCTGACCTGATGCTTTCTCCAGCGAAGGACAGGCTGAGCAGTGAAGTTTCCAGACACCACGACCTTTAGAGCTTTCCCTCTGTCACTTTAGTGTAGGTGCTTGAAAAGATTTCCTGCGTGACAGCTTGATCTTTTCCACATATCCTGCAGCAGCATTGATATTCCGGCCATCCTTTGGTGTTTCAGCCCTTATCACTGCCGAGCCCTTTTTTATCAGTTAAATTGTCCTTGTGGCTTTCTTCATTAAGATGTACAATACGATACAGCAGAGCAAACAGCATCATTTGAATTACCCTGGAGTGGCTCCTGGAAATGCTGGGCTCGGGCAGCTGTTGTTTCCTGGGAAATAAAGGTCCTTAATCACAGCCCAGCCCTCACCTCAGGTTCTTCTACCTGTCCCAGCCTCCCCAGGCCACTGGCACGCCCAGGACCAGGACCAGGGCCTCATCCATAGGTGCACATTTGCATGTCCCACTCTTTCTCCACAGGTGGATTTGCACAGGTGTCTTGGCAGCAGTTTTGGTGAAGACCTGGGGGTGACACGTGCAGGTTGCCAGTGTTGCCAGCCCTGCAGGTGATGCTGCTGGCTCTGCAAAGGCACTGCTCTCCATCCTCAGCAGCAGGCTGGGGGCTCCTGGTGTCCCCCTGGAATGCCTATTTAGGGCATATTTTAAATCCCACTGATCCCTTGGAGTAGCAGGTCTGGGGGTGGGGGTGTGTGTTTGTTTCAGGAGGCTGTAACGTTGCAGGCAGTGGTTTTCACTTGAGAATTCCCAGAGGTGCTCCAGCCCCTTCAGTGAATGCATGTGGAAAGGACCAAGCCCATCTTGTGGAAACAGGAGCAGGAGTTCCTTCCTGAGGCTCAGGATTTGTACAAGCCAGGAGCAAGCTCTCTTTGGCTTGGAGGTGTGCAGTGAACTCCAAAGCAGGAGCTGAGAATTGATGCAGAGTTGGAGAATCAGCTCCTGAGCAGGGGCACGTGGTGGTGGAGCTCTCCTGTCACCCACAGGGGCAGGCACTGTCTCCTGAGAAGCACACCTTTGTGTCATCCCAGGTGCTTTAAAAATAACAGCACATGGAAATCTGAACTCTGTGAGCAAAAATAAGTTGCAGGTTTTCAGAGCATTTCACGTGTCGAAAAACTTCTCAAAACAAGAAAATCACTTTATCCTCAGTAGGAGTTTGTCCTTTCCTAATTACAGCTGGTGGTGTGAAAAGCTGCAGGTGCAGGGGGTTTATTCCAGCAGTGATCCCAGTGGCTGGTGGGCAGGAAGAATGCAGTCCCAGTGGTCCTGCTCTCAGATTTCCCTGCAGTGGGTTTGTGGGAGGCAGAGAGGCAGCGTGGGGATATCTAAAGCGCTGCATCCTGGCAGGATGGTGACATCAGCTCAGGTACGGCCACTTCTGCCTGGGACTGCTGCAGGTGCTGCCCTGATCATGGAATTTAATGGTAAAAACACATTTATTCCCCAGTCAGCTCCGAGTGGCCAGCTTCAGCGGGGCTGTCTGGACTCTCTCACAGTCTCTGGCTTTGCTGGGGATGTGGGGATGCCCACACTGCCAGGGGAGATCAGCAGGAGCAGGAGGGCTCCCGGTTTGCTCTGGGCATTCCCAGCCTGGTGCCGAGCTGTGACATGCTCAGGTGCTTGATGCCACTGTGCAGGGACGCAGCCCAGGGATTTGTTCCCCCAAATTATTTATTATTTAACTTCTGCTTTCTGTTGAAGGTTCCGACTGTCCCTGGTAAAATGTCAAGTTAATTTAAAGATGATTCTTCGCCTTTCTGACATTTTCATCCAGGATGTGTCTGCATTAAAGGGGCTAAAGGCAGAGCTGACAAGCCTGGGACAGGAAATAAAATGAAATAAAATTCAGTCTTTCAGTCCCACGTCCAGCCAGTAGCAGGCAGGACCTGTCATACGTGGCCTTACTTTTGGTGACACAGCATAAGCAGTGCACAAACCATCGTCTTGCTGAGCAGAAGCGTGGGTTGTGTGCAAGCTTGGGCATGAAATCAAACCCAAATCCTCCCAAATCTGTATGAAGAAACATGCAAAAGCATGGCTGGAGCCACTGTGCTAAATTCAGACTGTTGTTGTTGTGGTCACACACAACATCCATACAGATTGTGATGATTTTTGTGAAACATCTGGTCTGCTAATCAAGCTGTGCCCAGGGCTCACTGCAGCGCGCCTGGACTGGGGCACTCAGTGCCAGCCTGGAGCCCTGTACAGAGCAGATCAGGGGCTCGGGAATGCAAGGGGCATCTCCACCCCCCCTTAGAGGAGCGTGTGGTGAGGGAGAGGATGGCTGAGCTGAGGGAGGGGACGGATGGGTCACTGCACTCTGGTGTTTGAGCCCTCTGCTCGTGCGTTGCTGTGGGATGTGACATCTGTGCTGGTGTCCCACAGCAGTTTCCGCCAGAGGAACACTGGGAAGGGTTTTGTAGGTGTTTTCATCAGCCCCAAGGAGCTGAACCAAAGCAGGGATCCGTTTGCAGTGCTGCATGCTGTCCCCTCAGGCTGCTCGAAGGCAGCAACGTGCAGGAATTCACACTCGCCCCGGTCAGTGCATGTGAAGTAGTCTGGAAAATCGGGAAGAATAAGAGCTCCACGCGTCAGGGATCAGATTGGCTTTTGGTTTCAGTTCAGAAAGCAATTTAAAAAGCAATATATTGAATGGATATCTATACTTGCTAAAGCCTCTTTAAATTTAAAAGGCAGCAGCGTGTTTTGCCACTATTTTGTGGATGTGCTGCTGTAATTCTGTGTGTGCTCCTCAGCCCCAGCACCAGGTACCTCTGTGAGGCTGCAGCACCGCAGCTGCAGCATTCAACCAGGGGAATTTAATTTTGCTGCTGGGGTTTTAATATTCCTCCATCGTGCTTGTTCTGTTTGAGGCTGTGGACTAATTACGGCCAAGTTTAAAGGGCCTGGTCTGTCACACTCTGCAAACAGTTTGAAGTTGGAGAGAATCCATTTGAGAAAACGAGGAGGCTCAGCAGTGGAGCTCATAACTCTGAGAAATGTTGCCCAGCTGCCTCCATGCAGTAATTTTATAAATATGTGTGTGTGTATATGTGTGTGTGCCCTTGCGTAGCTGCCTAATGGGGTGGTAAGTGCCTCGAGCTTGGGTGTCATCTGAGTTGTCCTAGCTGGCAGATATTTATTTCTTACAGCCAGTGCTACACAGAAATTCCAATGAAGTGAAATTTGCAGCTTTGTAGAAGCCAATGGTTACTCCTTTGGGTACCTTCTGTAACTATAAACCAGGCCTCTGAGGAGCTTTTGTACATGAAGATTTTGGAAGGCCTTGACATTGCTCTACTTTTCCTGAACAGCGTGTTTAGTTCTTTTCCTGATTGGCATTGGGAAGAGAAGACTTGACATTAAGGTAGAAAATCCCAGGTCTGTTTGGTTATGTGATTTCCATGTTCTCTTGGCTTTGCTGCACTGGCTAAACCAGCCCCTTCTTCATCACCAGCTTTCCATTTTAAATGATAGCTATCAGCCTTGGGTGATGGTGTAACATGTTGATGGCTTGGGACCAGAACAGTGCTTTTTTCTGATGGCAGAGCCTTTCCGTGGCTTTGGTCAACACTAGTTAAATCAGGAATGTATCGAAGACCTCTTGTTGGTCAGCATTTGAGGAGAAGAGATGGTTTTTATTGTAGGACATGGGGCAGAAGGCTGATCCCTGGGGTGCTGTGTGCCTGCTCTGACATGGAAGTGTGGCTGTTCTTGAAAGCAGAGCAGGAGCTGGTACAAACCCAGGATTCAGAAAAGCACCTTTGAAGTTAGCCAGTCCAGCCTGAAGTTGGGGGTTGTGTGAGCAGCAGCACTGCAGGGCTGGGGTGCCCCTTCCCAAGTGAGGAGTGGCAGTGGCGGGGCCGGGACGCCCGTGGCTTTACAGGAATGCACTGATTTGGTACCAAGGCACCAGTGACAGCTTTCTCTCCTCTGCCACGGGATGATGTACAAACACACCAGTGTCAGCACTGGGTCGTTCCCTGCGGAGCCCTGGTGTGTGCAGTCCTCCTTCCCAAAGAGGACTGGGACTGGACAGGACTCCCCGAAAGCTCACTCTAAACTTTAACCGGTCTGTGTTTCCTATTGCAACCATCCAAACCATTTGCTAATCATAACTTTGTCATTCCAGCTGCAGCCAACATGTTGTTTGACGTGGATATTTGTTCGCACTTACAACCGCTTGAGAACTTTATTTTGTGTAACCTGTCGGTCTCTGTCCCCGGACGGGGAAGCGAGATGCACTGTCCAGTTTGCACTGTTTCTTGACTAATAATCTCTTCCAGCACATCAATACAAGTTTGCTTCCAGCAGATTCTCTATTTATTGTAAAAGCTGACATAACTTTTTTTATTTCAGGAAGACAGTAAATTGAGACTATTTATAGATGCCAAGATGCTATCTCAGGAATTAATACTCAGTTTTACAACCCCTTCTAAACAATGGCTTTCCCCCCACCTCCACCACCATTTCCCCTTCCACCATTTGCTTGGTTAAAACAAATGGGGATTGCTACCCAAAACCAAAGCAAAGCCCTGCTCTTGGTCTCCTCGTGGTTTTGGAAGGTTTCCCCTGCAGCCCCCAGGGCTCCCGCAGGAGAACAAGGGCTGGCCTCCTTGAGGGTGCCTTAGATTTGGTTGCCAAGATGAGAACAGCCTACATTGGCAGTGGAAACAGGCTAATGATGGCTTGATAATCTGTTATGCAAATCTTGGTGCAGTTTGTTAAACTGTGCAGGGTTTATTTGTTTTGCTTCCATAATTAAAGCATGTAGACCTTGTATCTGTAAGTATTATGTATTCCTTGTATGATTCTTGTCTTTGCTGCTGCTTCAGGAATTCAGCCCTGGGCTGTCCTCAGCTAAATTGCCAAGACACAGGTCCTGTTTCTTCCACTGCTGCCTCTGCCCGCGCAGGGCCCTGTCCCTGGGTTGTGTGCCAGCATGTCACAGGGGAAAGGCCGCTGTGAATTGTCTGTCGTGCTGCAAAACCCAAGCTCCAGGCTGCTGTGCAGGGCCCCAGGTGCAGCGCTGCTCACCCACAGTGTTACCCACCCAAACACTGCCTGCCCCCAGCCAGGCAGGGCTTGGCCCCAGGATTTGTGGCAGTGACAGTTCTGGGTTGCCAGCCCCCTCCAGCCACTGACCCCTGCCACAGAATGCCTCCAGATGCAAAGCAAGTGGCCTCCAACAACTAAATAAGCCAGTAAATTTGATAATGTGGTTACATTTGGTTTAGACCTGTTGATGGCAATAACTGTCAGTAAAAGCCAGAAGATTGGTCAGTCTTTTAAAACTGCCTGTTGAAAACTCCTGGAAGAGACAAAGCATCTCTCCATTGGCAAGGCAGTGCCCCCCAAGAAATTTCCAGTGAGATGTAGTCCATATGGAGTAGAGTCAGCTTCAGACTAACCTGCAAAAACACATCCAGGATATTTTAATTACCCGTAGCTGTTCGACCAGCTACCTGCTGCAGCAGAGGGACTGGTAACGTTTGTCCACTGTTGCCAGTTCTAGAACGTCTTTTATGCTGATAAAAATGGTTCATCGTGCAGGTGGTGGCTGGGAAGCTGGAGGAGAGGCAGGAGCAGACTGTTCCCTGGCCAGGGGTGCTCTGATGAGGCAGTGTTTGAGTGTGTAACAGCAATGTGCCGAGCCTCAGCTCTTCATCCTGCTCTGGAGCTTCTGTTTTGTCCCCACCAACCAAACCGTTGGTGTCGGTGTTCTCCCCTGTCTCCTGTTCCCCTGACTTTGCAACCACCAGTAATTGTTCTGGCAAGGACCTGGAAAAAGAGAAAAATTTACTGTTTTCCTCAGGCTCATAGCTTTTGAACTGGAGGCATGTCTTCTAAACAGTGCAACTCACTTCAAATGCTTTTTGCCTTTCATTTTATTATTGCTTGTCACGCAATGTTCTTTGAAAGCTTGCTCATATATTATCTGTTCCATTTTTTCCATTTTCCCTTTTTTTGCATGCTGTTCCTCCTGTTTCTTCCCTTCCTCCAATCCTCTGTTCCCGTGTGTAGACACAACGGCGACGACAGAACCAGCAGTTCACGGTTGGTATCACATTCCTGTTTATCTTATTTCTCAGCGCTGCTGAGTGGCAAGACAAGCCTGGGAAGGGGAGGCCAAAAAGGGAACTGGAGTCTTCAAGGGAAAACTGTGTTTCAGGTGGACTCATCTCATAAATACAACATGGGTTCTAAGGCTGGAAAGTCTGTCTGCTCTTGTCATTTCTGCTGTGAGCTCCCCAGCTGATCATCCTGGTGCCAGGCAAGCACAAGCCCCATGGAAGTGGCATCCAGGTCCAAGCAATGCTAATTGCTTCTCCAGCCATTGACTGAGAGAATCACTTCACACATGAAAAAGAAATTATTTTTTTTCTTTCTTTAGGGTTTTTGTTTGATGGGGATTTTTGGGTTTTTTTTTTTAGGATTTTTGAGCATTTTTCTTGGATTTTGAGTTAGTTTTTAAGACACAGTATCCAGCGGGTCTGCTGGCACAGGGCAGCACTGGGGATTCTGGGATGCTCCACAGAGGAGCGCTCGCCTCCAAGGTCGGCAGGGAAGTTTGCGTTATTACACTGCAGAAGGAGATTGGGAAAACAAATAGCAACACTTTCCTCTCAGCATAGCAGTCTAGCAAAGTAACCCTTCTCGTCTGCTCGAGGCAGTCTAGCTAACAGCTTGACAGCTTCCTGAGCTTCCTCCATTCCCCGGCGAGCCTACGTACGCTGCAGGCTGGAAGTTGAGCATCCCATTTTTTTGGCACAAGCTTACTTTTCAGCTGAAGAACCAAAACCTCTGACAATTTTTAATTACAGCTAATCCATGTTGGACTTTGTTGTTCTAGTTTCTTTTAACTCTGATAAAATGACTGAATTTTTACTGACAGAAATCCCTAGCACAGAGCACCCATTCTCCTGCCTGCTCCCCTTGAGGTGTTGCTTGGGTGAGGTCAGAGGCAGGACTGAGTGAAGCAATCATTCCCTAGTAATGTGCCATATCAAGTGGAGAGGCTTACACTTCTTATCCCAAATAACTTACCTACCTGGATGCATTTTCCCACTTGGCATAAAGATCAGAAATCTTTGGGCACACTTGTGTTTTGTCTGTGTGTCAATCTCCCTGTGTGTGTTAGATGTCAAGAGCCTTTGTTGCTGATTTTGTAGCTACATGTTTGTGGCTAGATGTTGATCCCTAAATTTGAAAAAGATCAGGTAGCCCCAATGATGGCACAAATCCCAGCATCCTTTCTGGGTGTTGTTTCTGCATCAGGAAAGGCTCAGTGTAGGCAGGTATTAGACCCTGCAAAGAGGACAAGCTGGGCAGATGCTCACTGGCAAACCCTTGCCCCATTTTCAAAGCAATCCCTGATGTCTTTCCTTATTTTTCTTTGTTCAGAGGAAGCCATAAAAAGCCTGTTCTTAACTCGAGGGCTTCCCCCCTCCATGGGGAGGATCACTGCCAGGGAGGTGGCCAGCTGAAATGACAACCTATCCCAGTCAAACGAGCTGCCACAAACTTTCCTGCCTTAAAACCAGCCAGTTTGTTCTCAATTCCCCCGTGCTTGCCCTTGTGGGGTGCTTTTCCCGTGAAGACTCCGGATTTCTTTCCAAGCTTGTGTTGCTGGAGTGTGTATGGAGTATACCAGGTGTTTCTGTATGTTGGCCATTTGTTCTTTCTGATGTCCGATGGGAGTGAGCATGTCTGTGAATGACTAGAAATGCATGGGCATGAATACAGCCAAATGGATTTTCTCCAAAAACGATTTAAAATGAATTGGGGGAAGAAAAAAGAAAATCAACCAACCAACCAAAAAAAAAACCAACAAAAAAACAAAACCAAAAACCAACCCAAAAAAGAGCTTGCTAGCAAAGAAAATGGAATGTAAGGCCAGTGTGGAGCCAGCACAATGCTTCAATCCGGGAAAGAGGGTTTTGAGCCATTGAAAGTTTTGGAGTGTATCCTAGAGGACTGGGGGGAAGGAGTCCTGTGTGTGTGTGCATGTCCCAGCAGTAGCCAAGGCCCTGCCATTCCCGTTTCCTCACGGAATGGAGTTGACGGCAGCGATGCATGAGTGACCTAACGCACGAACGTTGTTAACTCTTTTGTTGAAAAATGAGAGCTTAACTGTGAATTTTCTGATGCACTTTCTCCTTTCTCTGCACTGTTCATTGCCAGAGCTCCAATAACAGCATGGTCATGGCCGGCAGGAAGGCTTGTGCTTCCGCTGCACCCCACGAAGCCGGGGTTTCCCAGCTTCAGCCCTCCTCCCTCTCGGTGTGCCCCCGTGGGTCAGGGTGCCCGTGGGGCTGAAATCACAGGCCCCACTGTTTGAGCTGGATACAGGCAGAACCGGTGGAGCCCGGAGTGTAACAACCTGGAGTGTCTGCGCCACTCAGTCTGGGGAGAAAGCGCTTTTTCTGCCATGCCCTTTGAATTTTCCTCCCTGCCACTCTCCCCACCATAATCAACGTGCCAGTTTTTAATGTCCTAGCCCCTGTTGCCTCTCAGTGGCCAGAGAGCTCAGCCCTCGCAAGGTGCTGGGCTTTGGGGAGCCCCTCAGGTGAGATGCCCAGCTCACACTTGCCCCCTGTACAAGCAGGACATCTCTAAGCAGCCATGACCTTGAACACACTGACTTTGTGTCCATTTTTCAAATTCTGCCCCTACCCTGTTGTAAGCAGAGAGCTCTAAATGCTCAGAGTGATTCCCCAGGATGTGGGTGCTGCACACACAGGGCATTGTGCTCAAGGCCCTGTCCATCCATCCAGCCCAGCAATGGGGGGCTCAGGGCTGCTCCCCATTCCCCTGGCAAGGCAAGAACCAGGCAATGCTGCCTCAGCACAGGCAGAATTTCTGCTCATTCCCATGGAAGAGTAGGGTTTTGAGCCATTTGGAAAAGCCTCCTCTGAAGCTGGCAAAGCAGGAAAACACCCTAGTCACAAATGAAGAGTGGTAAGAAAATATTTGACCCATAATGCAGCAGGTAAATTATTTTACAGGCTGGAAATCCTTCCCTGAAGGCCTGTGTGGGTTTTTAATTGTGGCCTTAGCATGTTTGATACAAGAATCGGTAGCACTATTGTGTTACACTCTTGTTCCTTTTCCTGATAGTCCTCAGTCCCTGAAAATGCTTGGCTGAAGCCAAAGCCTGGCTGCCCCCGACCGGAGCGCCAGCCACGTGTACATCCTGCCAGGTGCCACAGAAAAGGGCTTTCTGCACTGCCACCACCAAGCAGCTCTGCCAGTCCCACTGCCTCCTTCCCTCTTGGAAATGCCCTACTTGAAAGTGCAGCTAATAGTGAATCCGTTCCTCAGTCTGTTTCCCAGCTCCCATCCTTGGGGCAGTGAATAAAACATCACAGCGCTGCCTGCGCGCACTGCGGGTCTGCGCGGCGCCGCATGAAACGGAATCCCTAATTGCTTATTTAGAGCCTGAGATGGGAGAGAAATTGGCTTTTCCTAAAGAACTGGATGTAGCATGGGAGCCCACAGAAACCTAAATGTACCTGGGGGTGCCTGGTCCTTGTGTGAGCACCTTGTTCAGCTGCAGGACGCACTCACTGAGCCTGCCCAGGATTTATCATTTCCAGGGAAATGGAGCAGAGTGAAAAGTTCCCTTTCATTCCTCTGGCAGGAGAAGTGGCAGACTCTGAGTTCATCCCCTCAGAAGTGAAAAGAGGGGGCTTTAGTAGCCAGTATGAAAGTTTAATGAGAAAAATCAAGAAGTAATTTACCACCTATTTAAATGCCTCACAACAGGTTTTAACACCGGCTGGTGGCATTTGTGAGTGTCCCAGGTGCAGGGAGAAGCAAAATTGTGGAATTGTTGCAAATTTTATTCTGAAAAGGATTTTTTTTTTCTTCATAAAAAATGCAACATTGCCCTTTTTCATCAGTGAGAAAATGTAGTTCCTTGAAAAGGAACTCTCTACAGAATCAATTTTGGAGAGAGAAAAGTTGAAGGGCTCCTCTGCCAAGTGCAGCTTTGCATGGTCAATGGTTCTGTGAGTCAACTGTTGTATTTATAGATCATTTATAGGAAAAAAGCTCCTGAAAATCTGAAAAGGACTCCCTGAAACCCAAGAGTGGCACACAAGCCTATTTCCTGCTATTAATCTAAATGGCTTCCCACTTCAGGAGGTAATACCAATGTAACTTCCTGATGATTTGATGCATTTAAAAACCAGTCACTGAAAATTAGTTTCATTTTTAAAGGGCAGTGTATATATAAAAATATACATATTGCTGCTTTGCAGTGGGGCCAAGTCTGCACATTGACCACACTGCACTCACAGCTTGGCTATTTAACAGAGAGTCAGCTCTGGTAGCAGTCTGTGAGCTGATGATCCCAGGTTCCCCAGTGCCCAGGGGTGCGGGATCTCTTCATGGGAATTTTTTTCCTTTGCTTATGCATTTGCTTTTAGTGGCCAGCAGCAAGAGTGAGTCCTGGAAGTCGCAGCTCACAGGGTAACATTGCCCCACCCCACATTTCAGTGAGTCTGGGTGGCCTCCTGGCTCTGCTTTGCCCTGTCACTGGTGCTGAGCTGTTCACCCCTGGAGATGCTCTGCCTGCAGACCCCAGCACTTCCTCAGACCCCCAAAGCAAGCAGCACTAATGCCCTCACAGACAGCCCTGGCTATGGTGGCCATGACCACGTGCCTCCCTGACTGCTGTATAGCTTTGAGGACAGATGCTTTTCCCATAAATCCATCACATTTGGGCAAATGAAAAAAAGCCAGTTTGTCCAATAGTTTGGCAGAGGACACAGCCCACAGCCTGCAAACAGGCCATGACATGCACTGCACAATATTCATATTCTGTCATTGGTAAATGTCCTGACTTGTCACCATGACCAAAACTAATTGGATTGGTTGCAAAATTGGAGGCAAGTTTTCCATTGCTCTCTGTATGCAGGACTGAAATCAGCCTGGACTAAATTGGGAAATTGTCCCCGTGACGGCCGAAAGGCAGAGTCTGGGGCTCTGCATGCTGTTATGAGTGGTCTCAATACCACGTTCCGTGTGCCAACAGTGTAGAGCGAGGAGCATTTCTGTCTGTAATGAAGGCCACGATTGCACTGGTGTCACACGATGGCTCTGCCCGCACTGGCAGACGGTGGCAAGTGACTGACGCATTCTCTTTTTCCCCCTCAAGAAATTCATCCTCAGTTCTTAAGTGTGTTGTTTTTTGTCGCTTGAGAAACGCAGAGAAAAACGAGTCTGTTTTTACTTGTAAGGCTTTACTCAGTTGCCCAATTCGGCCGAGGAGCTGGACTATGGGGATCTCTCAGGTAAGGGCTAGTCTGTAGGTAACCCGCTGCTCTCCTTCGCTAGACACTGGTTCCACTCTGATTTCTGCATCTTGGCCATGTTGCATTGTGCAGTCGCTATGGCGCAGCCATTCCCCCCACGCTCTTGCAGCTTGGAAGTGCGCTCCTTTCTGTTGGGGTTCTCCTCCTTTTTGTTTTTTTTTAATTTTTTTATTTTGGCACCCATTTCTGTGTGGCATCCTCGGGGCAGGAGGTGCAGGGCACCAAGGCCAACCATTGTGGTTCCCTCCTGGCTGGGATTTTTTGAACATTGAATTGGAGACCGGTTGAGTTGAATCTTGGTTTGTAAAACACTTGAATCTGCCGTGTTGTGTGAAACCGCCCTTAAAACAGGTGGCCAGCACTAACCCTTGGCTGCTTGGGGATTCCTCATCATACCAGCATCAGATTGGCAGTAAGAAAGAGGTGGTTGTTTCATCAGTGAGGCCAAACCAAGTAAATGGTTCAAGCCTCTTTTTATCCACACTGGTCTGAAAGAGGCATAAATGCATCCTCATGGCTGGTCCTTGCCAATTAGTGCTGATTGAGATTAAAGCATAACAGCATCTTCAGTGGATGCAGTTGGGTGCATTCAGAGCAGAGCCTCTACCAGTGGTACAAACCTAAATCTTTGTTTTTCATGTTTTCTTATAGAAATGCACCTATATTTTTTTTTTTGCCCCCCCTTGCAGAGCATCCCTACAAACTCCTGGTACCTGCTGGGCTCTGTGGCTGCGTGCGGCCGCTCCAGCGCAGGGTGCACAGTCCTGGCCATGGGGCAGGAGCAGCCACTTGTCCCCCTGGGAAGAGCCCAGCCCAGGGGCTTGGAGCCCAGTGCTGTTCCTCTCAGGGGTTCAGCGTGGAGCAAAAAAATACACCAAAAAACCCTGAGTCCTCATCTTATTCCATCAAATGGTTCCCTCTCACCCAATCAAATCAGGAACGTCTCATCCCATAAG
Source organism: Molothrus ater (assembly GCF_012460135.2). Taxonomy (NCBI): domain Eukaryota; kingdom Metazoa; phylum Chordata; class Aves; order Passeriformes; family Icteridae; genus Molothrus; species Molothrus ater. The sequence goes on from NC_050499.2 coordinate 7,868,135, forward strand.
CCACTACAGGTGTGCTGTGGCCAAGAGGTCAGAAATGATGGATTCATTCTGGATGTTTTCTAACATTGAGCAATGCTAACAATTATTATTGCAGGCCTGGGACAGATCCCATAGGTAAGATGCACCAGGGCTCTGGTGAACATCCCTGAGTGGATGGGGAAAATTGTTTTGCTCTTAGTTCTTTTACTTTTTAAGTTCTATTTTTTAAGGAAAAATACACTTTTTGGTGAGTGAAGAGAAGAACCTGAAACAATTTCTCAAGGGAATTGCCCAGAATGAGTGTTTACTCCCCAGCCTGTGCTGCTCAGAGGGGCTCACACCTTTCCCAGAGCACACAGCTCAGTGTAGTCCCTTTTCTGAGTCTGGAATGGAAGCCAAAGTTTCCCCCACCTCTACAGAACGCAGCTCAGGCAGAGCCACTGCCCACAGTGAGCACGGTCGTGTGCTGCCAAGCAGCCTTTTTGCAGCATCTGGTTTGGCTACTGATTTTTTCCCTAAGAATTTCAAAATTTTGCTTGTTGCTCTTTGGGTTACTCCTGCCTGCCCAAAGGGTGATCATTCCTGGTCAGGTGTGGTCAGGATCACGCTGGGTCAGGTATGGGGGAGGCACTAGAGAGAGCCCCAGGCCCTTCTCTGCTACAGACAGAGTGGTCTCTGCCCCATAGCTTCAGAGACTGAAGCCAGGTCATGTTTTTGGCCCGGGCTCAGCACATGGGGGCTCTCAGATGGGTGCTCCAGGTGAGTGCTGGAGTTGAGCTCTCCATCGGGTACACTGCCCTCCGCTCCAGCCGGAGCGGGTGCTGGGAGCCCTGGGCACCACCCTGGGCATGCAGGGCACGGCCCACCCCCATGGGGAGCCCTGGGCACCACCCTGGGGATGCAGGGCACGGCCCACCCCCATGGGGAGCCCTGGGCACCACCCTGGGCATGCAGGGCACGGCCCACCCCCATGGGGGAGCCCTGGGCACCACCCTGGGCATGCAGGGCACGGCCCACCCCCATGGGGGACCCTGGGCACCACCCTGGGGATGCAGGGCACGGCCCACCCCCATGGGGGACCCTGGGCACCGCCCTGGGGATGCAGGGCATGGCCCATCCCCATAGGGGAGCCCTGGGCACCGCCCTGGGGATGCAGGGCACGGCCCACCCCCATGGGGGACCCTGGGCACCACCCTGGGGATGCAGGGCACGGCCCACCCCCATGGGGAGCCCTGGGCACCACCCTGGGGATGCAGGGCATGGCCCATCCCCATAGGGAGCCCTGGGCACCACCCTGGGGATGCAGGGCACGGCCCATCCCCATGGGGGACCCTGGCGTGGCGGGCGTGGGGGCTGCTGCAGTGTTTGCTCAGTGTGCTGTTCCTTCCAGGTACATCTGTCCCACCCACAGCTTCAAGCGAGGCTCTGCCGACTGTGCAATTAAGTAATGCATCCCTTGCCTTCCGCCCTTCAGGTAGCCTGAGTGCAGAGCCGTCCTCGCTCTTCGGCCGAGCTCTGTGTGTCTGTGCCTCTCGCAATCCTCCTCTTGTTCCTCACATCCTGAGCCCTTAGGGTACGGAGAGGGCTGGCCTGGCACCTCTCAGTTCCTCATTCCAGCCTGGCAGGCAGGGTTCCTGCAGCACTGGGCATTGAGGGGGCAAACCTGAGCGTGTGTGTGTGTTGTGCACACCTGTGCATGCAGGTGCACACACACAGACACTGCCGTGGGCTCGGGGCACGGCGCTCCAGGGACCCCTCCCCACACCCCCCGAGCTCTCCTGGCTCTGCTCCGGAGCATCAGCACCTCCTGTGAACCAGGGAACGGTTCCCTGACCAAAAACCATCAGCGCCTTTGCAGAGGGGATGCTGGTGGATCCATAGCATCGGCTGCACGCGGGGCTCCCCTCTCCAGAGAGGAGTCTGTGGAAGCAGCCGTGCAGCTCTGAGCTCTGCCACGGTGAGCACATTTATTCAAACAAAGCGCGTTATTTTTTATGAAGCGATCTTGAAATGGGTCGCTGAAGGGGAGCTTATTGATTGAAGAAGGATGAACTCCTCAAATTTCTCTGGTTTAAATTAGACCAAATTCAATTACGATAGGACAGGCAGGTTAACGCTGCTCTTTAACGGCCCCTCAATAAATTCGAGGAGGGGTAGCCTGCTCCATGCCACGCTGTGGGAATGAATAACATTATTGCTCATCCTGTCATGGGCAGGCAGTGATTTCTGTCCTCCCATGTCGTGGCTAAGTGCTTTATAGTGTTCACAGAGTAACGGCAGCCTGTTCTTCCACCAGCACCCCCTGCCAAGTCCAACATCTAGTGCTGCTGCATCATTTCAAAAACTTCATTCCACAAAAGAATTGACCCCAGATTCATTTGGGAGGTGTCAGTGCAGTCCTGATGTTTCCTACCTCCAGGGAAAAGGAATAATTGGCTCACCAGGTTTTCAGGAGTGCTCAGATGACTTAAAGCCATTAAACACCCAAATCGTGACCTGTGGGTTCTTCAGGCATACTGATGGGATAATCATTTAACAAACTAAACTGTAATCAGATTTACAAGAGGTCACTTGTTTAGGAATTCTTCAAAGCTGTTGGTGTAGGTTTCCTTTCCCCTGCCGCGATGCAGATGTTACCTGCACATCTGGGAAGCTCAGGAGCTTCAGTGGGGTTGGTGTGTATGAGCTTGCTCCTGCCCACAAGTTCAGCCCACACTGCCCAATGTCAGGAGCTTGACCTTAATTTTCACCCAGAAATAGAAGGTAAATTTTTGTGCAAGTGAGGCAATAAATCCTGATGTGCCAAAAATAATGTCTTAACTACATTTTCATAAAAATCTCCCTCTGTTGTCTGCTTTTACAGCAGAAATGCACATAGAGGAAGGTCAGGGCTGTCCAGAGACACCCCAAAAGGTTGCAGTTGGGCTAACGTGAAGCTGGAGGGAGGTGAGGAGGAAGGACAGGAGTCAGGAGCACCACACAGCTGGGGTTCCATAAAACCAGGACAGGCTGCATCTCCCAGTGCTGCCTTTGCTCCACACCTCCGTCTCTGGGCCCAGGGAGAGCCGCAATCGGCTGGAGGGTGCTGGACACGCAGGGAAGGAGCTGTTGGCAGCAGCAGCAGTGTCAGGAGCGGTGCCAGCGCCCCTGGAGAGGTGGGGCCGGCTCCTCCCGGCTGCAGGAGGTCCCTGGAGGAAGGAGCCGCTGCCTCCAGGCGCTCGAGGATGCTGGTGTGTGCAGGGGGCTCCCGTCACCAAGGTGAGCCCAGAGCCGCCGCCTGAGCCTCGCGGGACCCGCTGCTGAGAGCATGGGGAGCACTGAAGGTAAACCTGCAGTGGTTTGACCCAAATAGGGCTGAGGCTGTTGGTGTGGGCAGAAAGGAGATTTAAAATACAGGCAGCCCGGTCCAACCCATTCTTACTTTTACTCTTGGGATGCTGCTGCTGACGAAAAGAGTGGAATATTCATAGATACATCTATATTTAAAGCCTCATTAAAGTGGAATTGAGTGGAACCTTTTCATTGAGAAGTTGGGAGCAGAGAAGTCTTCCCTCTGTTAAATCTCAGTGTAAGCACTGACCCAGACTGTCAGAGTGCTGCTCTTACCATCACCAACATTTTTCTTGAGAGCCCACAGAAAGCTGATTTTAGCACTTAACATTGGCAGAAATGTTAGAAACCTGGAGATCATTAGAACATTCACTTTTTAAGAGTCCCCCAAAGCCCCCATAGCTGAGAACCTGCAGGTGTGAATCGCAGATGATGATTATCAATACTTAGATGGACAATCCCCAGCTCAGCATCTGCTCCGTACTGCTCCTAACCTCTGGAATTAGTTCCTTAGTTCTGTGATGAGTAGGAAGCAGTCCCCAACCCCTTTCTCTCCTGTCTATGTGCTGTTTGCTGAGCCATACTTTTTGTTTAAAGGAAAACTTCAAGGTTGCCATTCCAGCAGTGTAATCACTATTTTGTTGATTACACGAGCAGTTGGTAAAAATAATCAGCAAAAATAAGTTTCAAGCCACCCAAGTCTCTTCCTGGCCACCCTAGAAGAGGCTCTGGAGCGCTGCTGCTGCTGTACAGTGATCTGCACCATGGGCAGACGGACCCAGTACTGCATCCCACGAAACCCTGGCATCCCCTGTTGTGGGCTGCAGCCAGTGCCAATCCCTTGGGGGAGCAGCACAGCACTTAGAAAGACAAATTGATTTTTTTTTCCTGCATGAGTTCAGCTCTGGCAAGTGCATTGTACCATTACCACTGCAGTTTTCCTTTAAGGTGCTTTGGTGCCAAGCAAAGCATCGACTCAAAAACGGTTCAGCCAAGGGTGCACCCATAGCTGCAGAGTAGCCCTGAGGGCGCATGTTGCTGACAACATGCTGTGATGTCTGTTCCTTCCCTGCCCTTCCCTCCTTCTTTCTGCCCCACCCACAAAAATTCACAAGCGAACCCAAAACAAAACCCTAATAGGCAAATTCCTGATGATTCGCTGGAGAGGCCAGGATTCAGCTTGCTCCAATATATATTAACATCCTAATGGGAAAGCTCTGCATGTATACATTTACTGCGCCCTGACAAGAGGGAATTAAATGTCAGAAGGATTTGTAGCATCTGTAATTGAATTGGTGCTGAGAAAAGCAAATCTTGAGGAAGAATAACATATTAGGATTAGCAAATAATGTGGCATTTTGTCAGTTCCTGCCATCTCAACTGTTCCCTCTTCAGCAATAAAGTTGTGATTTCTGGTTTAATCAGAGATAGGAGGCGGGAATAGCTTGGGTGAATTGGAGGCAGCATTTAAAGCAAATTCCGGTTGTTAAGGTCAAGTCTCTCCTTGGCTTTGAGGAATTATTCCTTGTTCCATAGACCTGACACTTGGTTAATTACCTAAGGAATAGCGGGGGACAGGAGGATGTGGAGGGGCTGTTCCTGTGCTGCTGGCACACAGGTGTGCTGGGATTGTGTTGGAATTGCTGGCGGTGGGTTCCGGCTTTGCTGTGCCTGCAGGCAGAGCTCTTGGTGCTGGGTCATGCTCCAGAGCATGCAGGGTTTGATGAGGGGCTGGAGGCAAGGAGAGGAGATGCTGCAGCAGGAATGTTTTAGGCCATGTGTAAGCTTGGAGGTGTATTTAGCCATGTGTGTAACAGTGTGAACTTGGGGCTGGCACCTCGCAGGGATCTTCTTTAAGAAGAACAATTGAGAAAAATGGCCCTGCACGTCTCAGCAGAGGAACTGACGCTTAACAAACTCTGCTGAGCAAACCTGGCAAGGCTTTAGGCCCAAGTCCCTTCTCAGGGGAGCCCTTGCTCCCTGCTCTTGGCATGATGTCAGGCAAAGGGAAGACAAGAGGGATGTGTCAGGCACGGTCTCTGGCACGGCCCCATCTCTGCGGCACTGGGTCTGTGGGACAGCGTGGAGGCTGCCGCCGCCAGCACGAGCACACGGCTTCGTCTTTCCAGAACCTTAATTTATGATGATGAAGAAAAAATGCCTCTTGATGCAAAATCCTGCTGGAAGCACATTACAGAGCCGTAACTCAGCATGTTTATGCCCCTCAGCTGTTCCAGATGTCAACAAGGCACTCATCGCCCAGGCTGGGATGCTGCTGGATGCTCCAAATGTAGCCAAGCGGAACTGGGTGAAAGTTTCTGAAAAAATAAGAAAAAAATGGAGTGAAGCATGCCTAAAGCAGCTGCTCCAGCAGATGAGCCAGTTTATTTGCTTTGCAGAGAGCAGGTTCGTGGAGGCCAGATCAGCCAAGCTGGAGTGGCAGTGGGATGGCTGTGTCGGAGTGGGGGCTCCCTGGATGCCCAGTGTGACTGGATTTCCCCGGCTGCCCCCCTGGGCAAGCAGCAGATCCTGTCCCTGGGCATGGGATCAGCTCCACACCCCATGAGTGTCCATGGGCACCTTTCCCTCAGCATGCAGGGATGTTCAGCTGCTTGCCACACAGCAGATGCTGGGAAGTGATCACAGCATGATCTGCTCCCACTGGAGATGAGACAGAAGGTCCTCCTTTGCTGTGTTTTTGGTTTGCAGGGGAATAATCTTTTTTGGCTGCAGTTTTTACCTTATCAGCCAAACTGCTGGAAGGGTCTCCACAGTATCTCTCACCACGCCCCAGCTCATCCCAGCATCTCTCTGCCCACCCTGGGGATCCTGCTCTCAGAGGTTACTCGAAAGGGGCTTTTTTTCTTAAATTGTTTTAATTAAAAGGCGCTTTATGTTGCTCTTGGTCCCCAGTTATTTACTTGGGTCCCTCAGTCCTTAATCTTGGAGCAGAATTGGAAATATCGATAGAAAGCATAAATCCCAGCTGCTGCTCGAAAGCTTTGTATCAGGTCTCAGCTCAAAAGAGCCCCATTACCTTTAGCTGTCACGGATCTGTACGCTTGATCGATAAACTTCAAATATTATTAGAGGTGGAGGCTTCAGAGATTTGCTCTGTTCTTTGGAGGGAGACGGAGATAAATCTTTCTTAAAAATTGACTTGCATTTGCTCTCTCAGTCGTCCTGGCAAAACGCATTTCTCCGAGGTGTCCAGGCAGGCGCAGGCAGGGCAGATTTATGGGCCATGTGCTTCTTGTAGTGAAAGATTTAAATGGTAAATCCTTCACATATGACTTCACAAATCATGTAAAGTTAAAAGATTTTTACCGTTTCTGTTGCTGCTGTGCTTAAATTGTAAGGTATGGCCAGTAAATCATTTTAATAGAGGTGTCGCGCTTGACTCACTAAAAAAAAGAGACAATGGTTTAGCTTCTATTCCAAAATGTTAATGTATTAATCAGCAGGAGAATAATTGTTTTTTACTGCGTTATAAATCTCAGTTGCCATTAGGATTGCAGCGAGGGTTGATGTAGCTGCGTTCTTAAATTAAAATTGTTTACACTGCTATACATTCATTTTACATGGCCATAGCTCATCCGGGGTTCATTCCGGAGCTGTTCCTCCGCCACATCAGTCATCCCTCTCCCAGGTGACGGCATCCCGAGGGAGAGGCGCTTCTGAAAGGAAACTAATTGTGTGGTGAGGAGTTAAATAAACGCAGTAAAGCAGTCGGAGGCACTGTACAGTTCCTGCTTACTGTCGGCCTCGGACTGGGTGTTAGCTTTTGGGTCAGGAGTGCTGTGTCCTTGTGGGTGCATTGGACAGGAGAGGTGGGGGTTCATGGTGGAACCCCGTTCAGTCGCGGCAGAGGATGACTGTAAACGCATTTTCCATGCTGGGTGGATTGGGTTTTGGGCAAGGAGTGTTTTGGGAAGTTGAAATGTTTTCAACAGGGCACTCGTTAATGACATTTCTCAGAGCTGACGATTAATATTCCCGTATGGTACTGCTCTTCCCCATGCCCCATCGCCAAGAAGGCTGAGATTTGGGGAGCACTACAGGGAAATTTCCCAAAATAGATCCCCACCAAGAACTCCATGTGCCCTTCCTCCCCTCTCCCAGCTGTCTCCCACGTGCGTAGTCATAGTGCTGCTGCTTTTAGCGGAGAACACCTCGCGAGTGGAGCCGCCAGATCAGTTCGGCTCCGGACAAAGCTCCTCTGCCCGAACTCATCTGTCTAGTTAGCTCCGTGCTTCACCCCTGCTCCTCTGGAGAGCCTGAGGGCAGCTCTTCCCATCCTGAGAGCAGCTGCAGCCAGAGCCTGCCGAGAGCATTGCAGTAAGCCCCCAATTCTTATTCCTCTTCTGGTCTCAACAGATTCCCGCGCGGGTGAGGACGGGGCCATACGGAGCGTGGACCATGCCGTGGTTGGTGGCGTCGTGGCCGTCGTCGTCTTTGCAATGCTTTGCCTGCTCATCATTTTAGGGCGATATTTTGCCAGACATAAAGGTAAGGCAGAGAGCAAAGCTGGAGGATGAAAGGCCAGGCTCGTGTGTCCCCTCAGTCGCGGTGTTGTCATGTCTGACGGGACACACGCCCCACTTTCTCTCCCAGCAGCACTTTTTGTTTCCTTTGTCAGTCGCTCCCTCAGCAGCCACACCCAGGCCCCCAAGGAGTCACGCAGCCTCCACTTCCCTTGCAGGTACATACTTCACTCACGAAGCCAAAGGAGCAGATGATGCGGCCGACGCAGACACAGCCATCATCAACGCAGAGGGGGGACAAAACAACTCCGAGGAAAAGAAAGAGTACTTCATCTAGAGCAGCCTTGGTTCCCATGAGGTGTCCAACTGTGGACGGTTACTACTGGCCCTATTTAAACGCTACAAAGACAAAGTGATCTTGGAAGTTGCAACCAGCTTGTGTCTTTTTTTTTGTAAGGAAAAAAAAAGCAAATGGGTGGAGAGCGGTGAGGCCGGGAAGGTCTGGGATTTGCTGTGTAAAAATATTCCTCGTAAAGTACACTCTGCTGTTCGACACCTCAGTTCGTTTGGGTTTTCTTTTTTTGGCCAAGTCCAGCTTGGATTTAGTTTAGTGAAGTCATTTGCAGAAGATTCTGTGCCTTGTTTAATTTCTGTTCGTTCGGGTCGGGGGGAGGCTGGGAAGAAGAGGGGCTTCTGTGCGTTAGTTCCCTTCGGGTTTCTGTGGCTCTTCGTTTCCCCTTTCCTGTTTCTGGAGTTGCCAGCTGGGACCCCGTGGAGTAGGTGCGTTTCTCTGAAGGTGTTTCCCCTTTTTTCTCTTCACCAGTTTCCGTTCAGAACTCGAGCTCATCGGAGGAGAACCAGCACATTTTAGATGCGTAGTTTGCAGTTCAGTGTGCCCATGTCCCGTTCCCCTGTTGCCGTCAGGGCTCGGATAACACCCCCCAAGCCCCCTTTTGTGGCTGTTTCAGGTGCTTTCGATGGTGCAGCTGGGAAATGGGCTGGAGCTCGGCAGAGGCGCTGCTCGGCCGTGGGGATGCAGGAGCAGGGTCCCTGCTGGGCAGGCAGAGCCCTCCCGGATGCGGGGGCTTCTCCTCATCCTCTCCCCGCTGGGCGGCCGCGGAGGCAGCAGGTAAAGCCCCTCTGACGTGTGAGCCCAGACCTGGAGAGCGGCTGGATGAACAAACCTGCCTTTTTTTCTACCTGCTGAGTAAAATGCGGGAATTTGTGTTGAAACGAGCGTGCTAATGACCACTAAAGCCATAGGTGCACAGGAAACTCTGGCTCAATTGGAATTGTAAGCGACAGGTAGCAAAGTGCAGCGGGAAGACGGTATAAAGCTATATATGCTGACTTTTTTTTGGTGAGTAATCATGGATTTCAAGCGATACTTTTTTATTGTGTTTATGTGGCAAATGTATCTGATTTATTTAAGGAAAGCATTAATCTTAGTGTCAGGTTTGGGGATTTTTTTACGGGTTTTGGGGCGGGGGGGGGGGGCCATTTTCACGTGTTTGTTTTTTAATTGCTGTTTTTTGGCAGAACCATTACAATGTGGGATTCCTTTGGGAACGGGGCGGCCTGGAGCACCAAGCAGGCCCTTTTTCCCCCGGCAGTATTCCGTCTTTCCCCTCTCTCACGGGCGGAACCTCGCGAAACAAACACCCTTTTTCCCGAGCAGCTTTTGCCGAGCGCAGCTCTTCTCTGAGCCCTCAGCACCATTGCCAAACCCCATCGCGGTGAGAAGCAGCCAGGCTGGAGCCGGGGGCTCCGCGGCACGGGACGGGCATCCTGGCCTTGAGCAGCCCATATTTGTTTGGAAGTGTACCGTAGTGCAGTGTTACCGATGTAACTTTGACTTACAATGTTGACATGTCTCAGGTTCATGTGTTTGATTGGTGTTTTCCGTCTCAGGTAGATTGCAAAATTTTGGCCCCACGCATTGGAAAAATAAAAAAAAAAAAAACCACGCGTAAAAACAGGAGAAAAAACAGGAAATTATTAATTTTAGTTGTATATCGGTTTATGTATTTTTTCTTCAGTATACAGTGCACTGTTGAAATGTATTGTTGAGTATTACTTTGTACAGCTTTAGATCATTAGGACTTTGAAGCGTGAAGAAAGAACAACCTTGTTTAAAGGAGGATCACAAATGAAGAACGCAGAACTGATGATAAACAACCTTGTTCTTTATTTACCCGGCCTTTTTATTTTTTCCCCTTAGGCCAGTTCTGTTTTAAGGTGTCCATGGAAGATGTTACAGTGTAAGAAAATACATATCCATCTGTTCCCATTCACATTTTGTATTGGTTCATGTATCCCATTTTTACAAAGGAAAAGAAGTACTATAAAATATCTGTCTTCTTAATAAAAAAAAGTTAATGTTACAAAACTAGACCTTGTTTTGCACTCTTTATCCCAGCTGTTGCAGAGTCCACTATTGGAGCTCCACCAGCTACATGGGCAGGAGGAGCTGGGGCTGAGCAGGTCACACTCAGCATTAGGACAAAAGGAGTTAAACCTGATGTATTGAACCTGCATATAATATAGAGCAGATTTCATGAGTTTCTTGTTTATAATTGCTAAATTATTTTCTTTGAGGAGCAATGCCTTGGAGGAAGTTGATCTGACGCTGATATTCCAACTTTCCCAAGCTGCGCTAGGTCAGTACACAAGTTCTTAATAGCAGACAAATATTTAAATCCTCCCTTGTAAGGTAAGGTAAGGTAAGGTAAGGTAAGGTAAGGTAATCGTCCCTTGAAATGCGTGACCTCCCTCACCCCATTCTTGTCTCCCATTCAGTCCTGGCACTGCCAGAGTCCTGGCACCTGTCTGTAGAACACCTGGCATTTCCAGGCTGTGGCTCCCATGTCTGTTTGCCTCGGGACGTGTGGATGCAGCAGCCGGTGCTGCCGGAAGGATCCGTGCGGCTCCGCTCAGCCTCGGGCAGCAGCAGCGCCGACACTCCTCCTGCCTTCCCTCCACCACAGCCCCCGAAATCAGCCTGCGAGGCAGCTGCAGCACTGAAATTAGAATCATTAATCTTTTATGTTTTGCACAAAGGATGAGGAGGAAGACAATTGCTTTTTGAGGAGATCACACCGAGAACAAGCGTGCAGAATGAGCGCGCTTGGCCCCGGAGGGGCTGTGTGCCAGACCAAGGCCACTGTCCAGCTCCTGAGCACTCGAGGCATCTCGTGGTTATGTCACAAATAATGTTTTTCTGAGCGAAATTGTGACACAGGGAAAAACCATAGGGCAGAGCCAAAAAAGCAGCTCCCTCTTTTCTTACCTGAAATGAGCAGAGCAGCTTTGATGGTTTCCATGGCTATTGCAATTATTTCAGTGCAGAAGAGGTTTGTGGCTGATGCCAGCTCACGATGGTTTTCTCCTCAAGCCAGCACTAATTGTGTCTCACACTTGTGGTGTCTGTAATTTATCCTCTCAGGGGTCCACGTCTTCCAGAGTTTTAAGGTTATTTAGTGGTGCTTTTCTTCCCATTGAACGTAAACACTCTGCTCCTTTGCTTTTCTGGCCCTACACAGGCATTACAAATAGGTGGCAGGAAACTGTACCTGTAGCATGCAGGATCAGGTACCTGGTGAAACCCTTTGCATTAACTTCTCAGACACTGAGATACAAAGAACTTGGATGGGGAAAGCTGTAGATAGTAACAATTGAGCAACAAGATTTAGTGACCCCTCTATCTTGTGTCCAACAGCAGAAACACGCTTCCCATACATGACCCCACAGCTGCTGAGCCTGGTCCATTACACAGAGCTGAGGACACTGCCAGGATTTTATGAAAATGAAGAAAATCATCATTACTTCAAATAAGAATGTAGTCTTTACCCTGAATTTCACATTTTCACAAGTTGCAGAAGTCATTTGATCCTAATTGCAAAATTATTTTATTAGGTCTGTAATACAGTTCTTAATTTTCTTCCCTTTTTAACCAAATACAGGGGAGAATTGCTTTAACTGGGTATCTGAGTCTGACTTGTGTAATTACAGCCTGTTCTGCCAGGCTGAAGTTGCCGAAAACCTTATGCCACATAAAGTAATTAGCAATAAATGACACTTAAACTCCCATCAGGTAAGGTGTACCAGGATCCTGGGCTGGGTGATTGAAATACACGGGAGCAGGGACGAGGCGTGAGCTGGCAGCATCGATCCGTGCTGGCCAGTCACTTCTCATCAGAGGGTCCTGACAAGGGGCTAATAGCTTTTTCTGGAGATCCAATCCCATTTTCTAGGCAGCGGCTGGTGCTGTGCCACCTGGGATAACACCTGCTCCAGGTGGCATCGATCGGGCAGGGCCACGTGTGACACCCCAGCGCTGAGTCCCAGCAGCTTTATCTGCTTGTGTCGTTCCAGTGAAGGGAAAACCTGAATTCCATCTAAACCCCAACACCTGGCTTAAAAATTTACATCTAAATTAGTGTAACCAGGAAAATCATTTCAGTCCACCGACCACTAAGGGTTTAAACTGGGCTTGTCCTGTTCCAGAGTCAGCTGTGGAGATGATGCCTGCAGCACGTTGAGGTCTCTCCTGGAAACCTGTGCACAGGTGAGAAGGGCAGGGGTTTGGCAGGTCCTGTGGGGAAAGGCAGGGCAGGGGATTCTGCAGAGCTGGGCTGCAAACTGAGCAGCTCCTTGGTCTGCTTCAGTTAAATAAACAGGCTTTGTGTAAACAAACAAGTTTTAGGAAGAAAAATAAGCTTTAGCCAAACTAACAAACACTATGTGAATAAATAAACTTTAGTTGAATAAGCAAACTTCAGTGCAGTAAAGAGCTTGAGTTAAACAAGCAAACTCTGTTCAGGTCCAGCTGTGCGAGCGAGGAGAAGGATGAGAGCTCAGCAATCCTGCCCAGCACAGGCTCTCCTGGAGAGAGAGACCCCTGAGAGCTGCTGTGCCTGGGGACATGGGCAGAGCCTCCCAGCGTCTCCCTGTGCCGTGTCAGCTCCGTTCCTCGCTCACCCTCCAGGCCCATCCTGTCCCCTCCCGGTCCCCCGGCGGTGATGCACTGATGGGTGCCTGCAGAGCTCTCCATCTGTTTTCCCTGTCAGCCCGGGCTCAGCTGCATCGGTATCAGCTCTAACCCGTGTGCCTCTGCCTATCTGCCCACAGCCTGCTCTCCTGCAGCAGTTCCTTATCCTGTTCTGCAGGATAGCAGCAGCCCTGTAAGTCACAGACCTGGAGGGATGTGGGCAGCATAGGAATAATGCCTGCAGATGGAACAGGGATGCAGAATGTAGATAGGAAAGGGTAGGGAGAGATGCCACTCAGCACTGCCTCAGCTCTGCAATCCAAGCTGAGCAGGGTTTGGGCACTGGGCAGCCTGAGTGGGGTTTGGGTTGGGGACACCCTGCAGCCCAGAAGGTGGGGAAACTGAGCCTTTGGAGGAGTGAAGGGATTCAGCAGCCCGGGGATGTCTTGTTTGTCTTAGGACACAGCTGTAAGCCAGACCCACCTCAGCCTCCAGACTTCACTCCCTGTGGTGGCTGGCAGAGTTGCTCTAGGCTGTTCTATGCCCTGTCCCCAGAAAAACCCTGGAAATCCTATTTTCCTGCTTTGTGTCCCAGCAGTTCCAGTGCTGATCCAAGTCCTCAGGTGCTGGCTCTCAGCATCCTTTGGGGTGAGTGGCATCCCCTCCTCTTCCTCACCAAGCTGCCCCAGAGTGGGAATCCCTCGCTGCAGTGGCACCTGTGCAGTGGGGAGTGCTGAGCCCTGCAGTGCCCCCGGTCATTCAGCACCTGCAGGAGCAGCCCCATTCCTGCAGAGCAGCCCCATTCCTGCAGAGCAGCCCCATTCCTGCGGGATTCCTGCGGGATTCCTGCGGGATTCCTGCGGGATTCCTGCGGGATTCCTGCAGCTCCTCCCGGCTGCAGCAGGCGGGTGAGCGGGGCTGGCAGCACCTCACCTGCCAGAGCACACCCGGAGCAGAGCAGGGAGATGTGAGGGCTGCCAGGAGTAAAGGGAATATTTGATCAGACGCCCTCGTCTGTGCTCTGTTCTGGCTCTCAGCCTCCCTCAGGGATGGCACCTCGCTGCCTCCGAGCGCCACGGCTGCGACAGGTTGGCGGCAGCTCCTCAAAACGGGGCCTGCCTGGGAATCTCAATGAGATGGAGAAGAGAATCTTCAGCCTGTGACTCTCCGTGTTCTTTTCTGCACCCTGCACCTTTGTTCCCCTCTCTGTTCCACCTCCTCTCCACTGTTTCCATGCCCACGGTCAGCTTTCTGTTCTCTGTTCCTGGTGCCTGTGTCTGTTCCAGGATGGGAGGTGCTGCCCCGTGCCCTGCACTGGGACACAGCTTGCTCACACCTTGTCCTTCCTCAGACATGCCCCTTGTCCATGCTCTGCTCTGGGCATTTCTGTTTCTTCCACATAACCTGCTGCAAGCCAGGGAACACGGTGCCCAGAGCATCCTCCAGTGGTGACTGGGACCTGCTGTGGCTTCTTCCCACACCCACCAGCCTGGCAGCCCTTCCCTGCAGCCCTGAGCATTCCTTCCCCCCCTGCTCCTGTCCACAATCAGCCCCATTATCCCTGGTAATTGTCCCTTCTCCGGGTGATGCTGCTGAGCAGGGACAGGGAGCGTGGCAGTGTTTTTCTGTGACTAAGAAAAGGTGTGTACGTGGCCTTGATTGCAAATGAAAAATTAAGGCCCTGTGTCTCGCATTCATTCCTACTTGATTACACACCAGTACATAAACAAATCTTCACCCAGTTGCCTGAGGGCTGTCAATGATCCACCTTTGCTTCGCTCGCCTCTCCTCCAGCAAATCTATAACGCATTTAATCTTTGCCACTCACTCTCCTCAGTTTTTAAATGTCTAATTTGCTGCCAAGAGCGGCTCCAGCTCTCACCGTGCTGCTGCCTTTACCGCCTGGTGCTTGCCTGATGGCGTGGCTGGAGCACCAGGGTGCCCCCGGCCCGGGAGGGGACCCAGGGCAGGCACAGGGGCAGCAGCCCTGCCCGAGCTGTGCCCTGATCTGTGCCAGGTTAGCAGGCTGCTTTAGAGAAGCCCCAAACTCCACAGGTCTGCAGGCTGAGGGAGGGGAAATAAAATCTGTGGTGGCCTGGCAAGCTCCAGGTTTGGGAGCTGGGCCACGGGAGAGTTTAGCCGACAGTTCTCAGTGAGGCAGAGGGAAATGAGGAGCAGGGAGCAGGGTTTGCTGAGCTTCTTGGACCCTTTGTGTGTTCAGTGGAAGTCCTTGGAGCATCAGCTCCTCCTGCAGAGACTGGCAGGGTCACAAGCAGATCATACCAAATGTCCCCATCAGCTCTGGAGGAGCTGCCATCACCTGCCCCCACTAATGTGCTCCCAGTCTGACTGGTCCATGTGGACTGGGCACCGTGTCCAGCACTGGGACTGGGGACAGAGGCTGCAGCCCGTGGACAGGGTGAGGCAGTTCTGCCTCTACTCCTCTCCTCAGGGCTGTGTGTGAGCTGCACTCCTGAGGTGAGTCTGCTTGGAGCAAAACCAGTCCAGATTATCAAACTCCCCATAAATCTTGCAGCACATCTTCTTGTGTCTGGGTGTGTGTATATGTGCTGCTTTCTTTTTATTTAATGCTCTATTGAGGTCTGAGGCTTTTCCTTCCACTGGCTTTTATCTAGTCATGACTCCTACAATATTTAATCTCTATCAGAAACTGTAAGCCCTGTATTTATTTTATGGGTCAGTTGTTCATCCTTTTCCCTTGATGTTCTCACTGGCAGTGGAGAGTGTGGAAGGTGGAAAAAGAGAGAAAAGGGGAGGGGGGGGAAAGAAAGCCCTGCTTGTTTCTGCCAGTCAACATTTGTCCAAATGACAGGCCGACAAATCAGAGCTCTGGAGGCTAATGGCAGCCAGGGAGCAAACGGGAGCATGAAAGGGATGCTGGAAATTTCCATCCCCAGGCAGATCCCAGCCCTGTCTCGGGCAGGCCCTGTGCTCCTCTCGGGCTGTCCCAGGAGGAGGCTTGGCTCTCACAGGAGCTCCTGCATCCTCACTGAGGCCAGCCCAGGGTCCTGCACAGGTGGGGGCTGCAGGTGGCACCAAGGGCACCCACAGTCCCCATGTGTCACAGAAGGGTGGCACTCCTGCCAGTCTCATTGTCACTTTACTATCTAGAAAGTCTGCTCATATTTGAGATGAATAAAAGATTAGAGTTACAGGGAAGAGACAACACCAAAGGTTAAGGCGATCCAGTGAATTTCCTGTATTTGCTGCAGAGATATAAATGGGGGGAGGTAAGTGCTGCCTGGGCATCCCAAATCGGCTTTAAAGATCCACCTGCAGCCCCCAGCCCTCCCCGGGGTGCAGAGGAAGGAGCAGCATCCTCCCATGGAGCCCTGGCTTCTCCAGGGGAGGCAGCGTGGGATGGTGCAGGAGGGGAGCAGGGCCCAGGCTGCTGCCAGGCTGGGGCCAGGCAAAGGATGATCTGCCCCTGGGGTAGAGAAGTGTTTCCAGCTGGTTGGCCCTGCCTGGTTGAAAGGCAATGAATATTTCACATCCCCAGTGCTACCTGCAGTGTGGGCCGGCAAAGACTCTCTTTCTTCTTCCCCTACATTCCTCTCAGGTTTTTGGACTTTTTTTCCCCAAAGTCAGAAAAATCTGTCAAAACATTTATCAGAAATCCATATGAACTGGCTGAGTGCCACAGGGAGCTAATCTGTGTGGAGCTAATCTGAGAGAACAAAGTCACCACAGGCTTGCCATGGGCACTCAGATACAGATTTATCATGGGGAATTTGGGTGAAAGATGAATTGCCTCTGGGAAGTGGGGTGCAAATGTGGTGCTTTGCCAGGGCTTTACCTGGGGGAGCCATGTGGGAAGGGGAGAGCAGGGCTCCCTGCTATGACCACAGGCAGCTCCAAGTAGAGGAAAGGTGTCTCCCCTGCAACAGGTGGGATTTGGGTGCACAGAGCGCGTGTGCTACTCCTCAGGCAGAGCAGACAATTCTCACAGCACTGCTTGAGGTCACGTCTCCGAAGCTGGGGACCTTGTTCATTGTCTTTGTTCCCTTTCCTTTTGCCTGGGATGGTTGAAGCTGAGCTCTCATGTCAGCTGTCACCCCTCAGTGTCTGTGTTTGACCTGTGCAGAGAAACGGGCAGGTGCCTACAGAGAGAGTCAGGCTGGCAAGCAGCATCTCCCAGCTGCTGATTTACTGGCCTGCATCAAAGGGGTTGGAGCTGGTGCTGGCAGGGGCTGCAGGGGCTTCCTTGGTGCCTCTCACTCACCATCAGCACCAGTGCTGTGGGCACAGGGTCCTGTGCCAGCTGCTGCTTCCCCTCCCTGTGCTCCAGCGGTGGCAGCTCCCTGCTGGCATCTCCAGCTGTGCGGAGCCTGCCTGTGGTCTGGGCTGTGCAGGGAGGGTGAGCAGACCTTGGAGACGCCACCTGCGTCCTGAGCTCTACTCTGAACATCCTCCAAAGCAGGGAGTGGCTGGCCCTGGGCTCTTCATTTCCTTGTGAGAGATGCAGGGTGGCATAGCACGAGCTGGAAGAACACTCCAAGTGTTGTCTGGAGACAACTGGCCCAGATACGGCGCAGAGACAACATTTAAAACCTCATTTAAGTGAACACAATGAGAGGGCTCTTGGGTAGAAGGAGAATTAATTAATCTCATTCCTACGTAGATACTTTTAATTAAATGGAAGTGCATGGTCTTTATTTAAAAAAAAAAAAAGACGTGGAGAAGAGCTGGTGCCTTTGTGTGAGCCTGCAAGAGGAGGATGGGGAGCAAGATTATTCCTTTTTTGAGTGTTTTCAAGAGGAGTGAGCATCAGATCAGGAGAGGTCTGTATTGTCAGAATGTGCACTGAACATTTTCTTTCATCTGGGAGGGCGGCAAACGCATTTTCCTTGTCAGCTGCTCCAGAAGGTTGTTGCAAGTTCCTGCAGCCTTGTCCTGCTGGGTGGCTCCATACAGGGATGGGAGCCCCATGTGGGTCTCCAGATGGGCTGGCTCTGGATGTGCTCCTGTTCCCTGCACCTCACTCTGTCTCCTGTGCCCGTGGTGATCCCCACCCTGCTCAGTTCCCCCCACTCATCCATCCACAGGAGCTCGGTGCCATCAGGAGGCAGTGAGGGCTGTGGAGAGCTGCCAGCCCAGGGGAGGCTCAGGCTGGATGTGCTGGATGTGCTGGCCGTGTGTTCACGCTCAGGCCATGCTGTGCTGCAGCTGAGGCTGCCAGGGGAGCCAGGAGGGATCCAGGGGAGAGGAGAGAAATTCGATCAGAGGAGTGCGAGGTCTCTGGTGCTGTCCAGGTGCTGCCAACACGTGTTTGCCTCGCTCTGCCTCAGAGCACTGCCTGCTGCTCGGCTCTTAGGGCAAGGGAGGCAATGGCATTTCTCCTGGATTCGGCAAGCTGACATGGCCAGGGACCTCCTGGCTGCCTTGTCACACCAGCATCTGCCAAACTTGCTGCTCATGAGCACCTCACTAGAAGCAGATGCTGCCATTCGAGCACAGGCACATCGTTCCACCTTCCAGAGTGTAATTTAATTTTCCTAGCTGGAATGCTCTAGCCTGCAGTCAATGCAGCTCCCCACTGCCCATGTTCCTGCTCCAGCAGGCTTGGGCTGCCCTGCACAGGGCCCCATCACACCCAGAGATGCTGTCAGAGGAGGGTGAGTGGCCTCTCTCTGCTGCACATGGGAGATGTGGCTCATTCCCCTCCGTCTGCCGAGGGTGAGAGCGAGCCCCAGGCTGGGACCTGGCTGCCTTCTCCCAGTGTCTGCAAACGCATCCTCTGATTGGGTTTATGGCTCCACCCCAAACCAGCCAGGCAGGTGGTTTTGGGGTGGGTACAAGATATATTTTCCAAGGCTTTGTGCCAGCTGCTTGCTGGCTCACACTGTGCTGCTGTTATTCCCAATAGGATGATGAAGCCACTGTCAAGAGAACAGATACCAGCAAAAACTGTGTCTCCCCAGATTTAGTATTTGCATGAGCTTCACAGCTCATCTGAATGCTTGCTGGTAACAAATGACACAGGGTCAGGGCAGAGGCATTGAATTTGGGTGTCACAGTGATGGAAACAGCATGGAAGCCTGCCCAGAGCAGGGCAGGATGCTCACAGCTAGGATGGAAACCTGCCTTATCTGTTATCACATTACCTCAGGCACCTATGAGAGTGCTCAGAGGACTGTATTTTCTAACCTAAAGCTGGTCAGAGCACGCTGCAACTTCCCTGAGGATGCGGTGTGATTTCAGTAGAGAAATGGGCTTGTTCTGTATGTGGAGCTGCTGGAATGAATCGGCCCTACCTAAGAGGTACTCTTCACCTGATGTGATGTGGGCACAAATATTAGGGGACATGGACAATTGTCTGGTTGGTGGAGCACAGTCTGGACCTCAGATCCAGAGATCTGAGTTTTTCCTGTTGTGCATTTTTGCTGCCTGTTCCCTTCTCCATGTCCTTGCCACCCAGTAAAGGGTTTGTGCAGGTGTGAGGGCATTGGCACCGTGGTACCTTTCAGCAGCCAGGGTCTGCCCTGCCTTGGGACACACACACAGGTTTTCAGGCTCACTCCATGCAGTTCCCTGCTCCTTGCCGTGGGGATAGCAGCGCCCTGAACTGAGGAATGGGGCTGCTGGGCCCGCCTGTGGGTGCCCTGCCAGGGCTGCAAGGCAGGTTGTTGTTGCTCGGTTGGGTGCTGGGGTTTTGTTCCCAGTTTTAGGGACTCGCCGCCACAGACGCTGAGCTTAAGGAATGTTCTTGGCTTTTCCCCAGTAAAAATAGTGTTGCTTTATTATCCTGTCATGTTTTGGTGAAAGGTGGGAACACAGGTCTCTGCGGTCGCCCCTCGGAGTGACAGGATGCTAATGAATTGAGAAATGGCTGCGGACGGGCTGCCCGCATCACATCTTCATTAGCATCCTTCTCCCAGAGACTGCTGTGATTAACACTGTCACCACAGACGGGACAGGAATGAATAACCACGGCCCCTCTTGCACAGCAGCTGCGCCCTGAGCTCAGCAGTGGAGCAGGGACCCCACGGAGAGCTCCCAGCCGCAGTTTGGATCCTGCCACGGTTTCTTTACCAGGGTTTGTTAAGCAGCTGCTGTTGCTCTGCCTGCAGCTGGAATGTCCTTTATGGCTTGGCTTGGAGGGTGGGGAAAGCAGTGACTGCTGCCCTGGGAAAAACTCAGGAGCTGGAGCTGCTTTGTTCACCCGTGAGGGGTCTCATAAAATATCTGCACTCCCCCAGATGCGAGTGGGGCCCGGAGGAGCTGCCTGGGCTGTAGGAAGGTTATTGCAAAGGCCCAGATCTGTTGGAGAGTTTGTGTCTGGGGCTGGCAGGGGGGAAATGCTGCTTCCCAAGCCAGCCTCATCCCTCTGGCTTCCCAGCATCACCAGAGCTCAGAACTGGCAGCAGCTGCAGGAAGGCAACCCTGCCACCCCTCACACCTCCTGCTTGTCCCACAGCCACAGTGCTCAGCAGAGGGACCTGTCACAGGCCTCTCATTTCCACAAGGAGCTTTGTACAGGCTGGCTGAGTCAAACACTCTGAGTTGCTGTTCAGACTGTGCCTGCATGTGGGGAGCTGTTCCAGAGGCCAGGGCAGTGGAGTCACTTTTCTTGTGCCACCACCTGCTCCTTTGAAGGGCCCTGGGTAGGGAAGGAGACTGAAGCTGTATAAAACTGAGAAACTCGTAGAGGTCAAAAGAATAAATTATAGTAATTTTTAGGGTTTTGTGGGTTGTTTATCTCCCCTGTTTTCAAGTCAATCTAATCAAATGCGGATTTGCCACAATCACAGCTCATGCTAACCTTCACCTGGAGGGTATTAATATGCATGACGCTTGTTAAGTGTTTGCTTAATTTTTATTTATGGAAACTAGACTCTGTGAAGTGTAGCTGAGCTGCCTGGAGAGCACGTGTGCAGGGTGTGCTGGGGTGGGAAGGCAGCAGGGAGGTGGAGGCTGGGGGTGCTGGCCAGGAGGGTTGGTCCTGCAGCCCCTCGTGGGCAGCAGGTCAGGGCTGACCTCTCAGTGGACTCAGGAGCTGGCAGGGGGAGCTCACTCATCACCAGAAATGCTTGACCCCAGCCCTGGCTGCCTGTTTAATGCTCTGAACCTTGTGTGCCATTTTTCTCATCTCTTGAAGATGTGCTCACAGGTCACTTAACAGCAATAGTGTTGTGTCCTGGAAGAGAGACGGGGGAAAGGAGTCTCAGTGGTGTGGGATTTTCCTGCAAATAGCTCTTATTTTTAGCCTGGCTTTTGGGAAGCCAAAAGGGAAGGAGAGGACAGGATGTATTTTTAGCGTGTATTCTTGCCAAAGCTGATCTGAGGTCGGCAGGCTGAAGGACACGTTTCTCAAGGCCCAATTCCTCAGTGCCCTGCCGTGCTGGGGTGCAGTGAGCATCACATCTGCGCTGGTGGCAAACACAGCCCCTGTGGCCGTGTCTCGGGAAGAGTCTGTGGGCACAGCACAGGCTGAGCTGGTACCAGAGGCCATGGCTGTGTTTGCAGGGCAGGCAGAGGCTCCTCCAAAGGACAAAAAGGATGACCAGGGCTCAGTTCCATCACAGCGTTGCCAGCCTTGGGCTCAAGAGAGGTGGTTGGGGCTCAGGGTGGCCAGAGACCACATGGGGGATCTGGGAAGATGTTTGAATAATCAGTGAACTGAACGGGGACTAAGCCTGCAAGGAATCAGGTGATGGAAAATGGATGAAATGTTGTGCTGCCCCATCCTTTAAATCAAAGAGAGATCTTCCCAAAGCCTGCCCCGGTGCATGGCAGCCAGCCCTTGGCACGTGGAGGGATTGATCCAAGCTGTAATGGGCTCCCTCTCTGCCCTGCCTCTGCAGCGAGTCTATAAATAATCATTTACCATTGCCCTCTGATCCGCAGGCTTTATTGAAATCTGCAGCACTGGATGTTTTTACAGCGACCTGGGTGTGTTCCCACAGCCAGTCCTAATCTCAGCATTGATTATGGCATCAATATTTGCCGGGGCCGCTGTTGCGGGGTGGTGGCCGTGCCCAGAGCATCCCTCCCCGCCAGCCCCGGCCCTCGGTCCCGCACAATGGCAGCTGATGGCAGCGCCCTGCCAGCCCCAGCTCCCAAACGGGAGCCAGCCGTCTCCTGGAAACCCTTAACGCATCCTTAATGTGGGTATTTATGTATCTGAATTAAAAAAGAAAGGGAAAAAAGCCTTAACCTTGGGGAGGGGGGAGCTCGGGGATGGCAGAAAGGTTGCAGTGATTAAAGAAAGCTCGGAGCATTCGAGCAATATTAAATCTGACGGGCATAATGACGACTGAGATCTGATAGAACAGAGAGAAGGCTGGAAAGAAAGGGCTGGTATTTTTCCCTGATGTAACATAATGGTCACATTTTTCTTTCACAATGGTTTTTCTGAGATAAAGAACAAATTATACTGATTTGATTGCTACTTAGAAATACTTAAAATTGAAAAAGACAGCAGGTGGGCATGGTTAGGAAGGAGGGTTATTTTAGCATAACAGATGCATGCATAAAGCATTGCAGAGCCAATTTTTTAATCATGAGACCCCCCCCAAAAAGGCCTTTGGAACGTTTCTGTGCGAGGTGGGGAGGTGAGGAGGAGGGTGGGGGGCACTGGGGGGATGGAGGAGAACGCTCCTCTGCTGCTGCCCCACACACCCCAGCCCCTGCACCAACTGGGGCACGTCCTGGTGGGAAATAAACCTGACAAGGGCCATTTTCTCCTGGAGAAGGGGATGATTTCCCAGGGCAGGGGGCTACTGGTGCCTGGGATGGCTGCACCAGGAGGTGGCACAGCCCAGGGTGCCGGGCTGGAGGGACAAAGCCTCCTCAAGCACAGCTCTGGCAGGGTGTGCTCTTCAATAAACACACATGGGCATTTTTAATTATTCCCACAATTAAAAATGACTTGTTTACTCAGATTTATGCAGCACTAATAAATATGCCTTGGAAATTACTTAAGTAACTAGGGTTTGCTAATAAAAACACCATATATAAAGCAAGTGCATTGCTTGGTTAATCAATTAATTCTCATTTAATTACTGGGAATTGCTACCGGTGACTGGCCATTGCTCCAATTTGCTCACAGAACGGAATCTTTGTCTACAGCTGCAGATAAATGGTGTCAGGGAGGCCAGGGCTGCGCCTCTGCAGAGCTGTCCCTGCTGGCAGGGGAGTGTCAGGAGGGCTCCCCTTCCCAGCAAAACCTGTGGTGGCTCTCAGCTGCCAGCCCAGCGGTTTAGGGTGGGCAGCCAGGGCAGGCTGGGCCTGTGGAGGCTGGAGGTACCATGCAGCCAGGGGGAGTTGCTTTCCTTCTGTCAGAACAAATCATCTGTTCTTTTATGTCTCTTAATTTAAAATTTAAGAGAGGTTCAGGCCTGGGTGACCATTTACAGTAGTTTCCAAACCCAACTCCATCCTTCATTTTCTCGTTTCCATGAGCAGGGTGAGACAACAAGCTACGACAGAAGCAAACCTGTTAATTCCAAAATTCTGTTTCCATGGCACCAAGAAAGTTGCATTTGGTGATAAAGTGTATTTTATGTTTCTTTTCTAATGCTATTTTAAAAACATCTTGGACTTTCCTGGGATTCTCCTGAGCTCCCTGCCCATGATCATCACTGCAATGGGGAGGAGTAGCCCCCCTTGCTGTAGAGGAGAAGCTATGCATGTTCTGTACTGACCTCAGGACTAATTTTCAGACAAAAAAGACTATTTGATTATCTAACCTGACCCCTTGTTAAATATTAAACACGTAATTCAATCAGACCAGCTGCTTTTGAGCTTCTGTTTGGCTAAGGGAGAAGAGGTTTATAAACCAGACCTTGTAGCCTGGAATGCCTGAGCTCTGCTGCAAGGCTCAGCAGCTCTCCAGCCCTGCTCATGGCTTTGCCTTCCAGGGTTTGCTGCACCAGCCAGAGAGGGAATAAGCTGGGAAAAGTGGGCAAAACAAGCTGATATCACCCTGGCTGGGGAGGAGAGAGGGCAGAGAGCTGCTGGCACAGGGCAGTGCTCCTGACACCAGCCAGACTCCGTGTGGGTGTCTCTCTCCTCTTTCCTTTTCCCTTTTTTCCTTCCCCTAATCCTGCCTGTCCTGGAGCATCCACTGGGGCCTCCTGTGAAAGTAGGGATTTGTCTGGCTTTTGTGTTTAATCCCAAAGCTGTCAAGCCCTGTTGAATTTGATGGTGCCTGAAAGGTCTGGTGTTAAGCAAATAGGTGGTGACCAGAGTCTTTGATGGGAATCAGGTGGAAGCCTAATCCTAAAGTAATGTTTTTCCCTGTAAGCCAGGGCAGTGTGGAAGGAGGAGAGCTGGGAGCAGCGCTGTGCTGCTGCCTGCCCTGCTTGGGATGGGTGTCCCCAGGTGGGGATGGGAGGCATCCATCCATCCTCCCACCAGCACAGCAATGCTGGTGTGGGCTTTGCCAGCACTCCGAATGCCCCAGCTCCTCAAATTGTGTCACCCCAGAGAGATTCAGGAAGCTCTGCCTGGCACCGGTGTCCCCTGCAGCTCGTCCCCATCCTGGCGGTGAGGGGGCACTGGGACACAGGCAGGTGAGTGCCTGTCTCATGGGAATGATGCTTAATCCTTCTTTTTCCTCTCCTTCCTTCCTTCCCGCTGCAGCCCACCGGGCGAGGATGGTGCTTTTCATTAAGTGAATATTACTGGTCATGTAATTGAAATTCAGCTTTAAGGTTGAAACTCCAAAGCAATGAGCCTTGAAGGAAAATGCAAAGCTCACCTTCGCTCCCACCTTGTTCCTGCCTCCCCGAGCAGGATCAGCCACGTGTGCCGGGAACAGCCCTGGCTTTGCCTCCACTGCTCCTGTGCCAGGGCTGGTCAGTGCTTTTATTTTAATCTGGTTTTGCCCTTTTTCATCACACAGTGTTCCCCTGGAAGTTCATAGGGTTAGCTTGAAAAAGTGGCACTTTCTTTTCCTTTTTCTCCTCAAAATAGCAATAATTACCAGGATCCATCTGCCCCTGTCGCCCTCAGTGTCACTGTGGGCACAGCCAGACAGTGCCAGGGTCTGCATTTTCTGGCACAGCCAGGGAATGGCAATGGCTGGAGCCTTGCCTCGCTCCCCAGCTGCTGCCTGCAATTCCCAGAGACGAGCAGAAATGAAGATGTATCTGCTCCCATCCGCAGATAAACCAGGCGCTTTTGGTAAATTAAAGTAATTCATTGTGCATCTCCAGACAAATATGTGTGTGCTCCTTGTTATTAATTCAGGCTCTGTTTTTCATTGGCTTTTTTCTGCAGCTAATTACCTGTCAGAGAGGGTTCTGTGCTGGTCCGTGTGCCGAGGGGCTGCTTGGTGAGCGAGCCCTGGGGAGGGGAGGTGCAGGGTGCACCCAGGTCGTGGGAGCAGGAAGGGGCAGGCTGGGCTGGAATATTGGAAATTCCCCATCTGCGTCTCCACATGGCTTCTTCTGATGGACCTGAGGTGGAAGAGTTGAGGAAAGAGTGTCCTGACCACCCCAGTGCTTGCCAGGAAGGTGGAGAAGGCTTGGATTCGTGGCAAGAAGCTGCTGGCCAGCTGAGCTCTTTATTTTTTCTTTTTTTTTCCACAAGGCTGAGGTGTTGAGGTCCAGGTTTCTGCTGGAAAACCCACCTGCTCAGCTGAATCCTGGCCACATCAGGAGGCTCTGCTGTGTTTCCTCTGCCCTGTGTGTGTTGCTTTACGTGGGGCTGACAAAGGAGTGAGTAGCGGTTGTGGGACACCAGTGGGTACGTGAGATGTTATTATAAGCACATTAGCAGAATGAATTATTTATACATTTGTAAGAAATTATCGATCCGTTGGGTCCTAATCATGCAGTTACTCATCAAATGATCTATTTCTCACACATTAACCCTTTGCAAGCCACTACAAAAGGATCCTGTGCATAAACTCTGACAAGTGGAAGTAAATGGTTTTCCTGGGCATTGCCTTGGGCTGTTGGGATAACCGCAGAGGGAATTTGTGAATCCTGCAGGCACACAGATGCTGGCAGGTGAGTAATCAGCATCCAGGGGGTGAGAAATCCTCATGAGACAGGAATGTGCCAGGCCTGAATGCTGCAGGGCCAGCGGGATGGTTCCTTTGGCTGTGGGATGGGACAGCCCCAAGAGGGCGAGTGCTCAGCCCCTCCTGCCCTGCCCTGCCCTGCCCTGCCCTGCCCTGCCCTCCACGGCCACGTTCATGTGGCTCCAAGCCAAGCTCACTCCGAGTTTGCTGATGGAAACAGCTCTGGAGCCAGCCTCCAGAGACCCCATGAGGTTTGTGTTGCTTTCAGCAGAATAATGCAATTCCTTATATTTTATTAACCATGGTAACACCAGTCTCTAGCCATTGCTGTATCCCCATCCACATTTTTTTCCAGCTTTCCAATTATTTCAGCTCCCTGCACCTCGCTGACAGAAAATGCCTTGCAGTGCCTTTTCTTTGGGGCACAGTGAGCCTGGCGCTGCCTGAACCAGAGGCGTGGAGGGGAGTGGGTGCTCCCCACTGCCCACAGCCTCGGTGACTCCCAGCAGCCTCCCTGTGATCCTCTCACACTCCAGCAGTGTCTCCCAGTCCCTGCACATCCCTCACACCCACCTCAGGCCGCGTTAGAAATTGCAGAAACTGTTGGGGAGATTTATTCTCCATAAAAAATGTGTGACTGTTATGCCAAGTTGTTGCATTTTTCTGTCTTTGCTTTAATGGGTGCTAAAACTGATTGACTCTCTGGCTTTAGACAACTCCACGGCGTATTCATTGGGGCAGGATTGATTTTTTTTTTGGCCCCCCACTTTTTTAACAGAGCAGCCACCTGACGACTTCAAGTTACGAACTTTGAGCTAAATTATGAACCTTTTAGTTTTGCATTACGAGGAGTATCTGAAACCTGATTTGCTACATCAAACCACATTAGTTGTGTTATGTTATTTTCTAAAAACACATTTCAGAGAAATAACTCCAATCTGTGTTGCATTTTATAGACCAAAATAATTGAATGGCGGCTGTTTGTAATTTTAGCAATCTCTTAACCTTAATCATATTTAATGGCTTTTCTCTTCAGGCTAACAGGAGGAAAAAAACATATTTCAGCTCCATCATGGAGCAGCACTACAGTAATGCACTCCCGGCTCCGGCAGGCACTGTAAATTCCTGATTTCTGAATTGTTGGTTCAGGACAATCATTCAGCAGGGAATTACTTTCTCCTCTATGAAATAAATGAGATGTTAAACTAGTTTTCTGCTTCCTGCCGTAGGAGCAGGGCAGCTTGCAGACCCGGGGAGGGCAAAAGCCAGCACCCCACCCAGCTGGTCAGGGGATGGGGGCAGGAGCACCAGCAGGCATGGCCGGGCAGAGGAAAGGATCAGGTGAAATCCTGGGAAGGAGCATCGCTGGGCCGGGGTGCTGGGCTGGGATGCTGGGCCGGGATGGGGATGCTGATCTGGGATGGGGATGCTGGGTCAGGGATGGGGATGCTGGGCAGGGATGGGGATGCTGAGCCAGGATGGGGATGCTGGGCTGGGATGGGGATGCTGATCTGGGATGGGGATGCTGGGTCAGGGATGGGGATGCTGGGCAGGGATGGGGATGCTGAGCCAGGATGGGGATGCTGGGCTGGGATGGGAATGCTGGGCCAGGATGGGGATGCTGAGCCAGGATGCTGGGCTGGGATGGGGATGCTGAGCCAGGATGCTGAGCCAGGATGCTGGGCTGGGGTCCTGCCCAGGCACAGGGAGGGAGGGACCCACTCACCCTGCAGCGGGGAAGGAGCCAGGGCTGGCCGGGGATGCAGCTGGGGGTCGCAGCTCTCAGCCCCTTCTCCCCGCTCTGAGCTGGTCTCGGGGTCCCCCAGCTCCCCCTGCACCCACCTGCCAGCTCTGGCAGTGCTGGTGGCCCCGGGAGCAGCAATGCTGCCAGGAAATGCCCTCGTGTCCCATTCTGAATGGGGATGGCCATTCCCAATCCTCCCAAGGGTTTGATTTTGGGGTTATTTGCCTGGTTTTTACACAGGCGGCTGAGTCAGAAACACTTCGTGGCATTGCTGATTAAAATCCCAATTGCTTTGGTATTTGCAATAGGTCTCAGGGCAGAGGGCTGGAGCTCTGAGCAGGTGTGGCTGCAGAGGGACTGGTCAGTCCCTGCTGGCTGCGGGCTGGATCCCTGCCCGTGCCTGCCCCGTGCCTGCTCCTGCTCCATTGGCTCCTCTGCCCAGGGTTATGGTGCCACCGGCAGCAATAAACAACGCCAGAGCCCGGCGCAGGGAAGGAGGTTAATTCCTCCCCACAGGAGCTCTAGGCCTTCGGAACTCTCTCCCATTGTCCTCATGAAAAATAGGTTGGTGTAATTAGGGCTACCGGCCAGGCAGCAAAGGAGAGGCACGGTGCTGATTAACTCAGAGAGGTCACCTTCTCTCACCCTGCCAGGAAAGAGGAAAATCCCTCTTTTTCTGGCCCCCCCACCAGACATGCTGGAACTATCTGAGTGACAGGGTATTGTCCATAACAATACTCAGAGTTTTGTATGAGATGGAAACCTTCAAAGACTGAAAGAAATTCCCCCAAATCTCTGGCTTCTATCAGGTGGAATATCGATGCTGTTTTAACAGGGTCCTTTTTATGCCATTTCTACAGATGGATTTTTTACAAAATAGTGTAAAAAGTATTTAAAAGGCAGATTCCTCCCTTGTGCCCTCCCTGGCTCTTGGTCCAACCAGAGCAAGCTTCTAAAAAGGTCCTTGATATATTTTGCAGAAATGGCTCCTGCAATCAGGAGAAGTCAGTGGACAGATCTGTCCTCCTAAGCTCTGGCAGATGCCTGCAGACCAAGGCCGAGGTCCAGCTGGGATCTGGGAGGGTGGAGAGCTCCCAAACCAGGTGCCTCAGCTGTGGGACATTCTGCTCTCCTGAAGGCTCTGAGCCCATCATGCATGGGAGGTTCAGCCAGTGACTGATATAAGGGATAGCAAGACTGAGGGGAAAAAACCCCAAAAGTTGCGTTTTCCCCTAAAAGGCTGACAATTCTGAAGCTGGCTCATGTGTTTGAAAATCTTCAGCGAAGTCGAGGATAAAGTTCCTCAACCAAGGATCCTGCACCCCTTCGTGCTTGGCAGCATCTGACGCTGGGCGAAAATGATAATTGCCTTTCCATTCTCCTCAGTGGCATCAGGAAACATTAAAATTGAGTTTGGCTGGTCCCATGGGAGCACCATCCATCAGCAGCAGTGGTGCGAGAGCGGGATGGAGAGTTTCTCCCAGCCAGGCAAAAGGCGTTATTAAAGAAACTAATCACTGAAAAAAATAGTACAAATAACCTGCTTGTCTGGCGAGCCTGATGACTTTATTTTTGTATTCTCCAGCATCAGGAGCACAGCCTGGGCTGCCTGGATCTGCCTCTCCGAGGTGGTGATTGGTTTTACAGGTCTCTGCTAACCACTGCTCATGGAGCCCATAAATCTGGGTGTGGGTAACAGAGCCGGGCTCCCAGCTCCCCGTTAGGCGGGGGTGTTAATTAAACACACGCTTAGGAAGATGCAGAGATGCAATCCTTCAGCCCCTAACCGTGCTGCCAAGGGGCGCTGGGCTCCATCAGTCACTGCCCAGGGCGGAGCAAAGCCTTTGGTACCATTTCCCACAGGACTGTCCTGGACAAATTGGCTGCTCCTGGCTTGGATGGGTGTTTTGTTGGCTGAGTAGAAAGCTGGCTGGGTGGCTGGGCCCCAAGGGGAATGGAGTTATATCCAAAATCACCCCACTTCCCTTTAAAAACCAGAGATACAGCCCTGAATGAAACACAGCCTGTGTTTTCCCGTGTTAAATTAAATCATGTCTGAAAAGTGTTGTGACCTTGACCCTTGGGCTGCATTTAACCTTAAACAGCACAAAAATTTGGGGTTTTTTTAAATCTACATATCAGTCTTTCTTCTTCTCAGAAGACAAAATATTAACTCTGTCTGCTTTGAGCTGTTGTGATTCAATTGGCCCTCTCCCTGAACTGCATGCTGGAGCTAATGCACAGGGATGGAAGTCAGGCACGACTTCCAAACTGTTTTCTTTTAAGCAGCCCATTACACATTAACCTGCAAAGCTGTGTTTTAAGGGAGCCTTGTTCACCACCTCAGAAAAGTCAAATTAACATAATATCTGGAAAAGAACAATGGGGATAGAAACTGTTAGTCATTGTTGATGGAACAGGTAAGTTTCATGGCATGATCTGCTGAATATTCATACCATATTGTTTTTGACATTTAAGAACTCAATTATCAGCTGACTAATCAGTCTTTTACAGGACATTATTTTTGTGATGGAAAACGCAGCGCTGGTAAGCCTCGGGGGAAACACTGCTCAGAGAGATCTTGGATCTTGTTTTATTCTGAAGGCAGGGTTTTTCTTTATTAAATGGATTCATTTAGCCCTTCCACCAGCAAGTGGCTTGGAGCCCTGTGGAGGGTGGGCAGATTTTACCCAGCGCTCCCAGCTCTGTGTGACACTGGGACTGGAGCCATCCTTCCCTCCAGCGATGCCTGGGGCAGTCAGGGAGGGGAAGGGGAGCAGGAACTGGTCTGGTCAGGAGCTCCAGCGCAGCAGGGCTCCCGTGTGCTGGGGAACCTCAAAATGTAATGACTGTCTCTGAAATCAAGAAGCCTTAATAAAAATACCCAAATCTTGTCCTTTCTCCTTTCCCTTCCTTTCTCCTTTTTTTTTTTTTTTTTTGGAAGGCATTTTGGAAATCTAGTGATAGTCTTTGTGTAATTTACCTCTTGCATTGAACAGCTCAGGGACCAGCTTTCCACTTGATAGATTATTTTGACATATTTACTCATAGCTGTGTCTGTCTCAGCAGCATCCCCATAAAAACCTCAAACTTTAAATTAATACGTGGGGACTGGGATTTTTCTTGCCTGCAGTTGAACAGTCTCTGAACACACTCTCCTCTCTCTGGCTTTTAGTTATATTTAGGTCTAAAAGCGTAACGACAAGGAAGCACTGAGTGCACGTGTGTTTTAGAGCCAAAATCGAGCTGGTTTTGCCCAGGGTCTGGTGCTGGGGAGCTGCCCCGGGCCATCCTGACCAGCACGGTGTCAGCAGTGCTGCTCCTCTGCCCAGCTCAGGGCACAGAGCGGGGCAGGGCCCTCGGGCAATTCCCCACAGGTTTGGTCTAATCTATGGATGAAAGCAAGCCCATTATTTCACCTTGGTGGAACGTGGCAGTTATTAATAACCCCATTAAGAGCCGTGCCACTCGGCTCTGCTCGGGCGGGCGATGCTGGAGTGATTGCTGGGAAGCGGGAGGGCTCCCCCAGCTTCCCCAGATAACAAGATGTTGTGCTGCTGAACATTGTTTTTCTGTTTTGGTAACGAGCGGCGCTCGGGGTGCTGTGGGTCAGATCAATAGCAGCTCTGGCCCCCTCCATCACCCCTGCGGAGAGCGGGCAAGGACAGCACTGAAGGATTTCTTACCAGGTTTTGAAACAAGTGCTTTCCCTTACACTCATGTTTATCACACGCTTCAGAGGGGGTTTCGGTTTATTTTTTATTTTGCAGAGAAGCTTTGCTCCCCTGGGCTGTCCTGGGGGTGACACCGCGTGCTGGGGCGCCCCTGCCATGCAGCTCTGCCCTGGGGCCCTGGGCACGGGGCTGCCGGGCTCTGCTGGACCCACATTGCCTTGGTTTGCCTGTGGCACCAGATCAGCGTGTTCTGGCTGGTTCCTGTGGGCCTGCAGAGGCTGCAGGGTGCTCAGAGCCTGTCAGCCCTGGGGTGTTCATGGAACTGCAGCTGCCCCCAGCTCATTGCTGCGTTGTGGGGGCTGCTCACCCACACGGGAGCTGCTGCTCGTGGGCTGCTCCTGGACGTGGGCAGAGGGGAGACGTCAATGCAGAGCTCAGAGAAAGAGCCAGAAGCAGCTGGGAAGCCTGGGCAGCTCCTCCACAACTTCTGCAGGCCTGCACTTCTGTGCAGTGGGGCACACCAGGGCACATTCAGGGGGGCAACCGGGCTGGAGCAGGGCTCGTGGCTCTTGGGCTGGGGTGTGGGGCACAGCAGCCTCTCATTAGGAGCTTGGCAGGACTTGGTGTTCACTGCTTTTCTTTCAAAGGAAGAAAAAACAGAGCATTGCATCTTGGGGGTTTTGTTTGGGAGGAGAATACGAAGAATTGTAATTCTTTTTAAAGCCGGTGTTATATCTGCATCCACGTAGACGTGCACCCGCTCCTTTATCTCACATGGGGATAATGATGCCTGGTTCCACACAGCCTGAATAATTCATCAGCATTCATAAACACTCAGTGCCCGGCCTGTGACGGCCTTCTCTGTGCAGTGGAGACAGTCCCAGGGAAATATGAGGAATAATCACATATCTTGGGTCATGGGTGGGTTCAGGGTTCAGTCCAAAGGCTGAGAGCTGCTGCCATGGCAGGGTTGGCAGCAGTGGCTGGGGGCTGCAGCGCTGGCTCTGCCCCTCTGCCCCACGGGCACAATCAGCCCCTCTGTCTGGGACTGAGTTTCCCACTTTCTTATCAGCAGTTAATGTTTTGGTGTTTATGCAGCCACTGAGTGATCCCAGAAAGCAGGTACAGGACAGGTAACTGGGACAGGTGCTCCAGCCAGTTGTGCTCTGCACCACACCACGGGATTTGGGTCTCATTTCTCTTCTATCAGATAACTTTTCAAAACAAACCTCCATTTTATTTCCTGTAAACAGAGTGCTGCTCAGGTCCAGCTCTTTTCTCTTTGCAGAGAAGAAAATTGGCACATTTCCCCCTGCAAATACATTTCTTGTGCAGTAAGGGATCAAAACACCATTTAATCCTGAAGATTAAAACCTTATGTTGTCGGGGGATTCCTACGTGGAGCACTTATTTCCTTTACACTTGTTTTCTTTCTTTCCTGATGGATACAGCTGTCTGTTCTCTTGTCACCAGCCAGACCCCTCATAGCTGTGCCAGGGCTATTACTCCATCACGTTGCCACTCTGCAGAAAGCAGGTATTAAGCAAAACAGCATTCTCAGAAGCAGAAACCGCTATTGTTAGCAAAACAATACCTGCAAAACAATTTCCTCCAGGCTGCAGCCTGGCTGCTCCCAGCAGCTGGATGGGAGGGTGCTGTGTGAACTGGTGTCACTGGTGCTGCTCCTGAGCCCGGCGTGGTGCCCCCTCCTGCAGGAGGGCAGAGGGAGGTGGAGCAGCTCCGTGCCCAGCCCTTGCACAGGTGCCCTCGACAAGATGCTTTCCCCACCATGGGCACTTTGGAGGCCGCTTTGCTGCTGTCCAGAATTTATCTGAAATCAGTCACAAACCGCTGGTTGGCGTCCCCTAGTACCCCTGAATGTTTCTGTGCATCAAACCTGGGCAGGGAAAAGGGAAAGACAGTGTGTAGTATGGGGAAAGGTGGAATTTGTGGGGCAATATTTTCCTGACTGCAACAGCAGAGAATGCTGAGCCTCACAGTAAACAAGCCCAGGTTCCTGGGGTGGCAGAATGCCAGACCTGGAGATTCACTGCTCGTTTTTTCAACAACAACAATTAGCTTCTCCAGCTAATGAGGGGTTTCATAAGCAACCATGAATAATCGTGCTTAGGGACTCCTGGCAAAAATCGGTGTTTTGACTCAGCCAGGCACCATCTCTCTGAAATCCAAGCAGAGGCTCCTCACACAGCAGCTTGGGGGGGCTGTGAGGGGCATCTCCAAAGGGTCCCTGGAGGAAGCAATGATCCAGCTCTGCAGGGGCAGTCGGGGCTATTGGAATACGATGGCAGCACTGGGAGATGTGGAGAGACCCTTGGACTGCATCGATGGGAAGGGGAAGGACATCAATTCTACCTCTTTGAATTAATGAACTCCAGTCTGAAACCTGCAGCCTGGTTAAAAGCTGTATGGATTTCACCCCCTTGCTGCTCAAAGAGGATTCCTGTGCCCCTGGGTGCTTCCCAGGGCTGTGGGGTTCCCTCTGCATCCCTCCCTGTGCCCGCAGAGCCAGGCTCCCTGCACGCCTGCTGCTCTGAGGGGAGGCTCGGCAATGTTCCCCAGCTTTGCAGGAGGTGCAGCCCAAGGGAAGTGTCTCCCTCTGAAGGGGCTCCTTGCCCCCATGTCCTGGAGCCCCTCTGACGCCCTGGCAGGGCGGGCTCAGAGCGCTGCCCAGCTGCAGGGGTGAGCACAGGGACACTGCCCCAGTCTGGGCTGGTCACACAAGCTGGACACAGAGCCCAACTCCTGCTGAAGCCTGGCTTTGCCAGCTCTAATCTTCAGCCTCTTCCTAAGCACGAGGCAGGCTCAGCTTTCCAATTTTAATTTTATTCATACAGCTGCTATTACTCCATCTGGATCACACGGGATGAATACTAATGGCCCTCTGGATTGTTTTAAGTGCAGATCTGAACCAGATACTTGCCTTCATTTTGTCAGGAGCTGTAGCATCACACTGAGATTTGTGGAGTTTCCTCCTAATGGATCCCTCCTGGTGCCAGCATCAGACGTGGTGTTTGTGTGTGGGTGAGGGCAGAGGGAACCTGCCAGAGCCAGAAAGGGAGACGTGGGCAACCTTCCCTCTGCACTGGGATATATATTCACTTGATATGTGTGTGTGTGTGTATATATATATATATATAAATAAAATACATGTAGGCTGCCCTAGGTGGGGACTCCCCAGGGAACTTCTCCCCCTGCAGTGAGGTCCTGGCTCCCCCCAGGGGCCCAGCAGCTGCCCTGGCCCATCTGTGATTCTGCTGCTTGAGAGGATGCCCCAGGTCTGCTCTGAGGGCACTCCAACCTTCCGCTGCATCCGAGGTGGGAATTATTCCATTTAGCAAAGAGGATTAATGTTTCATAACAAAGCGTAATTTATTCAATTGTATGCAAAAAAGGTAGCGGTAACGCACGTACGAGGCTTCGCTTTATTTCTGGCTATTGTACTGGAAGTTTAAATCCTGTGCAAGCATTGGTAACGCCGTGGTGCACCTCTGGGGAGAGCTTGACCAGCCCCAGCTGGATTGGATTGCCTTCATTGACTGCACTTGACTGCGACACAGGGGGCACCTGGCAGGGTGGCAGGGTGTGCACAGGGTGTGCTCGGGAGCAGAGGGTGAAGCGCTGATCCCGCAGAGAGCACCACAACCTCCCATCCCATCCCCTCCCATCCCATCCCACCCCATCCCATCCCATCCCATCCCATCCCATCCCATCCCCTCCCATCCCATCCCATCCCATCCCACCCCATCCCACAAGGGACCCTTGAGGTGAGCCACGGGGAGCTGCTCCTTCTGCAGCCCCATGCCCCAGCAGCTGCCGTGCACATCCCTGCTCCTGGTTTAATCTCCTCTCGCATCCCTGCAGAAGGAAGGAAGGCTGGAGAGCAAGGAGGGACCCTGACCCACAGCATGGCTGAGTCCAGACTGTCCCCATTCCTCTGGGGCAGTAGCAGCTGTGTTGCTGCAGCTATTATGGGCTTGGAAAGGAGCATGGGCAAATTAGGAACATGTAGGAAAAGCTAAAATTGTCCACTGGATGAAATTATGGGGAAAAGCAGACGGACTCTTGGGAGACAAAAACCATCTTGTACTTGAAAGCTTCCCTTTGCCCCCACCATCTCAGCAGTCCTACAGCCAGGCTCTAACAGACAGTGAGGAGCAGGAGGCCCTGAATGAACACAGCTGGTTGTTATTGCTTATCCAGAGCAGAATGAAGGCAGTGAACCCCATCCCAGGCCCATGCAGGGCTCTGTGGGGCTGAGCTCCTGCTGTAGATGGTTCTGCATGGCACTGATGGCATCGCACATCTCTGCAGCACCTCAGGAGCTATTTACAGCATCCCCAGATCTTTGTGTGGCATGAACTCTTGAAATAAGCGACCAGTGAGAGCTTTTACCTTCCAGAGAGACTATAAAGCCTCCATATCTGCCTTGATCCAGCCCCGGGGATTTGCATCAATTACCTCTTCCCCCGGTGACTTTCAGCTCCGGGCTGAATCTGTGGCGAGGGCACCTGCAGCACACACAGCCCTGACACCGAGCCTGTCACAGGAACAGAGAGCAGCACGCTGGCACAGGGGACTCCAGACAGAGGAGCAAATCCTCCAGCGCTGCCACATCACCACACTCACGGCAGGTCAGCAAACTGAGCTACAGCAAGAGGCTCAAGAGGTTACTCCTGACAGAAAATAAGCTTTGAACAAAATAAGTCACTGTGCCATGTTGCTGGCTGCTGTTTTGGCCAAAGATAAAAACAGAGGTGTGAAAGCACTTTTATTTCCTTCCCTTGCCCACCTGCCAATTCTGTTTTCACCAAAAAGAATCTCCCTTGGGCTAACTAAATTGTCAAAGTTGCCTTCACAGGGAATTTCTAAGAAAGGATTTATGAGGAAAACCTTGAAAGTCCCTTTGCTGAAGGGACAAGAGGGCTCCTTCCCCAGCAGGCTCCAGCCTGTGGCTTCCCAGGGAGTCCTGCTCCTGCTGCCCTGGCAAGCAGGGCTCCAGCTCATGTCATTTCTTGTGTTCCAAACCCTGCCTCTCTGCCAAGCTCCCCAAGAGCTGCTGCTCATCCGCCTCGCTGCAGGGCTGTGTGGCACCAGGGCTCTTCACACTGTTTCTGGAGGAAGGGCTCTGTGGGGACACAGCCCTCATCCCTGCTCCACTGGCCGTGGCATCAAAGAGAATAGCAGATAAATTGTGGCTGGAGACGATGAAGGGGAGGGAGCCTCTGGGATTTGCTCTGCTTCAGGACTGTGCCATGCAGTCATTAATGATCTAGAGAAGCAATAAGCTGTGAAGGAACAGAATTTGCAATGACACACAGCTGTGTCAAGTAGGCAAGTGTAAAGAAGCTGGAGAAATTTTAAGGACATCTACCAGTAGCTGGTGAGCGAGTGCCTGGCTCAGAGATGATGTTTGCCTTGCCCAACACAAAATGATGAACAGAGACTGCAATTACCTGAGGTGTTGTCAAGAATGTCTGTGCCCTGATTAGCCCTGTCAGTTTAGAAAGATGATACACAGAGGAAACCCTGCGCCCATATCCAAAAAGCCAAGAAATACAGTTCCCTCCAAAGTGTACAGCAGGGAAAATCCACCCTTGGAAACAGGAGGTTCTAATGCTCATCTGAGCATCAGTGTTTAGTTCTGAAACATCTCAGAGAAGACAAGGAAGAAATAAAAATTATAGCAATGCTTTCCTGAAAAAGATGAAACTCCCTGGGATTGGAATTGGGGATTTCAAAGTACTTAGCAGAGATCACACAAGAAATCTGGGGTGCTCTGGCCCCCAAGCAGGCTCCTCACAAGCCGAGGGCTCAGCCCTGCTGATGGCATCCTGGGGCAGGGGATGCAGGGGATGGCAAGGAGTGGTAATTCTCCAAGCCCAGCACTGCTCCACTTTTCCCCCTTAAGAGCAGAAGTGATTAGAGTGAAACTTTGACTTGATGAGCGATCGTAGTCGCGGTGGCAGCTGAGTGTAGCCCCTTCATTTTCTTGGTTTGTCTTTAAAAGAACATTGGCAGCATTTCATCCCAATTTAATGCTCAAGCTCTCTGTTCCATATTCATTTCTCTCTCCCTTCTTCCCCTCCCTCATGCTTAAAAGAATCAAGCTATTGTTTTATTTTTGTTCACGTGTACAAAGCAGGGACTTGTGAGGTGGCTGTTCCTCTCGGTACATGTCACCCGGGGGACACCGGCTGTGCTCCCCACAGAGGGAACAGGGACAAAGCTGCAGCAAGCCCTAATTACAGGATAATGTGCAAAAGCAGCACCGTATTTCTTTCCCTGAGGTTCCAGCTCAGTGGAGTCCTTTACTCCTCGGGCTCTGATGCGTTGGAAGCTTATTCAGCATTATTTCTGTTAATTAGTGGCATTAGAGCAGTTTCAGGAAACCCTGGATGAGCTCAGAGCTGTTGCTGCTGAACAATTTATTGCCACCTTTCTTCCTCCCAGGGCTCCAGGCCAGGGCCCGTGCTCTGTAGGCAGAAAACACAAGAGAGCCCCAAGGCACAACGTTCCAGGCTGGAGAGGGCAGGAGGGAGCACTGAGAGGAGGGCAGCCCAAAGCACGGGCACTGACGTGCAAATCATCTGTGCCACCCGTGTCACCAACGTGCAAATCATCTGTGCCACCCATGTCACCAGTGTGCAAATCATCTGTGCCACCCATGTCACCAACGTGCAAATCACCTGTGCCACCCATGTCACCAGTGTGCAAGACATCTGTGCCAGCCGTGTCACCAGTGTGCAAGTCATCTGTGCCACCCATGTCACCAACGTGCAAGTCATCTGTGCCACCCGTGTCACCAGTGTGCAAGTCATCTGTGCCACCCGTGTCACCAACGTGCAAGTCATCTGTGCCACCCGTGTCACCTGTGTGCAAGTCATCTGTGCCACCCATGTCACCAGTGTGCAAGATATCTGTGCCACCTGTGTCACCAACGTGCAAATCATCTGTGCCACCCGTGTCACCAGTGTGCAAGACATCTGTGCCACCTGTGTCACCTGTGTGCAAGCCACCTGTGCCACCCGTGTCACCTGTGTGCAAATCATCTGTGCCACCCATGTCACCTGTGTGCAAGATATCTGTGCCACCCATGTCACCAGTGTGCAAGATATCTGTGCCACCCGTGTCACCTGTGTGCAGGTCATCTGTGCCACCCATGTCACCTGTGTGCAAGCCACCTGTGCCACCCGTGTCACCACTGGTACGAGCCATCTGTGCCACCCATGTCCCTGCTCATCCCGGGACAGGGGGCGAGGCCCCTGCCAGCCTCTCTGTGCCTCCCACTCACCTGAGCCCCTCGGGGAGCTGAGCTCTGCTGGTGCCCACCCTGCAGCTCCTTTTCCTCTGCTCACTGAGCCCTGGCGGTATCGACCCTGGCACTAAATCACCTCCCACCTTTCCTCTGCCTTGCAAACACCGGGCAAAATATTTATAGCAGGGATCTGCAAGCTCCCAGCTCCTGCTGGGGATGCAGCTCACGTGCCACGTATTCCAACAACAAGGACTTATTAAATAATAACTGACATTTACCTAGCTGCCTCTTGTCCTCAGGGCCCCCAGGACTTGGCAAACTTTAATTAATAGTTGTTTTAATAGTTAAATAACCTTTATAACTGCATTTCATTTATTCCAGGCCCATCAGAAATAAAGTCATAATGATCTGAGTCAAGCGATAAAACACAACATCTGGTTTAATGTTTGTAGGTTATTTAATGAACTGAGGAACCTGGCAGAAGAACTAGATATTTATTTCTTCTTCTTCTTCTTGAAAGAAATGGGGGTTGTAGTGAGATTGAAGCTGGCCCACTGTTTTTTCCAGCAGCAGGTTCAGCTGCAGGACCCCGTGTGCCCATCTCATGGGAACAGGGTGCCAGGGCACGACCACAGACAGAACACCACTGATTTATCTGGGGGTGCATTCTCTCCATCTGTTTTCACATGGCCCTGGGCACAGGATAAGCAGTTCCAACACAGCACACGCTTCACTGGCCATGGAGTTCCTGTGTCTGCAGAATTCAGGGCAAGGCTGGCATTTGTCCCAGAGCATCCTTCCCCAGAGCGGGTTCCAGGACAGGCAGTGCCACCTCCAGAGGCTTCTGAAGCCTGCTCCAGAGGGCTGACCAGCCCCTCACACCTGAGCCCCTGATGTGGCTCCCACCTCTTGCCCTCTGAGGTGCAGCAGGCCCTGTCCCCTGTCCCAGCTCTGCCTCCTCCCTGCAGCTCGGTGTTACCTGCTCTCCCTCAACTTGTGACACGTTTCCTCTTCTTTCTCTGCAGCCCGTTACGAGTATCCTGACTAATGTTGCTTAACGCAGCTCACTCTGTGGATCCCAGAGCACCGTCTGCACAATAAAATTAGATTCCTCGGGCATATTTTGGGTACTCGTGCTCCCCCCGCAATGTTACCTATTAATTGCACAGAGAAAATATTCCAGAAACTTACTTGTGCCCTTGAGCTACATTCATGTTTATTTCCATAACTCTTTGATACAATATTTGTCTTTGCCTGACTTAGTTTGCCAAAAGGAAAGGGAGAAGGAGGAGTAGCATATGAGGGATTTGGATTGCCTCACATCTGCCTTTCTTTAAGCAGCCCATATGGGAAAACATATTCTTCTGCACAGAATTTGTTAAAGGTTTCATAAAACGCATTGCGTACACATTTAGCACAGAACCCAGCAATATTTATATTTAAAATGGGTCCAAACAGATCCATTTGGAGAGCGTTTGGAAGATGTAGGGTGGCAGTGCACATTGCGAATGTAATAGTCTCGTTAGCTGGCTCAGCTTGTGGGATCTGCTCCGGGAGCTGGTGGGAGAAGCAGCTCCCACTGTGGTAAGTGTAAAAATCATAATGTATGCAATGCTGCGAGCATATTTCATCTGTGACGCTCTGAAGAGGCGACTTTATCCATGTTCCCCTTTCAGACAGAGCAGCTGAGTAAACAGGAGCTGACACGAGTGGACACTCCATCTATTTCCCTGGTGTCGGTGTAAATCACAAGAGGCAGCCTGCAGCCCCTCGTTCCTGCTGGTGCACAGCCACTCACTGATCATCCCACCCAGTTCCCCGCAGTAATTCACGGAATTGAGGTTTCACAGGCTGTCCAGAACGGATCAGCCCCGTGGGCAGAGGGACGAGAGGCCAGACCCAGCCCCCGGGACCAAGGGTGCGCCCAGTGCAGCTCCTGCAGGGCCAGAGCGGGTGGGGAGCGCTGGGAGGGAGCACGGGCTGATCCCAAAGAGCAGATCGTGGGTGTCTGTGCCGTGATTCCAGCTGGGATTGGCCCAGTTATGGTTTATTTTATAGGGATGAGATTTAAAACCACGTTGGTCTCTCCACACCCCCTGCGCAGGGTGTTCCCTGCTCCCAGGCAAGGCTGGGGTGTGAGGTCCTGCCCGTAGCAGCAGCAGCAGAGGCTGACAAGCACTAATCACGTCCCATTAGCTGCTTTCAGCCTCGGCTGGGTTTGGTTTGGTCTGGCTTGTCTGAATCTTTATTAGCCGAGCTTGAATTGGCAGCAGGGCCCTGTGTGATGCAGCAGCCCTGCGAGGCGGTGCCGTTCAGGCCATCCCGCGCGCACGGCCCTGCCTGCCTGCAGCTGATTTCATTTCGCCTTGGCAATCTTCTGCTATGCACTTAAGTAAACAAAGATCAAGCTACTCACAGCCTTAATTAGGCTGCACATAAATAAGAGATTACTGGATTAGCCAGGAGGATACGTGGGAGAGTAACAATCACAGCAGGCAAACCGCGCTTGCAGCGTTTCCCTTGCCGCGCTTCCCTGCGGATCTCCCCTGGCCCTCCCCACCCCAAGCTGCTTTTCTGCTCTCTGGCTGATGTGAGCACTGCAGGGATGCAGGCTGTGGGTGGGGAGGCAGAGGAGGGGAGGCTGGATCGCTCACCCAGGACCTGCAGCACCCAGCACCTCGTGTTCGGCTCCACCAGGGCCTGGTGGCCAAAGCTGAGCTTGGCCAGCTCACGGCAAGTCTTGGGGAAGGGGAAATCTCTGCTGCTTGCACCCAAAGGGTCTCATTCTAAGTCTGGTTCCCTGGGCATGGTGCAGGATGGAGGGATGAGGCAGGGAACATCCCAGCTCTCCCCCAGAGCTGCTGCTCTGGCCTGCCTCATTTTCCTCTCGCTCTAGCAGAGGATCGTGGGGAGACGTTCCCAAAAGGCATAAAATATTACCAGAAGATGCTTTTTCAGCCAAGGTGCTGACACAGCACCATCCGTGTTTCTTAACCAGGAGCAATGTCTGAGTTATCTCAACCTAGAGCCTGAAATATACATTATAAGCTGTGTCTTTCTGTGCTTTATTTGGGCTGTAAAGTGATATCTTATTATTTCTCCCTCCTGGGCATCCTTTAATGAATCTAGATTTGAAAGTGAAATATTTATTGTATTTCGGGAGTTTAAGCATGGAAGGAGAGGAGGAGGAATATGCAAATTTGCCAGAAAGCATTAAAAAAGGTCTTTACTAAGAAAAGAAGGTGCAAGCGTGAATCTATTGAGCCTCAGAATAGATCTCTCAAAGTACTAATGGGGATGTGGGGAGCAGGACTCCCCCAGGAGCTACCCCATTCTAGCTCCTCTCAAACACTTTGGGAACGGGAAGTTAGACCTGGAGTTAGAGATACGTCTCATTGTTCTTAGTCCTCAACCTGGCCACTGCAGTCCTTTGGAAAGACACAG
This sequence comes from Molothrus ater, assembly GCF_012460135.2. Lineage (NCBI taxonomy): Eukaryota > Metazoa > Chordata > Aves > Passeriformes > Icteridae > Molothrus > Molothrus ater. The sequence goes on from NC_050499.2 coordinate 7,910,050, forward strand.
AAGAAAATATTTTTCTGCAAATAAACCAGAAACAAAGCAATAAAGCCAAGTGTATTGGCACAGGTAAATGCAGATTTCATGCAAAAGTTGCCAGAGCCTCAGCTTCATTGGAATCCACACATTTGTTTAAAAAAGAATTATTCTGCCATCTTCCACAGCCAAAATGAAGAAAGCTGTTAATGGGTTATGGTTCTGTAACTTCAGACCATTGTGGTGTTAGTATTTCATGGAGCAGAGACAGAGTACCTCGTATGGGAACAGCACCATTGGCTTCAGCTGTTGCAAACAATATGGGGCAGAAATAATTGAACTAAAAAGAAATTACAGCTATTTGTGGCAACTCTGCTTCATGGAGAGGAGGCTGCAGGTGCCGAGTCAGGCATGTGCTTTAAAAAATCAGGACAAATATCACTGGGTTTGATGCTGGAGAGATTTTTGGTGGAGAGGGAGCTGCTCTGTCAGCATTATATACAGGCAGGGAGGATGGAAGAGGAGGCCTTGCCTGTATGGGGAATTGTGTTGGGTTCAGGCGGGCTGGTATGAATCTCTGTTTGTGCTTTTAAGTCTCAGATGTATCATGCAGCCACCGCAGCTTAACAAGTTGCTGTTTGTCAGCTGTGCTGTAAGTCACCGTGGGCGTGCTCGGCACCCAGCTCGGGGATGCCATAAAACTCGGCAGATTGTGCCTTTCATCTGTTCTTATTCCAGTTCTTTTAGCTTAAACTAGTTCCTAATCATTACAAAAACCCCAAACGAGGCTTGTTTCCAACAAAACAGCCATCTGGGCAGTTTTCTTGCATCTTCACAGAGTTGTGCTGGGAGTTGCATTGCCCTGGCACTCGCCCGTGCCCCAGCCCTTCCTCTCTCACTCTCCCCTTCTCTCTCTGCAGCTCTGGGGACACCCCAGCCTTGGGAACAGCACGGTGGCTTTGGGTCGGAGCCAGGCTGGCGCCACCTGCACCCCTCCATGGCCTTGGTCATCTCATCTTTGGGCAGGAAATGGAGAGCAGGAAGGGATGCAGCAGCAGGATGGAAATGTTTCAGCCCTGCTGGGCTGCAGCGTGGCAATATTTCATTCTGAAACAGATTTTTCACTGGAAATTTGTTAAATGGTGGATGTCAGCTGGGAAACTCAATGTTTTGATGGCTGGAATTGCCTGTTGGAAGTGGAACTTCTTTCACAGTGATTGTGAAGCACCTGACTCCCAGCTCAGAGCACACACATATGTGTTCTACCATGTATAATACCATATGTAATATACAGTGCATCTGCTCCTGTGCATGTGAAATATTTGCCCTGTGAACGTGGCTGATTTACAATGGAAAGGGTTACCCACAGCCTGGGTTTGAAGGGAGCAGTCTGTCACCCAGAGCAATGGAGCTGGGGATGCTGAGCCCTCCTTCCCAGGGAGCAACAATACCCTGGTGTGCCACCTGCAGAGCAGGTCACCTGCAGCTGTCACAGGTGTCTGCATCATGGTGGCACCTGAGGGTCCTGGCCCGAGTACACAACCCTGGAGCACCCTGTGCCAGCACTCACACAAGTAACTCCACGCTCCTTCACTTCTCCAAAGTGAGGTAAACTGATAAAATAGAAATTTTCTGGTTTTCCAAAAAATTTTCAGCTGTATCTGGCTAATTTCCTCCTCCCAGAGCGACACAGTTTCACAGTAAATTCATCACTGCAGCAGCTCTTGGCACCATCTCTGTTCCAGCTCCTGGCAGCCCCTGTCCCTCCCTCTGCCTCCACAGATGCCACCTGTGGCACTGGTGCTCCTCTCTCAGCCCATTCCTTCCCACTTCAGGGAGACTGTCTTCCTGCAGAAGGTGAAACAAACCCTTCCACCCTGTTCCATGGTTTTACCTGTCCCAGCCCCACTGCCCCCTGTCCTGCCCCTCCCTGCGGGCAGGAAAGGATGTCAGGGCTGTGGGCACAAGGGACCCCACACAGGAGACGTGCCCCTGTCCCAGAGCAAGCCCAGCTTGCTGATGTGCAGTTCCTGAGCAGATGGACATGAGGAGAAGGACAGCAGAAGGACGTGTTCAAGGCAGGCTGATTTTTGGGCAGGTGAGATTAAAAAAAATATTAATTGGGGTGGGACCTGCACCCTGGAATGCAAACAGGGAAGGTGATCTGGTCTCTGCCAGTTCCCTGAGTGGTGTCTGGAGTGGAGAGGCCTCTGTGCCCCCAGCACAGGAGGGGTGCCCCCAGCCCTAGCACTGCTCCCAGGGAAGGAGCTGTTTGCTGCTGTCAAGTGAAGAAACTCTGTCTGTGGCTTTGTTACTTGACATGATGGAAGCTCCCGGGAGACAGGGGAATTGAAGACAATGCTTTTTTTTCTTTATTTGCTGGGCAGAGATACAGAGAAAGCGTGTGAGGGCTCCCAGCAGTGTAAGTCTGGATATTCGTGTGGTCAATCACAGTTCTTAACCTTTCTCATTCCCGCTGCGAGTCCCCTTGGGACTGATTGCATTTCAAGACCGGCTCTGTGAGGCAGCCAGGAGGAGGGAGGCTGTCACACAGACAGGGCAGCCCTGTGTCCCCTCTCCCCTGGCATCAGGCCGCCAAAGGCAGGCTGGAGCCTGGAGCCGTCCTGGCTCTGGTGCCAGCAAAGCTTTTGTTGTACAAACCTCCCCTCTCCACGGAAGGGATAAGTGATGTTGTTTTGGTTCCAGCAGATGACAATCCGGTATAAAATACACTCGAGAGCTTGCTCAGGTGTGTGTTATCTTCTAGACATCTGGATGGTGTTTTGGCTTTTCCCCCCAAAGAATCCAAACTTCCCCTGGCGCAGTGAATCCGCTGGAGCTGGAGGTGGATGGGGCTCTCTCCACCTCACCCCTCACCTGTGGGGCTCCTCAGCACAGCCCTGCTGCTAAAGGCAGGCCCTGGGGAGCCCCTGAGTGCCCTGGGGGGCCCCCTGAGTGCCCTGGCCTGCAGCTCCCCTCTCCTCCCCTGCTCTGCTCCGGAGCCACTCGCGGTGCCGTATTCATCTCAATGTCATTTTCTTTGAGATGTGAGCTGGAACAAATCCGGAGCAGCTGCTCCATCTCTAAGTGTCCTTCAGGGATCCCTTCAGCAGACACTTTGCAGGATATAATGATGACATTCTAACGAGCGCTAATGCACACGTTGTCATCTTTCTGTATTTACACTTCCCACAGGAGGCATCGTTCCAAGAAGGAAAAGTGAGAGACGGAAACTTTGCTGCAGAAACTTCAGCGGGGCTGGGCTGGGGAATCTGCCTGAGTGAGAGGAGCTGTGGGCTGGGAGCTGGGAGCTGTGCCAGCAGCTCCTGGCCACAGAGAGAGGCACAACCTTCACAGGCCCTGTCCTGGGGCAGGCTGTGAGAGATCAGAGAAAAGAATGAGAAGCAATCCTGATCTTCACTTGCTGCACCTGCTGCTGTGAACAAGTGGAATGTGTTATGGAGATTTGTTTACCAAAGGGTGGTTTCTTAATTGGACACTGGTGATGGTGTTTGGATTCAAGGACCAATTGGGTCCACCTGTATCGTGACTGTCTGTAAGGGCGATGGGTTTATTAATAAGTATAGTATAATAAAGTGATTAATCAGCCTTCTGGAATCATGGAGTCAATGCTAATTATTACTCCTTGAGGGACACCATGCTATGACAGTGAGGGGCAGTGGCTGGCAGGGCACAGGGGGGTGGCCAGGAGAGAGCAGACACCAAGCAGGAACCCCCTGATCCCTTCAGGTAGATTACACCAGGCTGTAAGGAAAAAGAGGGGAACAAGGATTATTTGGGGTACAGAGTGACAGCAGAGCCTACATCACAGCTCCAGACTAATGATTTCACTGGGAACCAGGGCATTCCATATTCCCACTGGAATGAGTGAGCCTTCCCTGTGCTTTGCCCCTGGAGATGCCACACAGAACAAATTCATGGCCCTTCATTAGCCACATCATCAAACCAAACCATAATGGCTTCAGGGAGCAGCACTGTCCCGTGGCTGCCAGTGGCAAAAGGACTCTCAAGTCACTAATGCAGTGAAACTCTCCTTGTCCAGGAGGAAACCAGAGGAATCAGCTCTTTTTCCCCCAGGAACGTTAAATACGAATGTATGGACATGTGTGCCTATAGATAAATAAACAGAGAACCCACCAAAGTGAGTGGAATGAGCCTCTGTGTCTGTGTGGCCTTTCAGCAGTGGCAGCTGGAATGGAGAAGGTCATCACTCTGTCCTCTGCTCGCTGATCTTACTGGGAGGAAGATTATATCAAATAAATAATATATCAAAAGATTTCTGTTCCCATCTCTCCACAGGCCCCTCTGTCCCCATGGCCTTACCTGGACTGGAGTGAGGGTCTGGCCAGTATGATAAACAGGAATAAATGGCTCTGCTTGTTGGGGGGAATTCTGCTGGCAAATTTCCGAGCCAGATTAAAAAGTAAATGAGATTTCTTCTGGAGAGTTATTTTCAAGGGTTTTGTCTGCTGATGTTCTCATGCAAGATTGCAGCTTTGCCAAGGGGAGAAGAGAACAAAAGGGGAGGATAAAGAACCGAGGTTGCAATTATCCAACAGAATGAGGTTCTCCAGTGAAAGCACCTAACCAGGAAAGTCTCAAATTTGCTTAAAATACAAAGTGTGGTACAACATTTATTTATAATCTGCCTCACCTGCTCAGATAAAACTGTTTCTAAAGCCAGGCAATTGCAGGAGACAAGCTGTAAAATGGAACAAATGGAATCAAATCGGATATTAATAACAGTGGAATGAAATAATAACAGAAGTGGGTCTTTGAGCAGAGCACAATTGCTGTGTTCCAGCAAACACAGGTGGAGCTGTTGGGAATGCCCACAGGTGTGGGCATTCCCAGCCAGGAGGCACAGCAGGACGGGGGGAGGCAGAAGCTGTGTGAGCCCCCAGCCTGGCCAAGGAGGGGCTGGGCCCAGGTGTGGGCAGGTGGGTAACGAGGACAGTGCTGAGCCTGCCTTCCGCGGGCAGGTGAACTCATTTGTGTCCTGGAGAGGCTCTCCAGAGCTGCATGCAATGTGATGCTCCTCCAAAGCCTTCAGCTGGGACCCTGGTGAGTCTCTGGGTGTTTATTTCTCTATTATTTCAGCAGAAATGTCGTTGGTTTGGTTGTTTGGTCAGTGGTTTGGTTGTTTGGTCAATGGTTTGGTTATCTGGTGCAGGACTTCAGTCCATGAGCACACTTCATGTGCCCTCGAAGTGCTTGGAAGCTCAAGGAGCGACTGTAGCAAAAACAAGGCAGGTCAGCTGCAGAGTGAGATGGTTTTGCCAATGTCAAGGAGCTCTTGCTCCAGCCAGACATGTGGGTAGGTGCTCTGGTATTGAGAAAGTTGGTTGCATTGGTGTTATTCCAGGATTTGTGTCTCTGTGCTCTATAAGTTCTTTGCCTCTCTGCAAGGTCATTGAAACACAAGCTGGGGAAATGTATCTACACTTGAACATTTATAAACCCTTTGTTACTGTCCTTTGCTGTTGGGGAGAGCAGACAAAGGTGCTGGGTTTGGTGCTCCACAGTGAGAGGTTTGAGTCGGAACAGGTGATCCTCGTTACTCAACAGGTGATCCTCGTTACTCACAATCACTGCCCAGGCAGGGCCTGCTGGAGAGGGTGGTCTGGGGGGCTTGAAACGTCTTGCACATGAACAACGAGTCTAATCACAAACACCTGTGTGTGAGCTGTTGTCCAGGGAGCAGCTTGCTGATCTCCTGCAGCCTGTGCTCCCACATGCTCCAGAGAAAACTTGGAATGAATAAGGAAGCACTTTGTCCTGCTGCTCCTTGGCCCAGGTGAGGAGCAGGGGGATGTGCCTGGGCTGTGCCCCGTGCTGGAGCTGGCAGCACACTCTGCCCTGGCTGCTGCTGGCAGGGGTCGCACCAAGGGAAGCAGGGCCAGGCTCCCCCAGTGCCGTGGCCGTTCCCAGGCCCCCTCCCCATGCTCAGAGCACAGGAGGGCAGGTGGGCATCAGAGCTGGACCCGTGCTGGGGGCGTGGGGTCTGCAGTGCTCCTCAAGACTCCTGTGCTGGTTTTCTGCTCTGTGGTGTTGCTGTGCCAGTAATAAATCTGCATGGGAGGGCTGGAGAAGCTGTAAACCAGCTGTGGGCAGCTCCTGGCTACTGCGAGTGGGCAGGGCAGAGCTGGGGGTGCCCGGGGTCCCCGAAGGTGACATGGGGTGCACACAGGTCTCTGTATGTGCCAGGCTGTCCCAGGGATGCTGCACCAGTGTCAGCATCCCCCTCCATGCCAGCTGCCCTTAACCCAGCCCTGCCCTTCACTCCGTGGGTTTGGCAGGCGCCGAGCAGCGGCTGGGCTGACAGCGGTGACACACTCGGGCTGGCTCCTGTAATTGGGGTCAATCACAGAAAAAACCCTGTCACAGCAGAAAGTGCTGCTCAGCTGCTGGGCTGGCACAGACAGCGGGGCCTGGGGACAGGGACACAGCCACGCTGCCCTCCCACCCTGTCCCTGCTGCTCCTCGCCTGCTTTCTGTGCACACAGCTCCCCTCCGCTCACTCTGCCCCAGAGCAGGGCAGGGTCTGCCCTGTGCCAGATGTGCTTGTCCCACCCCGCCTCTGGCTGGGCTCCTGGAGCAGCCCTCCCTCCCCTCTGCATGTTGGGGAGCAGGGTTTGGGTGCTCATGGGCCCCCGTCAGTGCTGGTGGCACTGAAATAAATAAACAACAAACAGATAGATCATTGCTGCTCCTCCCTGCTCCCCCTGCCAGTCAGCGCTGAAGGAGCCAGGGACCTTTCATGGAGATAAATGCAGTGCAAGGGGTAATTAAAGTGACTGATTTCTGCACAGCAGGAGCTTCCCAAGGCTTCAGTGCTGTGGTGCCCTTGGGTTGGAGCAGGGAGGGGAGCCAGAGGTGTTCCATGTCTGGAAGTGGCACGAGCTGGGGACAGCCACCCCCGTCACTGGGGCTCAGACAGCCCTGGGAGCAGCATCTCAGCCCACACATAATCACAATCTCATTTCCCTGCTAGCCTGCACCAGCAGGACCTTTCCCATCTCCTTCCTCCCCTTCTCTGTCATGGAAGGGACATGGAGGGAAAGGTTCACAGCTCGGAGCAGGAGGCAAGAGATGAAATTGCACAACACGTTTATTGACAAGGGGGGGCCTTGCAAATCTGCCAGGAGTAAGAAGACCCTGGTAAAGGCAGAAGGAGCAGGATGGCCCTTCAGGATCTGGGGCACACATTGGGCCTTTGCATTTGTGAACAGCAGCTTGTCCAAACAGCTGGATCATGGAAATGGGGGGGCCCAGTCCAGAGCCACCACAGCCATGTGTGCTCCCAAATGCATTCTGCCTCTGCTCTGCCCAGCTTCCTTGCAGCCCTTGCACCACCTACCATGAGGGACAGCGTGTCTGGCCTTGTTTGTGAAGCATAAATGTTTTGTGCCACTGTTAATCACTGCCCTGCACCTTTAGTCTAAAGCCTCATCCAAAGCTGCAACCAGGGGCTCATTTAGGTTTCTGGTTTGTAGCAATACTACCCTTTTAATATGCTGAATGAGAACACAAATGAACCTTCCTTAGGCTTATGAGTTGTTGAAAACATCCCTGCACGACTGAAGGTCACTGCATTGGCAGATTGATGCTGCCCTGCCAGGCCCCATTCATCACTCAGGGCTGGCACCCCGGCTGGCACTGGGGACACCCAAGCTGGCAGGCAGAGGACAGCTCAGTCTGATGTGGGGATCGTGGGTGTCTGAGTGCCAGTTCCTTCCAGGTCTCCCCAGACCTGCAGGCACTGCCAATCCTGTCCAGATCCTGGGCTTTGGTTGGGGCTTTTTCCATTCCTCAGCAGCAGACACGTCTCTTCTGATGCTATCGTGCATTCCTCTCTCTTTTCCTTTCTGCTCTTCCTAGGAGCTGGTGTCCTGGTGATCTATGAGTTGTTTGGAGAAGCAGCAAACACTACTTATGCATTATATACATGTCTTGTCTGTTCCACTTGATAATGCCATTCTTTAATATGCTCAGCAGTGGCTTTTGGGCTGCCTCTCTCCCCTCGCCCCTAAAAGCTGCCTGGCACACACTCAGGCCTTTTTCTTCATCAAATAATTTAGGGGATTTTATGTCTAACTTTGTTTCCTAACATCCTTGTGTGTGGAGAGGAAGAAACCAAAAACGCATCTGCCTCAGGACCCTGCAGCATTTCCGTCCGTTCTCTGCAGAGACAGAGCGGCTCCGAGGTGTGGTCAGAGATGAAAGGAGAGGAGACAATGACAGATTAGAGCTGGTGTCTCAGTGTGGGTGGAGGGGGACCTGCCGCCCCTCTGCTTGGTGTAGGAGCTGCCTGTCATGGTCCGTGTGTATATTTATATATTATATGTGTGTGTGAATAATGATGCCCTGCCCCATCACATCCAGACCCCAGCACCACAGAGGCAGCCGGAGAAGAGGGGAGCACTGCAGTCCCATCAGGGTGTGGTGTGAGTGCTGAGGGCCCGGGAATGATGTGGGCTCCCCTGGAGATGGAGAGCCATTTAAAAAGAGGGATAGAGCTTTTTCAGTCCTCTTTTTCCAGCTGAGAGGAGAGCATCTGTCACCACTAGTCTGATTCATGAAAATCACTCTGACCTCTCATATGGAGAGTCTCAGCTCTTCGAAGCCAGGGGAATGGTGGCCTCATCCCTGAACTCAGTTATTTTACCTGTTCTCTCTCCAGATACTCTAAATAAAGCACTCTATGTGCTGCTCTCACGGCGGCCCTGACTTCGCTCATAGTCAATGACAGCTTGTTCTTTTTGATTCCCATGCAAAAATTCCCACTGCCCCTTGCTTTCTGTTTGCTCATCTCCTGCATTCTGTAGAGAGGGGTGTGGGGACCTTGGTCCCGCTGCTGCCTGCACAGGGAAGGGCAGGGGGAGTCCTGGGTGCCAGCTCCATCCTCAGGATGCTGCAGAATAAATCCTGCATCCCTCCACACACACCATCTTCCTCTCAGCATGATGCTGAGAGGGAGAGGAGAAAGTACATGATAGATAAGCTTTAAAAAGGAGTCCAGGGTCACAGCTTTGTCTATAAAAAGTAAATAATGTGAAGAGCAGAGACCCATCTCCCAGCTGGCACATGCAAGGAGCTGAGAACGTGCTTTGCCTTGTGATGGGGAGCTCCCTTGGGACCTTGGACCTGCCAGTAAATGAGAGACCCGTGGGGCGAGTGTCTGATGCACAGCCTGGGGCAGCCAAACAGCCTCAGAGCGAGAACCACTAACACACAGAGGCTTGAAGGCTGTTCAGACATTTGCCTCTTGCATAGAATTTCCTCTTCTTGTGTTTCCATTTGGCACACAGCGCTCTGATGGCTTGTTCCAAAGGATGGAAAGCTCCCCCAGTTCCAAGCAGAGGCAGCTGGGGGACCAAATACCAGCATGGGAAGCATGAAATGGTGTGGAGGAGAGGCTGCTGGTGGGAGCAGGAGTGCACGGAGCACTGCATGCACTGTGCCCACCTAGCGGCTGCTGTGGCACGGAGGGACGGGGTGTCTTTGGTGGCTGGGCATGCTGAGGCAGCAGCCCAGCCCCGCAGGAGCTCCGCAGCATCCCCAGTGCCTGAGTCAGCAGCAGAGCACAACTTGACCTTGCGTGGAAGCGATGTCAAACAAATCTTTGTGCTCGTCACACTTGGCTTGAGACACGCGAGCACGGCTCCCCTCAAATCAATCTCCCGCCTTGGCCTGGCTGTGTGAGCCTTGTGGGGAGCAGTGCGAGGCTCGTGGTGCTGCATCCACCCCCCCGGTCCCCAGAGCCCCGGGGTGTAATGGGGTTACCGAGAAGCTTCACTGAGCAGTACCCCCCGCACAATCCGCTGGTCATACGAGCCTGGGCAATCACATTCAGCATCATAATTACAGCCTGGAATGTCCTTGGAGAGTCTGCAGGGGCTGCAAGGAAAGGAGAAGAACAGAGAAAATGTCTTCTTGCTGGGGTAACACCTTGCATCCCCACAAATGGCTTTGGCAGTGTGAGGGAGGGACAGAGATGGAAGGAAGTCCCACATTAGGGTTTCCCAGTGTGAAAACGAAGCATTTCTGGGGAAATGAGGGAAACTGCTCTCAAACCTATGGAGTGGAACAAAGGTGTGAGCCCCTGCATGTCAGTGTTCCTATGCTGGGGGACTGTCCTTCAGCCTCATTGCAGTTTGGCAGCGCCGCCTGCCTCCTTCTGCTGCTGTTTGGGGCAGGGAGGGGGCTTAACAGGGATTTTTGTGCAAAGGCATAATTATACTTCCCTGATTAATCTTCAGGCTGAATCGAGTGCTTGCCATCAATCTTTGAAACAAACATGTCTATTTATATTTTAATTATCTTTCTTCTTTCCTAAAGTTCAGGTTGATTTGAGCTTCTCCTACATATTTATCATCAGAGCAATTCTCTCCCTGCCTTTCCTGGTGCTTGGCACGTGAGAGCACGGTGCTCGCTGGCAAGGGGTGGCCACACAGTCACCCCGCTGTGCCAAACCTCTGTCTGGCTTGGAACCAGCTCGCATGTGTGAGTGCTTGGTCAGGGCATGCCCCCAGCCTGGCAGAGGGAGCCCATCTCCAGTGGCACCATGGGCTGGGAGAGAGGCTCCGTCTCCAAGGGAGATGAATTTCGGAGCGCTCGCCTTCCCTGGGCAGCCGCTCCAGCCATTCTTTCATTTGCAGCAAGGCGCTGTAATTTGTAAACATTAATAACCATTATTACTATTAAAAGGAAAGAGAGCGAGTAGCCCTGTAACTAATTACTTTAAGTGTTTTCAACGAGCCGCAGTTCGGCTCCTTTATAAAACCTCCTGCTGCGCAGACCAGATTGTCATTATGATCGGATCTATCCTTGGACCTATTAATTTTGCCCGGAATAACAGCTGAACAGATGGGGGGAGAAGGCTACTCTGATTACCATAATTCCTTCCAAAGCCCGTGTGCTCCCCGAAGGCCGGCGCCGGCTCCTGCAGCTGCTCCCAGGTCTCGTTAGGGCCGGAGGAGGCCGGCACTGATCGGCCACTGCTTCTCTGTGAGGAGCCCCCTCCAGGGTGTGGAGCCTCGTCCAAAAATCAATGGGAATTACTAACCCCGGTGCCACGTTCCCTTTCTGCTGCAGCAGATGAACGTGGGAGCTGCCTGGAAATGTCCGGGGTTTGGTCAGGGAGGCTAAACTTTAAGAATTTCCCTGAACCAGAGCTTGTTCCTGAATTGTTAGGTTGTTTGAGTGGTTTTCTTCCTTCTGAGTCTCTCCAGCTTGTTCTCCTTTTTCCTTTCCCTGATCTTTTCACGGGGGAAGACACATCCATCACCAAGTGCCAGTGCAGGAGGGACAAAGCCTTTTCCAAAGGACCATTAGGTGATGAAATACATTTCCCTGCCCTGGTGGGTGCCCACGTGCTGCTTAAATGAAGCTTTTTAACTGAATGTGGCGGTGGCTTTTCACATGGGGGAAATTGTTCTAGTATTTACTGCTATTAAATTAATTTCTCAGTAGAGGATTTTAGACTCTTGTAATTCATGAGGATATTTTCAGTCCTGTTTACTGTCTGGTGCTTAAAAAAAATTGTCTCAAGCGTTTGTTTGCCGAATATAACGCTGTTATTACATTAGCTTTCCCTCGCAAGAGAGACAGGGGTTCATTAATGTTGATGTGAATCTTATTGTATCTCGGAGCTCTCTGAGCAGCGGGTAATTTTTCATAACATATGTGTGGCAATATTCAGGCACAGAATGATGAGTGGAAAATGGTTGTAGCCTGGCGCTGGTACACACCCCGAGCGGCTGCGGCTCTGCACAGCACCGCTGGGAGATGCTCCGAGTCCTGTGCTCTCCCTCTCTCTCTGTACATATATTACAGTGTATAAAGTACAGTGAATAGTCACGCAGTAGCCCATGGGAATCTCATGAGGTTTAACAAGGCTGATGCTGCACCGGGACCGGGGCAACCTGCTGGTATCCATACAGCCTGGCAATGAGGGCATGCAGAGCAGTCCTGCCACAAAAATCTTGGGAGAGCTGCGGGATGAGAGGCTGGGCAGGAGCTGGGCGTGTGCACAGCCCAAAACCCCCATGTCCCGGGCTCGTCCCACAGCGTGGGCACCAGGTGGGTGCCCGGAGCAGCTGTGGCTGCTCCAGCCCTGGGGAGTCCCAGGCCAGGTTGGACAGGGCTTGGAGCAACCCAGGATAGTGGAAGGTGTCCCGGCTATGGCAGGGGGTGGAATGAGATGAGCTTTAAGGTCCCTCTGATCCAAACCACCCTATCATTATATATTTATATATTTTACATATATTTTATATATGTATATATTTGTATCTAAAAATTATATAAATATTTTATGTTTATATGGCGCCCAGCTGCAAATGGGACTCATGCCTCCAAGCAGAAGTGCCTTCACGTCCGGGCAGGGACTGCATAGGAGAGGGCTCAAGCGGAGAAATATTTCTTGTTCTTAAAGAATGAATACCCAAACGGTGAAAGAGACACAGCCCGAGGTGGGATGGGGGGGAAAAAAAAAGGAAAAAACTGCTTCATTTGAAATGTTATGAGTATCTCTTAGTCCTAATGCCTTCCCTCCGAATGGCTGCATTCAGCAGCGGAAATTGGCAGCAATCAGGCTCACAAGTGTTCGAAAGAGATTTACTTGGACAGATGAAAGAAAACCATTTTCTTCTAAATGCCGGTGCCCTGAGCAAGGTTCTCTGCCCGCGCACGGGGCCGGGGAAATGCGCGGCTCCTCGGCCGCTGAAACATCGCTGAAATATCCCTTAAATATCTCTGGAACATCGCCGCAACATCCCTGGAACATCGCTGGAACATCGCTGGAACATCGCTGGAACGTCCTGTCCGGGATGGAGCGGCTGCGGCCGAGCCCGGCCGAGGTGTCGTTTTCATGTGCCGCTAATGAAAAGCTCCACTCTGGTTTCTTCATCGGAGCCGGTGTTTAGTGCCGCGTTTTGATCAACAAAATGATGCTATTCGGGGCTTCTTCCCTTCTGCTTTGAAGTGGAAACGCGAGGAGGCGGGGAGGGGAGCACTGAGAGCCTGTGAAGATCCAACCCACCGGACTCGTCAAAGCCAAACCCGTAATTATTATCCCCTGGGAACAGAGGCTTCTCCAGCCCCATCAAAGCCGCACCGCAGCCTGCAGATGAAAGCCCAGCTTTGAGCTCCCTGCTTTTAACACCTCGTTTGTTTTCAAGCTCTGTTGTTCCCAAATGAACAAACGGTTTGTCTTTGGTGCCCAAAATAACCAAATCGCTAAAAAAGCAGCAGCCGGGCTGCCGTAGCCTTGGAGTGGTCCTTGCCGTGCCTCTGGTCACACTTGCTCCACTGCTGCTGATGAGCAGTAGCTCTTTTTCAAGGCGGTTCTGTAGCTCCAGACAACAAAAAATCAGAGTGTTCCAATGTGTAAAGTAGAAATAATAAAACAAATAGCCACAAGCAGCAGATGTTGCAAAGTGTTATCAACAGCCAGTGGGTTTCTGGCCAGTTTGGGGGGTTTCTCCCCAGCCTCCATCCCACGGGGAAGAGCTGCCCGGCTGAACAGCAGGGCTTCCAGGGAGCTGGAGTGGGCAGAGAGAGACCTGCAGGCCCAGCTTTGCCAAACCTGCTGGTCTCTGCCTTCTCTCCTTCCCCTCCCTCTTCCCAAACTCCCCAGGCAGGCAGCAGGCAGATGAGACACTGCTGCCCAGCTGATACTTACACTGAGATTGAAAGATGATTTTCCTCTCTCTCCTGTCCCTCTCTGGAGAAGGAACATGTCATACCTCTGCCAGCGACAGGCAGCTCAAAATTATATTTTCAGAAAAAAACAGCACTTTGGCTTTCCTTCCTTTCCTGAATGCTTTGGCATTCAGGCCGACTGCCTGGGTTTATCTTCCCTCCTTGCGCTCAGGAGGCTTTCAAGTAGCATTTCAATTAAGATTTTAAACTGGCAAGATGCAAGTTAGATCAGAGCAGAGCTTGATCTTAGCAGCTCCCCTCCGCTCCCCGTTTGATATTGGGAAATGTCGCTGTTTGTACTCCTGTGTCGGGGATGCTGCGAGCGAGCAACTGCGCCGTGGGAGCGCTCCCCGGGGAGATCTGAGGGGGAGCAACACATTTTCCTCCAAAGCCTCCCCCAGAAAATGAGCTCCAGTGAGCAGGAGGGTGGCTTCAGAATAGAAACTGGGCTGTGAAATTTGTCAGTTCATCATTTGGGTCTGGAATTAAATCACTGTATAGTTATAGATAACTGTTTAGGGTGAGCCCTCATCCACTGATAATGTATCTGTAATCTCTATTTTTTTTTTTCCCACTTTTATGTTTTTGGGAGAAATCTGTTTTCTCATGTGTGCGCTCCCCCTTGCACAAGGACTGTTCAGTACCCAGAGCCTTTCAGGAAAAGACAGAGGATAAATAGTGGTAAACATGCAGAGCTCCACCCAACGCCTTCCCGGCCCTCCTGCACCTGTCAGTGCAGCAGCTGGATGGAAATGCTTCCCCCGGCAGAACCTCCCGTGTGCTCAGGGACGGCGAGGCGCAGACCTGGAGGCAGAAGTTTCCCTTTTTTTCATCGGAGTCTCTTCTCTTCTTTCCAGCTCCTCAGGCCGAGCGGGGCCTGGAAGCCGCTTCTATCTACTGTTTGCTTAGAGGGAATAGCGATTGAAAATAGCAGCCAGAAAGCTCCAGGGGCCTGGCGGCTAATTAGTCGTGCAGTGGCAAATGATGGCCACCCATCAATGCAATAGAATCACCCACAAATGATGAGTTAATGGGGGCAAGTCACTGTCACCCCACCGCGGGGCTCCTCAGACAGTGCTCCCTGGCACAGGCTCACACTCGCTCTCCTTCAGCATTGAGAAGCCTGTTTTTCCAGCTATCAACGTCTTGAATTTAAAGTGCCTGAGACAGGGCAGCTTGAAGCCTCTTCTAAGGACTCCCAAAAGCTGGACCAGTTTGACCTCATGGTCATGCAGACATCTCTGCCTTCACTGTCTCTTTTCTACCATCTCTGCAGGAATACATGGTCATATTCATTTCCAGAGCAGGAAAAATGAGGAGCATTGCAACAATCAATGTTCAGCGAAGGACAGTGACTGGAGGGCTGAGGGGGAGGAGGATGCTGCTCCTGCTTTCTGAAAGGTTATTTTAGCTAAAGACAATGAAAAAGTGCTCCAGGAGAAGAGCAGCTCCTGCAAAGTCCACCTGATCCTCGTGGTGTTTCATAACTCAATTGCAGCAGCGCGTGAACCTCTGCAAGGAACATTATTCTTGTTAGGATAGTGAGTTCCCATTTCACAGGCTGTGCTGGCACAGCCTGAAGCCTTGGTGTTGCTGCTCTAACCCAGGAAGAATCCCAGCAGGGCTGTGCTTGCTCTGTGCTGTGGGTGTCTTGGAGAGAGCAGGAGGCAGGTGCCAGGCTCAGAGGGATCGCTCTTCCTTGAGGATGTCCCAAAGGATTGCCCCCTTGGGCATAAGGGGAATGGGAAGTAAATCATGGGCTCAGAACCGTTTGGGTTGTAAATGACCCTTTAAGATCGAGTCTAACCCTTAACCCAGCACTGCAGTGTCCCCACTAACCATGCTCCCAGCTCCACTGCCCTTCTCTGGACACACTCCAGCACCACAGTGTCTTTCTTGTTGTGAGAGGTCCAAAACTGACCCCAGCATTCAAGGCATGGCCTCACCAGGGCTGAGCACACGGTTTCAGTCACTATCCTGGTCCTGATGGCCACAATATTGCTGGTACAAGCCAGGATGCCAATGGCTTCTTGCCCCCCTGGGCACATGCTGGCTCATTTTCAGCTATCAACCAACAATGGTCTCAATTTGAACTTTACCTACACAATATAAATTTAATAGTTTCACTGGAATGTGCTGTTCATCTTGTCATAACATGGGGGTGTTTGGGAAGGCTTCAGAGCTGGTTTAATTAGCAAAGTTACTTGGGAGGGCATTTTGCATTATCTTCCTCCTTTTCTCTCTCCTCGTGCTCTGTAATTTATGTCAGTGGCAAAGGCGTGAGCTGTGCTGCACACAATAAACAGAGCGGGCTCAAAGCAGCGCTTCAAAGGACACGGGGAGGGAGGGCGCTGGCAGGCAGTTTATGAGCTGTCATCTTCTGTACCACCCCGGAAAAACAAATAAATAACGGAGAGCAGATCTGTCCTGGCAGTGCTGTGGGGTTGTGCCTTGTCCTGTCCCACAGGGCTGAGCGGGGTGACACCTCTGGACAGATGGGATGTGGCTCAGGGGCACAGTGCCAGGGATGCTGAACTTGGTGTGCTGAGCAATGCCAGGATCCTGAGGGAAAGTTTTCCAGTGCTCCCCGCTGGGCAGTGGCAGTCCTGTTAAGGGCTTCATGTCCTCTTGCAGCAAAAGCTACTTGGGCATTCACACAGGAGCCACACAGCAGCTCTGCTGGGGCTTTCCGTCTGTCTTTCTGTCTCGTGTCCCAGGAACTCCATACGCCGCTGCCCGTCTGGCTGAAAGCCCAGGGCAGCAACGGGAAGATTTCCACTGACTTCAGTCTGTCTTGGATCAGATCCAGGGTGGGAGCAGGATTAAGATATCCACTCACTCCCTGATGGCCTGGACAATGGCCAATGCCAGTGGCACACTTAGCATGGCCCCTCCTGCTCAGAGCCAGCCTCACTGCTCAGCTCCTCCAAGCCCCACATCCCTCAGAGAAAGCCAAAAGTTGTGCCACAGCTATGCCACAGATGGCCTGCGTGTCTGCTTGGCTGAGGACAGACCTTCTTTGGGGCAGGGATCATCCATGTGTGTTTCCAACACAGCAGTCTGCTCTCAACATAAACAATAACAAGGGGCGAGGTTTTTCTGCTGCAATGGTGTGAAAAAAAACAAACCCAGATTAACTTTCCTACTTCTTTTCTTTCCTTCTCTGCATCTGAGAGCAAGAAACACAATTTATTCCAGTCCTATCAAATTAGAGCTGTAGCTCAGGCTTTCAGTGGTCAATTATGCTCCGCAGAGGAATGCTGGAGCCGCGTGTGCTGGCGGCGCTTTGTTCCACCAACGCCTCCCCGCAGGGCTGGCGCTGAGCTGCGTGGGCAGGGGCACCGAGAGCCCCGAGCAGCTGCCAGCAGCCCCGTCCCCACCATGCCGAGGGTCCCTGGTCATCCCTCAGGTGTGCCTGGCATCCAAAGGGAAACGCGTCAGGAAAATGAGGGGATATGAGGCTGGGCTTGAGTTTGGGCAGCTGCGTTTTGAGGGCAATTATATTTTGAGCTGAACCTGCGCCAGATTCAGTGGGTTCCAGTAGATTTGTTTCTACCAGGGAATGAAACACACTGGATTGAAAGGGGGAAAAAATGCTCCCACCAAACAATTCAGGCCTTTGCCCCCTGCAGCTCTCCTTTCATGCCCATCAGGGCCTCTGCTCCACTCGTCCCTCGCCTATTGAAGGCTCTTCCAGAAGAGAGCAGAGCTCAACCCGCTGCTTTTCCAGAGCAAGCTGGCTCCTGTTAGCAAAAGCAGGTTTGGGAAAGGTTATGTTCTTAAGGAAAATGGTTCTGTTTTTGCGCTAACAACAGCGAGTTGTGTTTGACGGAGGATGTGCCTCGGCGAGTCCTCGCTGTCAGTCAGACCCGAGGCACACAACACGCAGCAAGCACGCGACCTGCCACCCTGCACCAGTGCCACCCCGTGTTTATGAGGAGCTGTCACTGTGCTGCTTCAATCCCTCACCAAAAAAGGAATTAAAAAAAAAAAAGAAGAAATCCAGGTTCTGAAGGGCATATCTTAAAGATTGCAGAGAGTCATCTAGTTATGTAAAAATAAAGTATGAATTTTAATGTGAGGCATTAACATGAGCTCTTTTAGGAATAACTACAGGACTTCATGATGAACGTATTAGAGCCCTGCTCCAGCACAGGTGCCTGCCAGTCTTCATAAATCAGCTTCAACAAGTTAATTCTTCATAAAGGAAGAAGAATGTGATTTTCAGGGATGGATGAATGGGCACATAATAAAAGAAGGTGCATGACTTAGAGCACAGGTCATGGCAGGTGGGAAGAGGAGGGCAGTGTCAGGCAACACAGGAGATGATAAGAGTTTGGGGAAAGGTCTTTTATATCCCAACAAAGGGCAGTAGGTTGCAAAAGGGGCTCTTACCTATCGCTTCTATCATGATGGTTCCTGCAGACACCTGGGATGGCTGGGTGCTGTTAGAGGTGCCAGGGATGCTCAGTGTCACACAGAAGGCAGGGCACTGCTGGCCATCTGAAGGCTGCTGTGGTGCAGAGAGCAGGCCCAGGGCGATGGCTCCTGTCCTTGGACAGTATTTGTCACAGAGCTGCTCTCAGGGAGGAGAGCGCCCGTCCTCCCCGCACATGGGGATGCTTCTCACACTAAGCCTGTTCAAAAGGTCGCTGAGATGTTCCCTGTGAATAGAGCTTGCTGCTGAGCCAGGCTGCTTTTATTTGTTGTTGATTTTATTGATGTTATTGACTTTTCCACGGGGCACTTTGGGGACGTTTGCACGATCGCGTGTGCAGGCGCTGCAAATTGCTTGATGGTACAACGCTTAACTGGCGCTCTGCACGGGCGCCAGAGACACATTTTTATTAAGAATCGGTGGTAGTTGTTGCTTTTGTGTTTATGATAAAACGTATAATGCAGTCCTCACTGCTGCCGTCCCGCTGTGGCCACAGGCTAGGGCAGAGTGATGAGGTGTCATGCCAGCGCTTCCCAGACAGCAGCAGCCAGACCCAGCGCCCGCGCTGGCTGCAGGAGCTCCCTGCTCTCCGTCAGCATCCAACAGGATGGCAGCATGGCCAGCCCAGACACCAGAGCACGGCTGCTGCTGCTGCTGCTGCTGCTGGGCTGCTCCCATGCTCAGTTCCTGCAGGCGAGGCTTGAACCTTGCAGGGATTTGTGTAATTGCTGGATTGCAGCTACCAGGGGTGAAGGAGGTCAGGTAAAATGGTTTACACCTGAAAATTTCAGAGTTTCTAACCCAAGGTCACAGTCTCCTCAAAAGGCTGGGCATCTGCTGGTGCTGGACGAGCTGCTCCAGAGCAGTGACATGTGGCCACCAGGAAGGTGATGGAGTCAGAGGTTTCACTGGGAAGAGAGAGGGATTAAGATACAGACCCTCCTGACTGCAGCCTCTCCCTGAGGCATTTCTTCATGTCCTTGCTGCCCCTGCCCTCTGCATCCCTGCTGTCCACTTCTCCCGGGCAGCCAGCATCATGGCATTAAGTGTTTTAACCAGAGCTTTTATAGCTTGAGCTCTGGAAATGTGATGTTAACACAGCTACGCAGACAAACACCATTAATATTTCAGTATGTGGGTGAGGACAGGGAGAACATCCTTTCCTCCGTAAATAAAACAGGATCGCTTGTTTTCTGCTCCAAGACTTGTCGCCTGCCTGAGACAGTAATATTTTAAAGTTGATTGGATCTTAAAATTGTAAGAGGTCCCCAGTGGCCCGACTTTAGCTGGCATTATCAGCTCAGCCATTGTCTTATGAAGCAATCTCCTCTTGAACCATCCTGTGCTCCCTCATCCTTTAAACACGTGCAGCCGGAAGCAGCTCAATTCTCTCTGGCTGGGGCTGGATGGAGATGGTGAGGAATGAAGATGAATATCCTCCTGCCTGTGACCTTGGCAGCAGCCAGCCTTGTCCTTGGCACTCGGAGCACCTCCGAAGGCTCCTGTTTGCTTTTCTTCATTCTCCAGGGACAGGTTGACAGTGCTGTCCTTCAGGCTGAAAAACACGTCAGAGGGAAAGGCTGGGGGAGCAGGAGGGAGCCAGGGACATCCTGCAGTGCACGAGGGCCAGGCTGGACCATGCACTGGGCAGGGAGGGGATGGGGGCAGCTCACTGCCATGGGCTCTGCTCTTGGGGGCAAGCACCAGCAGCAAGGAGCACCCAGTCCTGCAGCACACAGCAGCAGCTTCGTGGTGAACAGCAGCCTCCACAGCAGGGCAGTGTGATGGCGTGATTCTTGCTGTCCTGATGGATTAAAACCTGGTCCTGCTGTGGGGAAGACAAAGCAGGGAGTCCTGGGGGAAGGTGAGATGGGAGCCAGGAGCTGCTGTGGTGCTTCTGGCAAGAAAGATTATTTTAGTTTTAGAAGAAAGACTAGGGCATGTCCCCACAGCAATTAAGTGGGGGTTTACACACTGGAGTTGTAAGGATGAATTCTAGAAAATGGGGATACACAGCTCTGGAAATCAAGAAGAAGAGAAGCGAAGGCATGAGGTGTGCTGACAGGATTGGCTGAGGGAGTGCTGACAGTGCCATGCCTGCCCAGGAAGAGGGAAATCCTGATGGTGTGGCTGGGCAGAGGGACAGGGAAAGGCAAAATGATCCTTAGTGGTTAGGAATGAAAGAAAGACAAATTCAGGCAAGAAATATGGGACAAATTCTTAGCAGCATGGTCATAAAACATGGGAACAGTTTACCTAGGGATGGCAGTGCAGCTTCCCAGAGTCTTTAAATCAACACCAGATACCACACGATCTCCAGGCAGAGAGCATCTGCAGTCTTCTGAAGGCTTCCTTTGGGCTACACACCCTCTGCTCTTAATTAGGGTGGGTTAAAAAAATTAAAAATCCTACTCATTTATTTGCCTTTGCAGTGAATTTCCCCATTGGTTTTCATCTGAGTCCCATGAAACCAGGACTGTGTGTCTGCTGTTCTTATTTCCAGCTTCAGATAATTCCTCCAAAATGCCCTCTTGTACAAATTGAGCCCAATATGTGTGTGCTGTGGTAGCTAGGAGACTGGCAGGAACAGTGCTCGCTGTGATTATCCAAAGCAGTTGTCATGTTATTCTCATTGCTAATGGTATATAATTATGTATTAAGGCTCTCTCCAGGTAGAGCATCTTGGGGCAATTAGAGCACAGAGCAGAGGACACGGAAAAGACCTCGAGACCAGTCACTTTGTGCCTCTGGAAAGGGGAATAATTGTCCCAGAACATATTGTTCGCATTTTTGCTGCCTGACATGAAAGCAGATCCATTGCAGTGAGCTGGGACATGGCGTGGTCAGAACAGGAGAGCAGGATCCTTTCTCCATGGACCTGCAGTGCATGCAGCACTGCAGCTCGGAGCCATGCAGCCGTTCATGCAGGAGTGCATTCCCCTCCTGTCCTTTCCTTATCACCTTCGCTCTGGCTGGGGGAGTCACCTGTCCCTGGTCTGCCCACTCTGATGATCCAGGCTGCCCCTGCCCAGGCTGCCCTGGGTGAGCCTGGGCTGGGAACAGATTCCCTGCGCAGTGCTGTTCTCCAGGGGCTGTGGGGCTGCCCTGCCACTGGGCCCAGCCAGCCCGTCCTCTGCAGGGGCTCACAGACCAAAAACATCATCCCAAAAACTGCACTGCTGCCCTGGGCACGGACCCGAGGCGGGGGAGAAGGCCAGAGTGACAGCACCAAGCGTGTGACACCAGTCGTGGGGGAATCAGAGAGGTGGGGCTCTGTGCTGACACATGCCACGAGTCCTGGGCTTGCGCAGGTTACTGCAGGGGGATTCAGCCAGGGCTCCTTGTCCCCCCTGGGAACAAACAAACAACCGAATTCCTGCGGGAAGCTCTTCTTCCCCGTGGAAACAGGGGATTATTAGAGAGGTAGCTTGAACCCTTCAGACCTGCCTCTGACCGCTCGAGCAGTGAAAACACAGCCGCCCGAGGGAGACCCGGGCTCTGCGCATCATCCCCGCCCCGGCCCCGGCTCCATCTCCGCGCTCCCTTCTGGAGCCGCTCCTGCTCCCGCTCCTCTGCCCGCAGCTCCCGGTGCTCGGGAGACACCACAAGACCAACTGCAGCAACAGCAGCGCTGCCCCCGCGGAACGGCAGCCGGAAGAACGGCTGGGCTGGGTTCGGGCTGGTAACGAGCAGCGGGCTGAGTGTCCAGACTTGCCCAGGGAAAGGCAAGGGCATTGCAGGTACACAAGGCAAGGAACGTCCCACCGCCCCGGGGCTCCCTGCTGCAAAAGGCAGCTCCTGTCGGGGGTGTTGGTGAGCAGAGCACAGAAAATGGAAGCATGCAACAGGTTGGAGGACTCGTGGGGACCTTGAGGGATACAGACATCCAGAGTCAACAGTGAGGACAGCAGGGGAGCCTTCCACGCTGCTGCCCAGCCTCGGGACACGGCTGAGGGCTCACTGCAGACACCACTCAGGCATCTCCCCTCCTGGGAAGGGCCGGGCTGCGCCTGTGTGATGGCACTGGGGATCCAGAGCCACCCTCTCTGTCGTTGTGAGGAGTTTTATCATGGCTGGCAGGAACAATGAGAACAAACGCCACAGAGTGCTGGCTGGCGATGAAAGTTTCTCTGAATTGACAGAGATTTGCTTCAAAGGGGCCTATGAAGAGGTTCCATTTAATTATGAGGCAGAAAGTACCACATAACTAATATATATGCACACAAATATATACCCATGCATGCAGCCATCCCCCAAAGACTGGGCCCTGCAGAGAGCCAGGCTGATCCTTTGGTGCTGCAGCTCACGGACCAGACTCTGCACTGGAGTCACGTTGCAGCCAAAGGGACATGAAACCCAGTTTTATTTTTAACTTGGCTGGAGGGAAAGTGGAAGGAATATCTTACAGTGGAAGAAGTAGATGAGGACCCTGGAGATCTCAGCTCAGTTCTTGGCTCTGCTACAAATTCCCCATGCGACCTTAAGGAGGTCACTTCATCTCTCTGTGCTTCATTTCCCTTCTGCAAAGTTTGGAGAGCGCGATCCTCCCTCCGGTCTTGTCTGTTGGGTCGGGAGCAGACACCAATTTGATTCCCTTGCGAGTGCAGGGCAGGAGAGCGCTCTGTCTGGGGAAGGTGCTGGGCAGTTTCCCCAGCTGTGCCCTCACACAGGCTGTGTGGTTTTTCAGAACAACATTCCCCCCAGATTTCCCAGGAAAGGGGGTTTTGAGCCTGGTCTTGGGAAAGCAGAAGGATTTGCACTCTGTAGCCTGCCCTGAGTGGCCAGAGCGGAGGGGTCAGTAGGTGCCACTTGACTCACCAGATGATTGTTTTCTTTCCCAAAACACGGTGTCTGCTAGGCCCTATCACACCGTTATCCACCCATTTATGCTCCTCTGGCTGCAGTTAGTGCTGGGGAATGGCTCTCCCTGGCTGTCACCTCTCCCTCCTTGGCAGCTGACTGGCAGCCCGTGCCCCGCACGCGGCTCCAGCAGGGGATGAAACGTTGCAGCAGCACCCGGCAATTTATGGCCATTTGGATCCCATCCATCAGTGGGAAAGCGGCAGAGGGACAAGTCCCTGATTCCAGAGGGACCCCCGTGCCCATGGCCTGGGAGGCCATGCTCACACCAGCCCTGCTTTGCCCCTTCCCCACTCTTTCCTCTGCTCACCCTGTTCTGCTCTCTCTCCTGCTGGAAGGACAGTCCTGGGTCTGGGGGTGCTCTGTCCCCGTGGGGCCTGGGGGGCTGTGGCAACTTGTGACAAGTTGTGTTTCACGGAGTAGTCGCGGGGTAATCTTGCACATCCTTGTTTTGTCATTTAGGGCACTTAAAGTGTCACAGAGATTTCACCACCCTAAAAGCTTATCTGTCAGCAGGAGAGAGTTATTCCAGTAAAAGGGTATCATCAGCGGCGGTGGGAGGAAAAAAAAAGAGACAAAAATCGTGTCTGAAGGTTTTCTATTCCGGGCTCTCTGCAGCCGACCTTGAGCTGATGCAGCTGCACCCGGCGGCTCCCAGGGCCAGTGGGCAGCACTGGCAGCGCTGCCAGGGTGGGCTCAGAGTTCCCCAACACATCCCTGTGCCTCCAGCATCCAGCTCAGCCCCAGCAAACCAGGGGAAGGTTGCTTGAGGGTCATTGTTTTATCCCCTGCCTTCACAAGGTTGATGCTGTCTGTGCTGCAGCTCCCAGAGGGCAGAAGTTGCTCTGGCCCATTGTGGTAGAGCCAGCAGCTGTGCCTGGAGCAGGAGGACTTCTCTAAAAAAAGAGAATGGGAGCAGACCACACTGAAGGTGGGCAGAAGTGTAGCATGAGCTGGTATTTTTCCTGATTTCTGTGGTTTGCACCCAAACAGTGCAGTGTGGATTGATGGAGAGGATGAGAGGTGCAGGGAAGGGCAGAGAAAGATGAAGGAGGGAGGAAGGGAAGGAGGGAGGGATAACTGGCTGCTCTTTTTGCCATTGTGGGAGGCTCAAATGGCTCATGTCTGGAAGGAGTTTCCACACGGGAAACTCTCCATGCTGGCAGCGACAGGAGCTGTGGGGACTCCTGTTCCGAACAGGAGCACAAAGCCCTGGTGCACTCGCAGGTTTAATGCGGTTAAAGACCTCCACAAGCCGTAAAGGGTGGAGCCAAGGGCTCTCCGGCACACTCTGTACTTGCCTTGGAGGAATTCTTTTAACTACCTCGTCCAACAAGGGAGTTATTTGCCTCCCTGTATCTGGAACCTGCATGCCTGTGTGATGCTGAGGAGCTTTCAGAGCATGGAAACAGCTGGTGTGAGTGCTCCTACAGAAGGGAACGGTGCCAAGCCAGGGGGTCCTTGCTGTTCCCTCTCCCCAGCCCCTGCTGCAGGAGGGAACTTTGTTTCCAGCCCGAAATAACACCCGCTTTGGTGGGGTTTATCTGTGCTCTGCCAAGTGCGTGACAAATTTGTACTAAATTGGAACCTCAAATGATGCCAGCACAGAGAACCACGAATGCTATTGCATAACACAGGAGACGAGATAAAAATCCTCCATTCGGCACCGCTACTTCAGAAGCAAGAATAAACAATATTTAAAAATGTATAAATGCAGGTGGCATATTTTCCTTAAAAAATGTTTCGAGAAAAACAAAAGCATCTTAACAAGGAATAAAATATGAAAAGCAGAAGTAGGTCAGAAAGAAGTCAAAGGAAGGGAGGAAAACTAACAACACGGAAATGAAAGACAAAGTGAATTCTGGTGGCACGTGGCCGTGATATGGGTCTGGGGAGCTGCTGGGACAAGGGTGAACTGCGTGTCCTCAGCTCCAGCACATCCCAGGGCCCCAGCAGCTCCACAGGGATGAATCCAGACATCTCTGCGGGTGCTGGCTGTGGTGGATAACACTGTGCAGGGATGTCCCTCAGCTCTGCCCTGCTCCAAGCCTGCCCACACAGAAAACAAACCTCTCTGGAATTGCCAGCTTACCTGGGAGTTGGTGACAGAGGAGAGAGACATTTCACAGACTCATTTATTTGCCCCATTAACCATTTTAACGGCCTCTCTGCAATAACAATCATTCCCAGGGCTGGCAGAGCAGGTGTTCCAACAATCAGCAGGATTGAGAAGCCCTGGATGGCCGTTATTATTAATGCCCATAATAAAAACATGCCGGGGAGCTGCACACCCCGCGCTCCATTACACCCTCCGGTTTATGGGCCGGCAGCTCCCGCTCCAGGACTGCCCAGGGGAGCAGCAGCTCACCTGGCAGCCTGGGGAGCACCAAAGAAAGGCTGTCCAAAGCCACCATCTTTCAACTGACCTGTTTTATTGTGTTGTGAAAGACTGCACCAAAAAGCAGGTGCAAGGAGTATCAAACAGCGTGTTTTACCTAGAACATCCGAGCCCGGGCGCTGCCGAGGCCCAGCCTGCCCATTCCCCGCTCAAACTGAAAAGCAGCAGCAACTCAGGCTTCTGTCTGCATTGAACAGCTGGTAAGAAACAAGGTAACCCAGGGAGCAGCTTCCCAAGAGACTGGCAAACAAAAAAAAACCAGGAGACGCATCTAGTGTGTGCTACAGGCTGGTGTGGCGGGAGGGGAAATCAGCTGGCAGCTTTGTCACTTTCCCCGTTCTCAATCAGTTTCCTTTTCTTCTCATCCGTTTTCCTCTTGAAGATGTGGTCTCTGTAGAACTGGAGTTCTTTGATGCTTTCCCTGATGTCATCAAGTGCTCTGAAAGAGAATTAAGGAGGGTTTCAAAGAGCCTGGGTACATCTCCAGCTATGCCCACATCCTAATGCTGCTGAAAACTTCCAGGCTGCTGGAAACCAAACTGATGCACAGGGAAGGTGCATCTGTCAGACATGAAAATAACACTCATTGTCTCAGGGAAGCAATAAAAGTCCAGTGGTGCCAACGTGGCAGGGAGTAACTCACAGCTTATTAGTTTATGTCAGCCTGGGACACAGCTGCTGGGAACCAACAGCGTCTGCAGCATTGGCTGTCAGAAACAATTCCACCCCAGGGAAGAGACAGGGCTCCAGAGACTGCCCAGCTCCAGCCAGGGCACGCTCAGGGCTCAGCTCCCTGCAGCAGCACATCAACCACGACTTCAGCCAGGACCCCTGCGACAGCCAGCCCTCCTCCTCCTCCTCCTCCTCCTCCTCTGTGTGTACCAGAGCCTCCCTCCTGCCCAGCACAGGCACATCAGAGCAGAGCCACAGAGGCTCCCTGGCTCCTTCCTGCTACTTCTATGGCACATCCCAAGCTCAGGAACTAGGCAGGAGCAGGACTCTCACCCCCTTATTCACAGTTCTCAAATTTTTGTGTTCCTGTGACCACCTCTGCCCAAAATAAAGG
Source organism: Molothrus ater (assembly GCF_012460135.2). Classification (NCBI taxonomy): domain Eukaryota; kingdom Metazoa; phylum Chordata; class Aves; order Passeriformes; family Icteridae; genus Molothrus; species Molothrus ater. Next base: position 7,936,507 of record NC_050499.2, read on the forward strand.
GCAGAAAACCCCCATTAAGTGACTGTTTGCATGGTCAACAAACATGCACTTTGAAGAGCAGAGTGAATCAGAAGGCTGAGGAAACTTCTGGTTCTCTGGATTTTAATAATCCCTTTTCCTAAGCTATCTAGGCTTTGGACAGGAAAATTCAAACATCTGACAGGGTGCAGAAGCCATCTCCAGCTGCATCAGCCACAGGATGCTGGAATTCACAGGGAGCCCCATATCCTGCTCAGGAAGAGCAGAGCTCTCTGCAGGACAGGCCCTGCTGTCAGTGACAGAGGCACAAAGCTCACCTGTGAGAAGCAGCCTTCTTTGGTGCAAACTCGTACTCCTCTGGATACCAGCGCCTGGTATGTGAGCAGAAAAATTGCCACTTAGAAAGAAAACTGGGACTCAAAGGCATGTCTGGTGGCTGCTGCAGGTTTGATACACTTGGTGAAGGAACCTTGGCTTCACTGACACCCAGAGAAGCCACAGCCCTGCGAGTCGCCCTGCTTGATCTGCAGAGCCCCAGCACCACAAATGGACATCCCAGGGGTATCTCTCAAACCACTTAACTGGGGGAACATTTACCTGCAAAGCTCCTTGACAGTGCTTACATCAATGATCCTGTAATGAAGGTGCCTCATGAACTGTGGCATGTATTTGTCAAGGAATTTCTTATCTGCATGAACAGAGTTACCTACAAAGACACAAACAAGATGTTTCTTCAAACAGAAGAAAACAGAGCAACATGGAAACGAGCAGCAGGCGGAGCGAGCTGGGAGAGATCACAGGGGAAGAAAAGCCATTCACAAGAAGCTCATTTATCCCATTTTCTAGCAAATATGATTGTAAAGGTTTGTCAGATTTTCATTGCAGGATCACACGGGGTTTAATACTAATACCTCTAGTAATTCCTCAGTTACTACTCCCACAATTTGGATCACACAGATAAATATCACCGAATTATGCCAACATTCGGTTTTTTGCCAAGCGAAAGGGGCCACTGGTATTAATGTCACTCAGCGCCTGTCCCAAGATCATATATGAAATTCTGAGAGCAGTTCTGGGTAACAGGACACCTGGAAGATCCTTATTCAGCCTTTGGCTGGATAGCCAGGGAGGAAGAGACAGAGCACAGAAGAGGAAGCCCCGTGCCCCACGTGCCAGGGGTGCTGGCATCCTGCTGGGAGTGCAGGATGGATGATGTGCTGCGGGGCAGAAAGAAGCAGCCTCACCTGGATGGATGATGTGCTGTGGGGCAGAAAGAAGCAGCCTCACCTGCGAGAGGACAGAGCCCTGGGGGTGTCTGCTGCCGCACGAAGGACAGGAACTCGTACTCTGCCTGCTGCAGCGAGATTTTACTCTCCTTCACAGCCTTAGTAAGGCCAGACTGCAAAAAAGAGCCAAGCCATAAATCAGAAAGACCCTGTCACAGACACTGCCAGGAATGCTCCAGTTCTCAAGTAAATGTTTAACTCTGCAGTGAAAGGTCAACCCTTGGAGTGCTGCTTGCTCCCCAGGTGCCTCCTGAACTCTGGATCTCAGTTCTCTGGGGCACCCCCAGCCTCTACTCTCCCCAGGGACCTCCTGCTTGGGAAGGAAAACCAAGGCAGGTAAATAGTCCTGACAGCACTCACCTTCCTGTGTGGTTTGGGACTTTTTCCTTCCCTTTTTTTGATTCCTTTGCTCAGAGTTCTTTCCAGTTACCAAGATGTGAGGATTGTTTATCCACCTGCACATCCTTGAGCCAGGAGAGCGCTACATCCCTGCACATCCCTGTTCCAGGAGAGGCACTCACCTCCCCAGCAGGGAGCAGCAGCTACCAGTGAACACAAATAAACAGGATCCTGCCTTCAGGGTTCATCAAGATTCCTATAAATCAGGAAAGTTCCTCCCTATTTTTTTTTTTCAATAGCTAAATGTCAAATCCTCTCCAAGTGTTCTCAGTGATTTATTTCCATCTGGCTACGCTATATATTTCCACGACTGTGCAGCAAAAATCTACTTGACAGATCCAAGTGGTGGTTAAAAAATTCATTATGTGGCAGCATTTTCATCTATATTCTAATTGCTTCTCTTCTCTTAGTCAATTAAAAATAAGTAGCTCCTCAGGAGCAGCGAGGACGCATGCTTCCATCTCCAATTCACTCTGAGCCGAGGCTGAGCCGGAATCCTCAACTGGGGCAGGGAGAAGCACCCATCACAGTAAATTAATATTCATTTCTCAAACTCTTGCTAATTCTTCCCAGGGAGAGCAAGATGCCGAGGGGGAGGAGAGGGGGGTTATGGATGTCTTAAAACTTCAGCCCTTAATTGAAAACTAACTTGAATTTCAATTCATCATCAGGGACTGGAAAATCCATTTGCTCTCTTGCTGCTGGCAAAGAGGAACCTTTATTTGGTGGCCCAAAGAACTAAAAATAATCTCTTGCTGCAAAAGTGAAGCTTTCAGTTAAAAAATCCACAAGGCCTACAGGGCTGAGGGGACAGGGAAAAGCCCAGTGTTTACAGGCCTGGAGTCCTGTAAACATGCACCAGAGTCCACAGGAAGAAATCTGCCTTTGACTGGCTCTGGACTGTTCTGCACCAATCCTGCACCTGCTCTTACTCAGGCATTCAAGCTTTACCTCCCCTTCCCCTTGGAATTATTTTGAATTATTTTATGCAAGACTTCAGCAGGAGGAGCTGTCAGAATTTGAACCCAACTCAGCCTGCACCAGGGCTCCCACAGAGGCAGGAGGTGGCCAGCAGCTCTGCGAGAGGAGCAAGGAACCAAACCCCAATTCTCCCACTGGGAGAAAGGAGGCAGAGCCCCTGCCTTGGGAGATGTGAGCCAGTGGCACATCCCTGAGTGACAGATCCTGTTCTGGCCCCCTGCCTGCTCCAGCCCTCCCAGGGGAGCCTCGCTGCTGCTGCTGTGCTGATGCTTCCAGCTCCCAGACCAGGGAGCAGCTTCCAGCACTCTTCCAACTTATCAGAAACCAGGCTGCAAAGCACAGGCTGCTTCAGGCAAGCTGGAAGCTGTAGGCTAAGGATCCCTGAGAGCAGTCTGAACTGTGCCACAGATGACTTGTGAGACCTTGGGCAAAACATTCCACACAGGCTCCTCAATACAAAACAAGAGAGACACTGTCTCCTGTCTTTGAACCCCTCCGTGTGACTGCGAACTGCTCAGCACAGCAATTGTCCCTGCTCAGGCGACTGTACTGCAGCTGATCTCTCAGAATTAATCGCTCAGAATTACACGTGCTGCAGCTGATCACTCAGGATTTATACATCCTGCGGCCAAACTCTCAGAATTACACGTCCTGCAGCTCATCTCTCAGAATTACACGTCATTCCCACCGCGGCCGAGGCACAGCAGGGTTTTTACCTTCCCGTGATGCTCCTTGCACCACTCGGACATGCTCTCCAGCAGCTCGTCGGGCTGGTTGATAATCAGGTTCGGGCCCTGTCGGGGACAGGGAAGCACAGAGGTAGTGGCACAAGAAGTTCAGGAGCCCGTGGAAGTTGGGTGCCGAGCACAGGCGGAGGCGGGCAGTGCCAGCCTGCAGGCACACCGGGCACCGTGACGCAGCCCCGCGCTCCGCTGCCGCTCCCACGCTCCCGGTGCGAGCGGCGATCCCAGCGCGGCCGGAGCCGGGACCGCCGGCGTTACTTTGTTCCAGCATCGCCTGGATTGCCCGCGGGGCCCCGCGCGGCTCACCTCGGCCAGCACGTTGAGGTCGCAGTCGGTGATCAGACACGCCATCTCCAGGATCTGGTCCTTCTCCACGTCCAGGCCCGTCATCTACCAGGGGCGAGCGGCAGCGTCAGCGCGCCCGGGGCCCGCGCCCCCCGTCCCGTCCGCTGCTTCCCCGCGCCCCCCGCCGCCTCGCGCCGCCGCCCCGCACCTCCAGGTCCACCCAGACCATGCGCTGCCCCATGTCGCCGCCGGCCATGGCCGCCGCCCTCCGCCGGCCCCGCCACAACCGCCCGGCGCAGATCCGCAGGCGGCCCAGGCCGGCGCGGCCGCCGCCCAGCATCGCCGCCGCACTACAGCTCCCGGTGACCCCCGCGCCGCCGCCTACGCTCCATGGGGGTGGAGGCGCCGCAAGGGCTGCTGGGAGATGTAGTCCGCGGTAGCCGGGGGCGGTCCTCCCGTCACTGGTGCCACGGAGCAGCTCCGCTGCCCCGGCCTCAAAGGCGGAGGTTCACCCAGGGGCTTTCCCCAGGGAGACTTTTAATGTTCTCCAAAACAACACTGTAATATTTTAAATGGACAACAGGGAACGGGTTGATATTGAAAGAGTGTAGGTTTGGATTACATATTAGGAAAAGATGTTTTACTGTGAGGGTGCTTAGGCACTGTAAGAAGTTACACATGGAAATTGCAGATGCTTCATCACTGGAAATGTTCAAGGCCAGGCTGGATGGGGCTCTGAGTAGCCTGGGTGGTGGAAGGTGTCCCTGCCTCTGGCAGGGGGTTGGAGTGACGTGATCTTTAATGTACCTACTGACCCAGACCAATATGTGATTCTGTGACTGTACAAAAAACATGAGGAATGTTACAGATGCCGGGCAGCATCTGTCCCACTTCAACTCTCCTTCAAACGCCAGACCCTTCCACCTGACACAAATGTTCCTTCCTCTTAAAAAAATACTAAGCACTTATCTGTGACACAAGGACAGAGTGGTGGTTTCTCCAAGACTTCACCCTGGCTTTCTTACCCCGTGAAAAGCCCTGAAGTGTGCGTTAACACATTTAATACTGAGACCACAGTTTGGCAGGACTGCACTGCTGGTATTTTTACAAACACTAAAAGGTGACTTCACTGGGGGTTTTCTTTTGGGGGGTGGGGGGGTTTATACATGTACTCAGTGAGAAACAGGTCACGTTTGCTTTGCCCTCGAGTCCCTCAGTGGCGCGCCGAGTGCCACTTGGTCTCTCTGTAGCTGTCCCTGCGGTGCTCGTAGCTCCAGCCATCGCGGTGTCTGTCCTCGTAGTGCTCCTCGCGGCCCCGGTAGTGGTGCTCGCCCTCGTGGCCCCTCTCCTCAAAGCCGTACTCGTCGCGCTTGCTGCGGCCGTACTCGGGGCCGCCGTCCCCGAAGCGCTCGCGGCCAAAGTGGCGCCCGTCGGGGCTGTAGGGGTGGGCGCTCAGCCGGGCCTTGCGCGGCCCCTCCAGGCGCCGCGGCCCCGGGGAGCCGGGCGGGCCGTGGAAGGAGTGCGGGTAGCCGGGAGGGGCAAAGGCGGGCTGCTCCCCGTACTTGCCCCCGAACTGGGGCTGCTGCCGGGCCGCGCTGTTCATCTGGAGGGAAAAGAGGGACAGGGGGCTTGGTCTGGCACGATCACTGCCTGGGGGAGTGTCTGAACCAAACCCCGGGCTGGCCTCCAACCCACACTGCAAATACCAGAACCTCCAACCCACACTGCTCACACCAGAACCTTCCATGGCCCAGAGCCTCCAACCCACACTGCTCACACCAGAACCCTACATCGCCCAGAGCCCTCCCAGCTGGCCCCCTCTGTACCAGGAGCTTCACGTCTTCTGGAAGTGCCATTTCAGCACTCCAGCAGTATATTCCCACCAGCTGTGCCCATGAGTGTGCACGTACCACCGCTTGTCTCCGCAGGCTCGACGGGAACCCCGGTGCGCCCATGCCATCTGGAACCCTCTCATACCTGCAGGGAAAACACAGCAGCAGTGTCAGCCTTAAACACACAACGGGGCATCTGCATCCCACTGCTGTTCCCTCCACGGGAAAGAAACACCAAACTGTCTTTGGAAGTAGCCAGGAACACGGTGACCCCTGCAATGTCGGCCTCCATTGCACACTCCTGTGCTGGCCACACGTACCTGCTGCAGTTGGATGCTGGATGAGGCGTCCCAGGAAGGTTGGTGCCAGGAGCTCCGAGCTGGGAACAGGATGGATTGATATCCTGGGCCGCATGACTGCTCCCTGGGGAGAGACAAATACTTCAGAAGACCCACAAACACCAGTTAAGGAAATGAGGTGTGAAGTGAACTTGCAGAAAATCAACACGTTTGATTGAGATTTTGAATTGGCTCTCACGTTTCCTCAGTGATCTGCAAAAGCACATCGTCCAGTTACCAAAACAAAGCACTGCAATCTCACAATTTCCCACCAGAAAGGGCAGAGATACTGTAGCCAATGTGCCTCACTTAACCACGATCAGATACGATTTCTGCTGCTCCTGTGATAATTTAGAATAGATCTTAGAGGTGCTGCAGGAATAACCAATAAGAACCAATAAAAACCCACAGAGAAGGCTCGGCCAAGGGGTTACACCGGCCATGAGGGACAGAAAGGTGCGAGGGGAGCAGAGCTGGCAGGTGAGGGACCCCTTGGTGACAGGCTCCTGCAATTTACTCGAATAACTGTGACTCTGCCGCAGGCTAGGGCAGCTGACAGCAGTTCACGTCCCCCTGCAAAAGGGGGTGAAGGTGTCTCCGGTACCTGATCGGAACTGGATGCGCATGGGCCGCCCGTACAGCTTGATCCCGTTGAGCAGCCGCAGCCCATACGGCACCGACTCCTCGTGCTTGAAATTGACGAAGGCGAACTGCTTGGGCCGTCCATCCCGGTCCTTCGGGATCTTCACGGTGATCACGGGCCCCGCCTGGCACCGGGGGCGAAAGCGTTAAGCAAACACCGGGAGGCAGCGGCCGCCGCCGCCGCGCACGTGCGCCCCGCCGAACCCTGTCCCGCGGCGGCCGCCGTAGCCCCGCCGGCCATGGCGGCCGCGGCCCCCCCGCCGCCGCCGCTGCCTCGCCCTCCCCCGGTACACGCAGCGCGGGCGCCGGGCTGTACCTGGTGGAAGAGCTCGAAGATGAGCTCTTCGGTGACCTTGGGGTCCAGGTTCCCCACGAAAAGCGTCCGGTTCGCTTCGGCAGCCGCTGCTCCCATGGCCACGGCGGGATCTGAGCGCGCGCGCCCCCAGCCGCTGCTCCCCCCGGCCCCGCGCGGCGCTTCGCGTGACGTCACCGTCACGTGCGTGCGGGGGCCGCCCCTTCCGTCAGGGGCGGGGCCATGGGGAACGGGGCGGGGAACGGGGGCAATGGGAACGGGGGCATGGCAGCAGGGCAACGGGAGAGGGAACGTGGACACGACCGGGGCCTCGTCAGCACCGGTTCGGCGGCTGCTGCTGGCGCAGGATCTGGCCGGGGTGGGCCCCGGGAATCCCCTGTAATTAACCAATAATGGGCAATAAGCCCCGTTTGCCATGGGGCAGTCGTTGATGCAGCGCGTGCGGCGGCCCCGCTGTCGCGACAGCGCGTCCTTGTCACGAGCCTGCGCCCCGGACCCGCCCGGGCGCCGGTGCCGGGGTTTGTCCCTCTCCCCGTTATTGCCACGCTGCTGTGGAACGGAACGGTGTGATCAGCCGGGGGAGAGCCGGAGGCGGGTTAAACCCCCAGATGGGTTTGGGGAGCGGGGAAGAGCCCGGGGGTTTGCGGTGGGACAGGGGGGTCACCCGGGGGCTCCTCCCGGGGCTCCTTCCGGAGCTCAATCCCGTCTGAGCAGCCGGGCTGTGCCCGCACAGCCTTCCCAGGGATTTCACTCCTCCGAGGACTGCGGGAAGCATCCTCGGCTCTCCCCAGCCACTGCAGTCCCCTGGGCATCCCAGAAGATGCTGGATGTAAAACGGGCGTTCTCCATCTGGAAAAATTTTGAGAGGGGCAGTTGAGCCTTCATTTTTCATTAGATCCCCTCGCGTTGCAGCAGATCCGATTTCCTTGTTAATTGGGTGCTGTTCATTTTCTCCACTTCATTACTTGCCGCCGCACCTAGAATTTATATCCATTTGGTTTAATCGCGTTCGCCTGGTTAAATTCCAAACAGTCACTCGTTCAGAAAGGGAATTATTACCTCGCTTTGCCAGGACTTCCACTTTGCCTTAATTTCCCTGGAGCCCCATTTACCTCGCTCTGCCTGTTTTCCCTGCCTGGGTCCCCTCGGGCCTGGCTGGGAGCGTGTGGTGCCCGTGCCATTGTGGCCATCGTGGCTCGTTCCACGTGCCACGGCCCTGGCCAGAGGCAGGAAGGAGCTGGTGGGCTCAGGCATTGCCTGGCACAGCCTCACCCAACCCAGGCTTGAGAAATCCACAGTGAGAGAACAGGAGCTGCATCAGGTGCTTCGGAGATGCTCTTGGAGTTCTGTTGTGCTTGTTTGTGTCACTGTTTTCTGCCCTTTTTGCTCTTCAGAGGAGCAAAGTGGAAAACCAGGAAACTTTTGCTTTGGGAGGAAAAGCCCATTCTTTGGCTGCCTGTTTTCACTCTTAATGAGCAGGCACTTGGAAATATTGCTGAGATTTCAACCGATTCTACTTGCCAGTTTCAGCTGTAGAAGAGGGTGGTGGTGTACTTATTTGGGGAATTTGTTTGGAGGGTTTTTTTGCTTCACCTTCTTCCTCAGTTTGTCCTGCTTCTCAGCCCATTTCTCCCTGGCGAGAAAATGCAAAAGCAAGTAGGTGAAGACGCATTCTGTGGATATTTAGCATCTGTGCCTGTGGGCTCCTGCCTGTGCCTGGTCAGTCATGGGCAGTAGGACACCAGCCTCACCTGTCCTCTTCCAGCTCACAGACATATTTCACCACTGGCTCCCACTGGAAGGCTCCTGCTTCGTTTTTCAGCCCCTCCTGCAGCTCCTAGCAGTTCTGCTCAGTGTAGTCCGAGGTGATGACCTCCTGGAAGTGCTCACAAGCAGGCAGGAGCTGGTGCATGGTGGGGCCACAGCCGACATTTCTCAGGGTGTCACCTCTCAGCCCATCTGGTGCAGAATGGGGACAAACCCTCCCAGTGAGGATGGAAACTGCCCCAGAGGGGCAGAAACATCCCAGAGCCCCTCGGGCTGTGTTCCCCCAGCCCAGAGATGTGACCCCAGGTGCCCCAGACCCGAGGCACAGCCCCATACCCCAGTGCCAGCCCAGGGGCAGCTCCTGCAGCAGGTGCAGAGCCTGTGGCAGGGGCAGTGCCAGCTCCAGGGGCAGTGGCGCTACTGTCCCCACGGTTTGGTGGCATTCCCAGGGCTGTGGCACAGCTCCAGCGGCAGCTCCCTGCCCGCACGGACACGTGTGTCCGTGTGTCCGTGTGTCCGTGGCTCGCACAGCTCGCTCCTCGGGGCTGCGCACCTGGGCAGAGCATCCCCTGCAGGATCCCCAAGTTCTGCATCAAAAACGCGCTTGCCCCTTCCCGGCCGCTCCCCATGCTGTGAAACTCTTTCAGATGCTCCTAGGGGTCAGAATTCTGCAGCATAAAGCCTCGCCTCCGTGGAGGTGGCTGGCTCCTCCATCCCGCCGAGAGCCGGCCCCGCTGCTCGCCCTCCCGAGCCGCGCAGCCCCGGCCGCAGCTCCACAGCGAGCTCCGCTCCGGCCGGGCGCCTTCCTCAGCAGCCCTGAGCTCTCAGTCCCTGCCGAGCCTTGCTTTTCCCGCAGTAACTCGCTCCGGAGGGGACAGGGACGGGGATGGGGATGGGGACAGGCGGGCGCAGCTCCTCGCCGCACAGAGGCAGCAGAGCCCCGCGCTTCAGCGCGCCGCGTCCCGCAGCAGCTCGTCCTCCTCCCACTCGCCCAGCTGGAGCCGAAATGATCAAACAGTTTTAGGCTCATTACCGACTCCAAATCTATGTAATTGGCCTTTGCTTTTTTAAGGATCCATCGTTAGATGTGACAGCAGAGGAGCTGCGGCACCATCGCCAAACTAACGAGTGGGAGTGCAGAGCCAAGGTGCGTTTGCTTTACAAACGCCCTCACAGAGCCAGACCTGCCGCTGCCAAACCCTCTGCTGAGCGTGTCAGGCGGAAAAAGGACGTCAGCTAGAAAGATGAACATGGCAGAGAGGTTTTCTTCTGACAGCAAAGCCAGCAATCCGTGCTCCCTGCTGCTGCAGCACTGGGACATGGGGCCCTGTGAGAGCCTTGCTGGCCAGGCAAGCTGGCCCAGGGCTGTTTGCCAGTGCAGTGCTTTGCTTTCCATCCTCAGAGCCTGATTTTGTCACTGAATGACGTGATCTGGGGATTAAAGCACAAACTGTCAGCGCCCAGAGGCCTCTGAGCAGGAGTGGCAGAGCATCTCAGAGCTGGAGAGACTTACTGCCCTCACTGCCAGCCTGCACTGCCTGCTCCTGGGAATCACAGAATCCGAGCATCTCCTGGGACTGGCCTGCCATGGCAGGGACACCTTCCACTGTCCCAGGCTGCCCCAAGCCCCATCCAGCCTGGTCTTGGACACTTTCAGGGATCCAGGGGCAGCCACAGCCTCTCTGGGCAGCCTGTGCCAGGGCCTGCCACCCTCACAGGGAAGGATTTCTTCCTAATGCCTGATCTAAACCTGCTCTGTCAGTGTGAAGCCTTTGTCCCGTGTCCTGTCACTCCAGGCTGTAAATAGCAGAAACTCTAAATAGGCTCCCTTCAGGCACTAGAAGGCCACGATTAGGTCAGCCCAAAGAGCCACCCCCGGGCTTGTGGCAGTGCCCAGAATGGCTCTGACACTGCAGCTTCCCATCCCCATGAGAGCTTGGCTCCAGACATCTGATTTCCATTCCCCCCCCTACTCTTATTTCAATCAAAGTGTGTGATTAGGGCTGCACGAGCTCCATTGTCATCTCCACCTAAGTGCTGCTCTGATGGGTGGAAACAGCATCTCAGTGTTTACAGGGAGGAATGCATGGCTCTGCTTTCCTGGATATCACACAAAATCTGCCACTGCAGGCAGGGAAAATCACACAAAAACGAGCAGCACCTGCAGAAGGCTGGGGAGCCCTCCCAGCCTATGGGGGAGCACCGTGGCCTCGTCCCCTCAGCTGTGCAGCCGCTGGGAGATTATAAAGGGCACACGGAGCTGGGGGCTGTTTTGGTGTTTGCAGCACCTCAAGGCTTTGCTGGGTGAGGCTCTACGTGGCCTCTGCACGAGCACAGCTCCTGTTGGTGTCCCAGAGGAGGTTTGGGAGCAGCCAGCTCATGTGGCAGAGCACTGGCCTGAGGAGATGCTGAGGTAAGGATGGGCGTCCTTTGAGGGCACTACTGGCTGCTGGTGCTTTTGTGGGGGTTGGTTGAAGGTGACTGGTTGTTTCAGTTGTTGCAGAAGACATTTTGAGATTTCCCCTGTATTTCTGAGGTCAGAAGTATTGTGCTTCAAGGTTCCTGCCAGAGTCAGGGGAATCCACCCACTGCTGTGCCCTTTCCTCCCAGGGTCGGATGTTTGGCTGAGTCTCTGTGGCATGGGCATCCATGGCATCTTAGTTAAGGGATGTGTAATTAATATCTGGCCGTGCTGCTGGGCCCCTGCCCCAGGTCTGGCTCCCCAGAGGCTCTGCCCAGAGAGGGGAGCGGGAGCAGCCCAGTGCCAGGAACAAAAGGTGTCTCCTCTCCGCGTGTTGTAGAGGATCCCAAACAAAAGGTTCCTGTTCCCTGCACTCCTCTCCCTGCTTCTCACTCTCCTTTCTGTGCTCCCACTCTTCAACAGGGATTTAAGCCGTTCTTTTCTCTGGGCTGCAACAAGAAAGTAGCAATTAACTGTTATAAGGCTGTTTTATAGTCCTGTGCAAACCCTTTCCATCCACTCTGCTTTAAATGGGTACATCTTTTATTCCCAGTTTTCGGGAGTGTAAAACTTTACAGCGTTTGCTGCAAACCTTCATACTTTGCTTTGCGGTTTATTGCTCCCTCTGCGGATATATCTCACTCATAAATATGGCTTCCAGCTCCCAGCACTTGACTAGGAGCTGCAGTGCCTCGGAGTAGTTCCATTAATGGGACTTTGCCTACATTTCGTGGTATGATTCATCCCAAACCTCTGTCTCTCCTGCGCCGAAGGTGCAGAGCTCTGTGGAGGAGCCCTGGCAGGTCACTGAGCCAGGGCATTCCAGCCCCAGCTGCACATCCCTATGGCTCTGGGGGGTGTGGAGGGGAGAGCTCAGGGTGAGCTGGGGCTCTGTGTTGCTGTGGCTTCAGGCACTGCCATTGTGGAGCCTTGGAGCAAAGCCTGTCCTAGGTGGAGAGTTTCCTCTCCTATAGGTTGTTTGCAGGTTATTTGTAAAAAACTTTCTTTTCCTATGATTTGCATGGAATCTCTCTGCTCCCCCTGTTCTAAGAGCCAAAAAATAAAGAGGTCAGATGTTGAGGTTCCAGTGGGTTTAGGTCTGACATGGGTGTGTTGTTTCTAACCACCCCATAGTTTTTATTTCCATGGGAACATTGAGGAGCTCTTTTACCCTACTGCCCGTTTTTTGGAACACTTTGGAGAAGTGCTGTGCTTGACACAGGCTCAGGTGTCCGTGACCAGAGCCAGCCAGGCTTGTGGACACCAATGCCAGTGCCTTTGTTTTTGGCAGAGCAGGGCTCTGTGTGCTGCTGGTCCTGCTGGGCTCTGGGAAGGGGACGCCTGGCACCCCTGCACTGGTGGGGGCTCCTGCTGCAGACCCCAGCCGGCCGCTGTTATTCTGGGGCTGTCCTGACACAAAGGATTGGGAAAGGTGTGGGATATTGAGTGCACCTTTCAGACCCTGTGTCCTACATGGTAATTTCCTTGCATTACAGCGATGGCAGCTTTAAAACCGCCCTCCTCCCGTCCCTTTAACAGAACAGAACAGAAAAGCGTTCAGGGCTGGCTTGTTTGAGTCCAGAATGGCAGTGATTACAGCAGCGTGGTGCATTTGGGGTAAATGCAGTGACACCGGGGTGGGAATGACCCCTGCTGAAAGGGTGACATGGGGTGGGGGCTGCTGTTTGTCCCTCCCTGCGTGTGCCCTGCCCGTTACCGAAAGCAGGGTGCTTTGTCTCATCCCTTTGAGCATCCACCACTGCACTAAAGCTGCTTTTCCAGGGAAGAACGAGATCTATTGATAAAAGCCTTGGCTGCCAGTGTCCATCCCCACAGGCAGGCCGGGTGCAGCCCCGGGCTGCAGCAGGGAGGGCAGCAGGGCAGGGCGGGCGCGCTCTGGCAGCCCACGCTGGCGGATGCTTTATGGGACCATTTGCCAGTACCTGCTCCAAATGTCACAGCCAGGCAGGGGAACAGGTGGGCTCTGTGCATCTCTGGGGCCCCACTAATTCACAGGCGATAAATTAATGACAGGAACAGGGACAAAGTCCTATTCTGGGTGCAGGTGAGTGAGCAATTCCCTTCTGGCAGGCGGAGGGAGGGAGGCCTGCCGCTGTCAGGCTGCCTTTGATTGTGTTGTCTGAGCCAGCCTTAAAGGTAGCCCATGCTCGAGACCAGCTTTGCTCCTGCTCGGGGCTCTGGAGGCAGTGGCAAGTCTCGCCTAAAATAATGAGCACCTCTGCTAATTACCTGAGGCTGCCTCTTTGAACCGCAGGCTGTCGCTTACATCATCCCCACAAAGGAACTGAAGGTTTCCTTCAGTCCCAGAGGGATGGGAGCTGTTCAGAGCTGATGGCATCAGGCCTTGAGGAACGGGTGTAAACTGCTTGCACCCACACAGACCCGGTGCTGGTGCCAGGCTGGCAGGAGTGGGGCGTTCCCAGCTCCCTGCCGGTGCTCACTCCTGTCCCACCTGCCTCCAGGAGGGAGGGCATGGATATGGGGGCGCTTTCCTAGGAAACGGGGCCAAGAATAGTGGGGGGAAAGAGAAAAGCACACGAGTGGTACCATATTAAACAAGCTGTACAAGAAGCTGTCCTCCACGGACCCTGTATCAGCACGGTTTCGGTTTGTCTGTGCCATCTTTATAGAATTCCCGAGGGACTGTGACCCGGCAGCAGCGATCGGGGCCGGGTGGGAGGGCAGCAGGGCTGGTGCGAGCTGTGCCGGGCTCTCTCTCGCCTCTAGGAAGCACTCTGACCTCAGGGAAACGGGGAGGATTGCTCCGAGCAGAGCTGCCAGAGCGCGCAGCATCCTTAGGCTTGGCAAAGTGCTTTTTCTGGAGAGCCTTGGCTTGGCAGTGGGCGAGAAGTGAGGTCGAGGGATTCCAGCGCGGCAGAGTTTGGGACTCGACAGTTGTCTGTCAGCTCAAGGGACAAGGTTGTGGGAGATGGCCCGTGGGGATGCAGCAGCCTGGTCCCGGAGCCGGGAGCCCCTTCCCGTGCAGGGATTCCCTCCGAAACGGGGTGAGGCGAATGCCAGCCCTGAGGATGTGCTTAGACACAGGAGCGTGGTGCCTGGAGAGGCTGGATCGCTCAGGACAAGCCGTCACTCTGGGCTCTGCACAGGTTCCCGGGAGCAGGCGGCTGCGCCCCGGCCCGACGAGCCTGTGCAGATGGCAGGAGATAAATGACACCGTCTCCGTACTGTAGTGGCTCGGCCGTAATTCCTGAAAGACATTTATTGGAGGCAGCCTTCCCTTTTTCAGGGCTGCGGCTCCTCGGGCAGGGGGAATTGCAGTGGGGAAGGTGGAAAGCGCAACCCGGCGTTACTGATGAGACCGGTGCCCAAACCCCCATCCATTCCTCTCCTCCAATTTTCTCCTCTGACAATTTATAGGTTGGTTTGATGCTTGAATAGCTGAGTCTCTCTAGTAATATGTATTCTCTGTAAGTATTCCCCGCTGTGGCATATCCTAAGAGAACTCCATCAAATAATTATCTTCCCTTTTATTTATTCACAGTCTTTTCACTCGATCTGCATCACGATAAAATATTCCAATGGCTTCCTCTTAGCACTGAGCCTTCTCCAGATTGTAAAGTGTATTTATGTACAATATTAAATCCGCCCTGCGCCGCTCTTTATCTCGCCTCTCTGCCCGTTCTGTGCTGCCGTTGTGCTGGCCCTGGCATCCCCTGCCCTGACTCCCTGTGCCCCCCTGTGCCTCCTGCCCGCAGCCCAGGGCAGGAGGGGCCCGCAGGCAGCCAAGGACCAGCTGCAGCCAGCATAGGGGATGGAGGGGGCAGCCCCACCAGGGAACCTTCCTGCCCTCCCTCCCGGCGCCTCCAGCCGGGCTGTGGCTGCCTGGCAGGGCCGGGCTGCCCGAGGACGTGACTGCAGGGCAGCCGAGCGCAATCAGAGCCAGGAAGAAACCAATAACCTCCCCTGCCCGCTCCGGAGGAGCAGCGCTGCTCTTCTCCAAGCGCTCCGCGTCTCCCTGTGGAGCTGGGGGGCTCTGGGGAAGGATGAATCCCTAAAAAGGGGCAGCTTTTCCTACAGAAGGAGGCTGTTTCAGGGGACAGTGTGCGCAGTCAGAGCGAAGGTTTCTGATGATGATGAGACCTCAGAGAAGGCGCAGGCATGCTGCAGCACGGCTCTGACCTGCGCCAAGGGACATCCTCCCTCCATGGGAAAGCAGGTCCATGTTTGCAACTGGGATTGCTGCAGGCTTTGAAAATAGCCCTCCAACACCAGTATGCCCTCCTTGTCTTTCTGAGGATGACTGCGTGCTGCACAGCAGCCGAACGGGGAGTACTTGGTGTTGGGCTTCCCTGCTTGCTCCAGCAGACCCCATGAGGGACCAGTGGCCTCTCTACCCCCAGGTGCAGGGGAGGCATCTTGGCATCTCTGCAGGTGCAGGTGATCCCAGGGTGTTCTGGACTGAAGGGGCTCTTGTGGTCACATTCACAGTCTGAATTTGCCAGGGATTCTGTTAGGCCAGAGGAGCTCTCCCTGCTCCGAGGGCTGGGGGAGTAAAAGCAAGTTTAGCTATGTTTTTAGGTTTGTTTATGCTGCTCTGCCACAGGAGCATTTCCTGGGAGCCACGAGGCAGCAGCAGCAGCAGCAGTTCTGCCATGCTGTGTCACCATGACGCAGGAACAGCAGTTATTTGGTTGGTCACAGAGGAATAGCGGTGACCTTTCAGAGTTGTGACTTTTCTTCCCAGCTTTGCCCACAGCCAGCTTAGCTGGCAGGCAGATGGGCCAGGGAAAGGGTGTTTCCCAGAAGAGGGAGATGCCAGGGGAGAGGACCAGTCATGGTGAGGGTGATAACCATGATGCTCCAACTCACTTGGCTCTGGTACCTCTTTGGAGTGGCATCCCCTCCACTCCTGGAGAGCCAAGTTCCCCAGCAAGGGTTAACAGAGTGTATAAAATTGATTGCGATTTTAGTAATTCAGTATAATCACAGTCTACCAGCAGGTTGCTTTTCCAGCAGGAGGGTTTGGAATTATTTTCTGGAGTTTGCAATATAGAACTTAAATTAAGCCTCAGAAGTCAGAGGAGCTCTGCTGCATCTCTAATGTGGTGCTAAATTCTCAGCAGCACATTCCCTGTATTAAAGCCTTTGCTGGCAATTAGGTTCATTAACTATCACAATACCTTATTTATTACTCGGCATGCCATATGGTTTCCCAGCTAAAGAATGGCACCCGTTCTAGCACAGACCATTTGGCATCATAAAGATGTTAACAAATAATGTTATGGCTCTCAAGGGCAAAAGGGCTCGCCGGGCTGCAGGTCTGCACGGCAGGAGAGAATATGAAAACATTTTTCTTCTATGGCAAAATAAAGAATTCCTCGAGACAGAAGTATTCAAAGACTATCCCGCTTGCATCACGCAAATGGGAGTTTTATACATGCCCATAATGGTTCTGTCAATATTTGCAGCAGGCAGCGTGCTCACTCATCTCCTTTCCTTCCCTCACTCCCTCCGAGCGCCGACAGGAAGGACCCACCTCCATCTAATCCTGCTGCATTTATGCCTCTTGACTTTTATTTCCTCTGATGGCACCGGCTCTTTGCTGTGTGCAGCTCTTGGGGACAGGATTCATTATCCAGCACCATCCTTGCTGCTGCCCAAACTCCAGCGCTGGGCACTGCACCGAGGCACCCGGGGTGCATTGATTGCTGCTCTGCAGAGGAGGGAGTGTGTGCACATCTGTGTGTGTAGGGGGGGAAGCTTCGCCAGCAGGGACAGCCCCTTGGGACCCCAAAGACAGAACATGAAGTTAGGTGTTCTGCCCCTGAGAAGGGGAAAATCCTCGTTGTAGTTAGTTTAGCGCTCTTGGGAGGAGATCAGGACCTGTTACAGCCCAGGCTGTGAGCGTTACGCTGGGTACACCACACTCGGTTCCTATTTTCAGCAGGATTAGGATTACAAGAGCCAGGGACAGCATTTCAGGTCACAGGGACTTGGACTGTCTCCTCTTGGGTACTTTGTGGCCAGCAAGGAAAAGGTACTTCTCCATTCCTGTTCTGGGAGTGGATTCTCCCAGAATCAACACATCTAAAGGGTGATTTTGGCAAAGTGCGACTGAAATCACAGTAGTACTGAAAGCACAGATTAAACCAGACTTTGTGATCCTGTTACAGTATCCTGTGACAACCTCTGAATTTCCAGAAATGGGTCAGAAAGACAACTTTCAGGCACAAGTAGCACTGCTGCCAAATTTCCTAGGCAATGCTCGCTTGGTGCCTAGGTGAGGTTGTTTCCTGGATTCTGCTCTTCGTTGATTCCTGGGTGAGCTTTCTGATTTGCAGGAAGACAATTCCTCCCGCCTGTGAGCTGAGGAATGACTCTGGGCTCCTGCACGTGGGCTCTGGTGGGCTGTGCACAGGTAGCCCAGGTATCTGCAGCAGCACAGAGCCAGCTCCCTGATTCCCAGCCAACGAGCAGGGGGTCAGGGCAGCCCCAGGGCTCGGTGCCCTCCTGCCCAGAGCAGCACTCTTGGATAAGTGCCATGGTGATGATCACTTCAGCATGCTTTGGTGCACAGAGCACCTGCCCTTTCTTTGGGCAGAGGTGGCAGTGGGGTGTTTGGCTGGCACCACGCCCAGCCCGTGGGAGCAGCCTGGCTGTGCCCTGGTCTGTCGCTCCAGAGCTGCTGTGTCCTGCTGGGACTGCTCTGCCCAGGGAGGGATGTGGCAAAGAGCTGCACTGCTGTGAAACCCACGGGCTTTAATGGCAGCTAGGATTATTTCTCATCACCTCAGCTGACCTCTCAAGCAGTGTGGGTGAAGTATTCTACCTGCCAGCTCACACAGGGCTGCTTCCCCTGGGATTACAGCCATTTCTCTGGGAGCCCTCTGGTTTGTTCCTTATGGCAGTGGATGGCACACAGTGCTGTGACACAGTCAGAGCCCGGTCCTGAGAATAGAGATGCTCCTTGGGAGGATGAGTGTGGCCACAGATGGAGCTGGGTCCCCAGACGGTCACTATGACACCCATCCCCTTTCTGCCAGCCTCAGTGCCTCTCTCCAGAGTCTGCCAGCTCCCCTACCACCAGTATCTTTGAATTTTCACTATTCCATGTCCTCCTTTCAGCCTTTTCATGAGAGTTGTGGTTTGGTTTTTTCCTCTTCGTGTCTCTTGAGGAGATATTCCAAAATGAGCCCCCGCAAAAGCCTCTGGGCTGGAATATGTCACCCCACCTCCCCAAGCAGTTTTGCTCCCTGCCTGCCCTGTCCATTCCTCTGCACAACTGAAAGGACCCTTGGCCATCTGGTGATGCCATAGCCAGTTTTGTAGGTAGCACAGCAACACTGAACCTTTCAGGGGTAATTCTTTGTGAATGGAGAACTGTTTTCCAAACAGCAGAGAGAAATGGAATTCTGGTCCATTTGTGATGGAATTGGCATTTCCCAACCAAAGGATGCAGAGGCACAGCATGAGAAAGAATGGACTGGGTTCCAAAGGGAATTACTACCTGGAGAGGAGCAGGGGGTGGTGGCAGCAGCTGCAGCCCCGGTGACAGCCGTGTCACACACTCTGCTGCCTCCCCCCTTTGCATCCCTGGCACTGGCAGGGACACGTGGAGCCTCTGGCCCTGGGCAGATAGGTCTTATCCAGGAATGACTTTGCAGGAGTGTTTACTTTCATTCCTGGGAGGCTGATCGAGCTGTTCCAGCTAGGAATGTGTCCTGGCCGAAGGGGGACCCTGCCAAGCTCCCTCCAGCATGGACATTGCAGGCCCAAGGGCACTGGAGCCCCAGTGGGCCTCACCCCCGCTGCCAGCCCAGCCCCACCACACAGGAATGGGAATCCTGTGTCCGAGGGCCTGCTGGCCATGGGTGTGTGTGTGTGACCAGGCTGGAACACACCAATTCCTCATGACCTTTGGGAAGGAGTCATCAATATCCACCCTGAAAGGGCAGATTGTGAGCTGCCTTGCTGCACCAATGTTATCTGATTTGGTCACTGAGGAATCTGTGACCAGATAAGATACCAGGGCTTTATTGTATCTTCTGGCAATTATTAAGAAAATAAAATCAGTTAATATCTAACCTTGAACCTAGACCAAAACATTTTGCCTGAGACTTTGTTCTGCCTCTCTTGTACATTCAGGAGTTGTACAGTTTAGAGGGCTGTTAGGAATGATGGAAGAGATGAACAGGAATTTAATCTGAGCCTAAAATACCATCATTATGCAGCTCGAGCATCTCAGAAATGAGGTCTGTGCCATGTGTGATGCAGCCACTCGATCTTTTTGTCCTGGTGCAAGAAAGGGGAGGAGGAGGAGGGAGCCCCTTTGGCAGAAGTTTCCCCAGCTGTGAAGGCATTTTGTGTGAATATTTAATGCAGAGATATGTTAAGAGCAGGGAAAGGAGGTGGGGGGAGTCTTCCATGAGTGTGGGCTTTTGTTTGTCCTGTCAGAAGCAGTAACGTGTTCTCTGTGTGCACACAGAGCACATAAATACATATAAATATCCTCTCCCCTGGAAAGGGAGAGCAAAGAATTGTGCAGCTGGAAATGGGAGATGGAGTGCTGCTAAAGAGGAGAGATGGAATGAGGGCTGGAGGTGTTTACTGAGTCACTGGGATTCAGGATGTGGCTTGCTCCCTCCAGTAAATGAACTTGAGCATCATGAGGGCACAGAAACTGCCTGCTGCCAGTGAGACTGGGGATGCTGCTTGTGGTCCTGGATGATTTTTTGGTTCTGAACTCTAAAGCCGTTCAGGGGCTCTTGGTAACCATCCTGTAAAAGGAAGGGAGTTCTAATTGTTGATCTTATGCTCAGAAAAGCATGCAATGAGTGTTTAGCTCACCTGGAATTCTTATTAGTGTCTAAACTTGGATGTGATCCTACTGGAAAAGGAACTGGGTGGAGGTGCAGCCCTGTACCCCGCTCCTGAGGGGACTAACCAACATGAAGGGTGTCTGGACAGACTAAGAACATCTCCTTCCCCAGTGCTGTATCCTTCCTGGGGAGAGTCAAAACCAAAGGGAGACGGGAAAAGCAGGATGAAACTGGAACACAATCCCTCACTAGAGTCTCCCCTGTTTTGAGAGGCAGAACAAGCCCCCAGAAGTGCTTTGCTGAGGTCCTGGTGTAGATTCTGCTCTATTTAAAGGACTTTTTTTCTGGAATGAACTTTACTGAACACACATGCAGCCTCCACAGCACCATAAAGTCGGGGCTGACATTTAATGCCTCGGCACATTTCTTTCCTTGTCCCGTGCAAGACATCAAGTATGTCAGGTTAAGAGAAGAGAAAAAGAGGAAAAATAATTACACAGTAAATTAAACAAGGCCACCCCCCTCCCACTTACTAGGGCTTCATAAGTTGCTACCTCTGGCTGGAGCTCTCTCGAATCCGTACCGATGGTAACACTAAAAATAGGTCCTGTACTGATGGTTGGGTCACAGCCTGCTAGAGGGAGACATTTTTATTTAATTACAAGCCCAGCAGCGTGTTGCTGGGGGGGAATACATAAACACAGCACTTGAAGCCCGGCTGTAAAGTTTGTGCTCCTTCGCTGAGTCACTGTGGCTAAATTCCCCTTTGTGTGGGGGATTTAGGGGAGGAATGTGGGAAGGCTGGCCCTGGCTGCCGCCCTCCTGAGTCACTGCTCAGCTCATCCTCCAGCCCTGGCAGGCTCAGGGCCCTAAGCCACTAATTAGCCTCATTGTCTTAGGGCTGCAGCATCCATAACCTAGCATGGGGAGGGGGGAGGATGGAGGGACAAAGCTCCACGAGCTGTATCTCCTGGCACTTGCGTTCTGTGCGTCACAACCCACCTCTCAACAGTCCCAGAGGGATACTGATCCACTCCTTCCGTGGGATGGCATGGATTCCGTGATGCCTATGTGCCAGCGAAGTTGTGACTTGGAGCAGTGCTCATGAGCAGGAAGGGTCTTTGTGCACAGAGCACGGGGTGCAGCAGCCTCGTTGGGAGCTGTGGCTGTGTGCAGTGGCCTCGTTGGAGCTGTGGCTCTGTGCAGTGGCCTCGTTGGAGCTGTGGCTGTGTGCAGTGGCCTCGTTGGAGCTGTGGCTGTGTGCAGTGGCCATGCTGGGAGCTGTGGCTGTGTGCAGTGGCCTCGTTGGGAGCTGTGGCTGTGTGCAGTGGCCACACTGGGAGCTGTGGCTGTGTGCAGTGGCCTCGTTGGAGCTGTGGCTCTGTGCACAGCCTCGTTGGAGCTGTGGCTGTGTGCAGTGGCCTCACTGGGAGCTGTGGCTGTGTGCAGTGGCCTCGTTGGAGCTGTGGCTGTGTGCAGTGGCACGCTGGGAGCTGTGGCTGTGTGCAGTGGCCACACTGGGAGCTGTGGCTGTGTACAGTGGCCTCGTTGGAGCTGTGAGCTGTGGCTGTGTGCAGTGGCCATGCTGGGAGCTGTGGCTCTGTGCAGTGGCCTCGTTGGAGCTGTGGCTGTGTGCAGTGGCCACGCTGTGAGCTGTGGCTGTGTGCAGTGGCCTCGTTGGAGCTGTGGCTGTGTGCAGTGGCCTCACTGGGAGCTGTGGCTGTGTGCAGTGGCCTCGTTGGAGCTGTGGATGTGTGCAGTGGCCTCGTTGGAGCTGTGGCTGTGTGCAGTGGCCACACTGGGAGCTGTGGCTGTGTGCAGTGGCCACACTGGGAGCTGTGGCTGTGTGCAGTGGCCTCGTTGGAGCTGTGGCTGTGTGCAGTGGCACGCTGGGAGCTGTGGCTGTGTGCAGCGGCCTCGTTGGAGCTGTGGCTGTGTGCAGTGGCCTCGTTGGAGCTGTGGCTCTGTGCAGTGGCCTCGTTGGAGCTGTGGCTGTGTGCAGTGGCCTCGTTGGAGCTGTGGCTGTGTGCAGTGGCCTCGTTGGAGCTGTGGCTCTGTGCAGTGGCCTCGTTGGAGCTGTGGCTGTGTGCAGTGGCCTCGTTGGAGCTGTGGCTCTGTGCAGTGGCCTCGTTGGAGCTGTGGCTGTGTGCAGTGGCCATGCTGGGAGCTGTGGATGTGTGCAGCAGCCTCGTTGGAGCTGTGGCTGTGTGCAGTGGCCTCGTTGGAGCTGTGGCTGTGTGCAGCGGCCTCGTTGGAGCTGTGGCTGTGTGCAGTGGCCTCGTTGGAGCTGTGGCTGTGTGCAGTGGCCATGCTGGGAGCTGTGGCTGTGTGCAGTGGCCTCGTTGGAGCTGTGACTGTGTGCAGTGGCCTCGTTGGGAGCTGTGGCTGTGTGCAGTGGCCTCGTTGGGAGCTGTGGCTGTGTGCAGTGGCCATGCTGGGAGCTGTGGCTCTGTGCAGTGGCCTCGTTGGAGCTGTGGCTGTGTGCAGTGGCCACGCTGGGAGCTGTGGCTCTGTGCAGTGGCCACGCTGGGAGCTGTGGCTGTGTGCAGTGGCCTCGTTGGAGCTGTGGCTCTGTACAGTGGCCTCGTTGGAGCTGTGGCTGTGTGCAGTGGCCACACTGGGAGCTGTGGCTGTGTGCACAGCCTCGTTGGAGCTGTGGCTGTGTGCAGTGGCCATGCTGGGAGCTGTGGCTCTGTGCAGTGGCCTCGTTGGAGCTGTGGCTGTGTGCAGTGGCCTCACTGGGAGCTGTGGCTGTGTGCAGTGGCCTCGTTGGAGCTGTGGCTGTGTGCAGTGGCCATGCTGGGAGCTGTGGCTGTGTACAGTGGCCTCACTGGGAGCTGTGGCTGTGTGCACAGCCTCGTTGGAGCTGTGGCTGTGTGCAGTGGCCTCGTTGGAGCTGTGGCTGTGTGCAGTGGCCTCGTTGGAGCTGTGGCTGTGTGCAGTGGCCTCGTTGGAGCTGTGGCTGTGTGCAGCAGCCTCGTTGGAGCTGTGGCTGTGTGCAGTGGCCACACTGGGAGCTGTGGCTGTGTGCACAGCCTCGTTGGAGCTGTGGCTGTGTGCAGTGGCCTCGTTGGAGCTGTGGCTGTGTACAGTGGCCTCGTTGGAGCTGTGGCTGTGTGCAGTGGCCTCGTTGGAGCTGTGGATGTGTGCAGCAGCCTCGTTGGAGCTGTGGCTGTGTGCAGTGGCCTCGTTGGAGCTGTGGATGTGTGCAGCAGCCTCGTTGGAGCTGTGGCTATGTGCAGTGGCCTCGTTGGAGCTGTGGCTCTGTGCAGTGGCCTCGTTGGAGCTGTGGCTGTGTGCAGTGGCCACACTGGGAGCTGTGGCTGTGTGCAGTGGCCACGCTGGGAGCTGTGGCTGTGTGCAGTGGCCTCGTTGGAGCTGTGGCTGTGTGCAGTGGCCACACTGGGAGCTGTGGCTGTGTGCACAGCCTCGTTGGAGCTGTGGCTGTGTGCAGTGGCCTCGTTGGAGCTGTGGCTGTGTGCAGTGGCCTCGTTGGGAGCTGTGGCTGTGTGCAGTGGCCTCGTTGGGAGCTGTGGCTGTGTGCAGTGGCCTCGTTGGAGCTGTGGCTGTGTGCAGTGGCCTCGTTGGAGCTGTGGCTGTGTGCAGTGGCCATGCTGGGAGCTGTGGCTGTGTGCAGTGGCCTCGTTGGAGCTGTGGATGTGTGCAGTGGCCATGCTGGGAGCTGTGGCTGTGTGCACAGCCTCGTTGGAGCTGTGGCTGTGTGCACAGCCTCGTTGGAGCTGTGGCTGTGTGCAGTGGCCTCGTTGGAGCTGTGGCTCTGTGCAGTGGCCTCGTTGGAGCTGTGGCTGTGTGCACAGCCTCGTTGGAGCTGTGGCTCTGTGCAGTGGCCTCGTTGGGAGCTGTGGCTGTGTGCACAGCCTCGTTGGAGCTGTGGCTCTGTGCAGTGGCCTCGTTGGAGCTGTGGATGTGTGCAGTGGCCATGCTGGGAGCTGTGGCTGTGTGCAGTGGCCACGCTGGGAGCTGTGGCTGTGTGCAGTGGCCTCGTTGGAGCTGTGGCTGTGTGCAGTGGCCTCGTTGGAGCTGTGGCTGTGTGCACACCTCGTTGGAGCTGTGGCTGTGTGCAGTGGCCTCGTTGGAGCTGTGGCTCTGTGCAGTGGCCTCGTTGGAGCTGTGGCTGTGTGCAGTGGCCACGCTGGGAGCTGTGGCTGTGTGCACAGCCTCGTTGGAGCTGTGGCTGTGTGCAGTGGCCTCGTTGGAGCTGTGGCTGTGTGCAGTGGCCTCGTTGGAGCTGTGGCTGTGTGCAGTGGCCTCGTTGGAGCTGTGGCTGTGTGCAGTGGCCATGCTGGGAGCTGTGGCTGTGTGCAGTGGCCTCGTTGGAGCTGTGGCTGTGTGCAGTGGCCATGCTGGGAGCTGTGGCTGTGTGCACAGCCTCGTTGGAGCTGTGGCTCTGTGCAGTGGCCTCGTGGGAGCTGTGGCTCTGTGCAGTGGCACGCTGGCTGCCCGCTCACGTGGCAGTGACACACTGATCCTCGTCGCTGCTGCCGTGCCTCTGTCGTGTGCTCGAGCGTGGCTGGGTGGCATCCCGCATCAGCAGGGCCGGGAGGCTGACAGGCATGTGGGGAAGGGCAGACAAGGGTTTCTGCAGTGTGACAGTCCACACATGTCCAGTCAGCTCTGTCTGAACTATCAGGCTGTGTGGTTCTCCTTCCCCACAAGAGCAGGCAGCTCCTGTGCAGCTCCATTGGGCTGGCTACAGCCGACTCCAAAAATAACTTACTTTGGGATCAACTGCAATGTGGATAAGCCGTATCCCACCACCCCAGGCCACAGCCCCCCATCCAGTTGCATCCTCAGCGTGACTCTCAGGTTCCCCTTGTGCAGCAGGCAGGGCACAATGAGGGGCCTGTCCTCCTGGCCCCTCCACTCCCCCGGGCTGCCACAACGCACAGGTCCAGTGTCTGCGCGCTCGGACGGAGCCAGGTGCTCATCACTGGGGTTCAGAGGAAGCTTAATGCACCGTGGCTGCAAACTGAGCAGCTTTCCCGGGGCTTCTGCCCTCCCCCTTGCAAACAGCTTTGTGCATTTAGGCTTTTTTTTTAAATAAAGTCTAACATGTTTAATCATCTTTTCATAAGCTGTCAGCTTGCCGCGCGCCAAAGCAGAGCAGCGCGCTCTGCCCCGGCTCCCAGCAAAGCAAATGTGCCTGGAGAAATCCTGCTCCTGGGAGCGTGCCACAGGGGCTCAGGAACTGTGAACTTTCCTCTGGGTCTGGGCTTCATCAAAAAATCAGTTTTTGAAAGTTATGGATTTTTCACTGAATTTGAAACAGATCTTATTTTGCACAGCATCTTTGCTCCAGTGTTTCATAATTCAGCTCTGCATCAGCAGCGCTGGAAAACTCAGTATACTGGAAAACTCCAAATACATCAAAAGCAAAACAAAGCAAGTCCTAGGAAAACACGGGAACGTGCCTGTCCCCCACCCTGTAGGTTCCCTGCAGGAACAGGGGGTGGGCCCAGCTGAAGTCAGGGCCTAGAGAGCCGGAGAAGTCAGAGCTGTGTCCCTGTGTACCTGTCTGGGGTAGAATGGGGAGATTATGTGTCTAACAGCACTGGAGGAGTGTGTGTGATGGAAAAGGGCATTCTTCTGCTGAGAGTGGAAGAAGCTGCTGGTTTGGGCATGATGGAGAGGAGCTGCTTCTCTTCCCTTTCCATTCATACAGGGTGGGTGATGCTGGGGCACCTTCTGGCTGAAGTTGTCTTCCAGGATGTTTTTTGTGGACTAAGCACCCTGAACAAGGAATTTCCATTCCTACTGTAATTGTGGAGACTGCTTGGTTTTACTCTCCACGCACTAGCTGCCTCTTGGAGAAGCATCCCAAGGCTGCCCTTGCCATCATCCCTTGAAATGCAGGCTGCTGCATTGCCCAGTCCTTGTCTTCCCACAGACCTGGTGCTGCTGGCCAGGATATTTCCACTGGGGAAGCAAACATTCTCATCTCCCTGTCCAAGTGACTGATAGGGCTGAGGGCTAGAAGTGGATCTGAATGGATCCCTCGTTTTCCTGGGAAGGATGTCCATGCTTCACCTGGTCCTCCTCTCACAGAAAGCCCTTCCTGAGGAACCACTGGCTCAGGGGTTTAATGCTGGAGGTTAATAATAATCACACCAGGCAGCACATCATTGCACCGTATCTGGTTGAGAGATTTACAAGTGAAACTCGTGGCGGAGGAAGAAATTGCCTCAATCACTCGGAGTAATGGCACATGGAGAGGCACTTGGGCGTGACTGCTACTTAACACGGAGCCCAGCTTGGCTTCATTTAGCTGCTGGTGCCTTTCTAATAAACACGTTACACGACAAGGTGGGGATTAAGATCAGAAAAGTAAATAAATTGGAAACTGATGGGGAGAGATGGGAGGGAAATGGAAGGTACCGGGAGGAGTGACAAGGGATTGACTCCCATGCCAGGACATGGGGAAATGACCCTGAAAGCCATGGCTGTAGCTTTCCAAGCATCTCTGTGGGTCTCGCCTGTGGCCTGCAGGTGTTGGGCAGCCCCATGGCCGGGGTATGTGGGATGTCCCTGCTCAGGGTCACCAAGCTGGTCTCTGCCTTCAGCAAACAGCGGCTGTGGGAAGTTGATGTCTTAAACAATTCAGTAGCTTTTACTATATGTATTAGAGAGCAACAAAAAGTGCAATGCACCAGTTGACAGGAAGGACTGGGGGGTTAATTTTCAGGATGCTGCCTGGGAATTTAGCCGTGGGATTTCCATTATTGCTAATGGGACTCATGCAGCTTAATTTCATGTGAACTACACTAAAAACATACCCCTAACTGCCTGCAAAATTTCAGTCCTGAAATCAAGCCTTTTAAAAGTTAGAGAAGGGTAAACAAACACCTGAAACCACAGTGTCTCACTATTTCCCCCTTTCAGCTGTTTGGATTTTAAAGTCTGGAAGAGGGAGGAACTCAAGCAGTTTGAGACAATTAAAAACCCCCATCCTGCAGGCACGCTGGCTGCCTGTGCAGTGCATCCCTCCTCTCTGCCAATTACAGCAGCAGAGTTATAACCCCCGAAAAAATAGGAGTAAGCTGATGCCTTACCCTTAACTATAGTACGGCGAGAACGGCGTTATCACACGCGTCTAATAACCCGCGCAGCGCCGCCGTGCATCGTGAGGCCTCCGTTATTAGGCTGTTCTCGTTAAATGACTGCTATCATCTGGTCCCAAAGTACATTAAATCCCATTATAATTATAAACACACTTCCCCATAACGTTCTCCTTAGATTACATTTGCGCTTCTTTACCCCAAGGGTATCTTTGTACTAATGCCGTCCGCGTTTGTTGTTTTAGCTGAAGACACCGGGCCCTGAGCTGGCTGTGTTGTGCCACGGGTGCGGCAGGGAGGGAGGGAAGAAGGGAGCGCTGTGCGGCTGCCACCCGGCCCCGAGGATTTCAGCGGTCTCTGGGTGCGCTGAGCGTGGGCACTGCCAAGGAGCTGAGGCACGTCCTCGGTCGAGGATGCTCAGGGCACGCAGCGCTCCCTCGGTGCGTGGCCCGTTGTTCGTGCCGCTGCCTGGCGCTGCTGTCGGTGTCACGGTGTGGCTGGCGGCTCCCCGTGTATTTCGCTCCCTTCCCGAAGGCGGCCCTTGCGGCAGAGCCCCTGGCCCGTCCTGGGGCGCGGGCACCCGCCACATCCCTGCATACAAGCGGTGCCGTCACGGGGTCAGTATTTTATCGCGGGGTGGGGGGGGAGGTGGGGGGGAAAGAAAAAACAGCTTCGTCGGGGCGACAACGTGCTGGGTGTCACATCATGTCACAGCTCCCCGTCGGAATCCGCCACCGGACCCCAAAGTGGGCTCTGAGCTTGGTTTTTACCGTCTCCACCCCCGGGGCCGGGGGTCCGCCCAGGCGCGGCGCGGGGGGCGGCTTTGTCTGGCGCGGGCGCGGCGGTGGCGCAGCCCGTCGGGGCGGTGGGCGCAGCCCGTCGGGGCGCGCAGCCCCGCTCGCCGCGGGGCCCGGTGCCGTTCCCCGGTGCCGCCGGGCTTCCGGGTGCCGGGCTCCCCGCCGCCGCCTCCGGCTCCTCCATGTTTGTTGTCGGCAGCGCTGTCCAGCCGCCGCCGCTCGCTCCCCGCAAGGTGCGGGGCTGCGCGGGGCGGGGCGGGCCCGGGCGGGGGCGCCCGCACTCAGCTCGGCGCGGGCGGGGGGCGCGGGCGGAGGGCGGGGGGCGGTGGGTGGCGGTGGGTGGGGGCGGCCTGACGCGGGCGCGGGGCGGCCCGTGGGCCGGCGCCGCCGTGATTTGCTGCGCGGCGCGGCGAGCGGCGGCGGCGGCGATGAGAGCGGGCAGTGCGAACTGCCGGAGCAGCCGCCGGCCGCCGTGAGTGCGGGCGAGGGGGGGCGGCACCGGGACCCCCCGCGCCCCCCGCCCCGGGACCGCCGTGGGGCTGCGGCTCCGCCGCTTCGCCGCGCACCTGATGGGGCCGCGCTGCCGGCGGGACGGGGCGGCCGGAGCCGGAGCCGGGCGGCGGCGGGGGATGCGCACCTTCCTCTCCCTTCCCTCCCTTGCCTTCCCCGGCCGGCGGTAGCGGGAACGCGGCTCCGGCAGCTGCGGATCCGCCGAGCAGCGCGGAAACTTTTGGGCGAGTCGCTGCCGGGCTGCGGGCTAACTTCCCTCTCCCTCCCCGCTCCCTTCTCCCCACTCCCTTCTACTCCCTGCTCCCTTCTCCTCTCCTTTCTCCCCCCGGCTTTCCTCTCGCCCCCTCCTTTTTTCTCTTTTTTCCCTTTTTCTCTCTCTTTCGTCTCTTCCCTCCCCGCTCCCCCTTTCCCGCTCCACTCTGCTCCTCTCCCCCTCCGCCTTTTGTTTTCGCAGATAGTCGGCACACAAAGCTGGTCCCAGATTTGAGCGACGGCGAGACACCCTGATGTGTGAGCCTGGGGCGCGCCATGGATCTGACTAAGATGGGGCTGATCCAGCTGCAGAACCCCTGCCACCCCACCGGGCTGCTGCACAAAGCCAACCAGATGCGCCTGGCGGGGACGCTGTGCGACGTGGTCATCATGGTGGACAGCCAGGAGTTCCACGCGCACCGGACCGTGCTGGCCTGCACCAGCAAGATGTTCGAGATCCTCTTCCACCGCAACAGCCAGCACTACACCCTGGACTTCCTCTCGCCAAAGACGTTCCAGCAGATCCTGGAGTACGCGTACACTGCCACCCTACAAGCCAAGGTTGAGGACCTGGATGACCTGCTGTATGCTGCCGAGATCCTGGAAATTGAGTACCTGGAGGAGCAGTGCCTGAAGATCCTGGAGACTATACAGGCCTCCGAGGACAATGACACCGAGGTCGCCATGGCTGATGGAGGTGCCGCCGCCACCACTGAGGAGGAGGAGGAGAAGAAGTCGAGGTACATCAAGGGCCTCTTTATCTCCAAGCCCACTGGTGAGGAGGGTGGCTATGCTGGCATGGCCAGCCATAGTCTGCTGGCAGCCACAGTGGAGCAGAGCCCCTCTGCCTCCGCATCCTACTGCTCCCTCTCTTCCATGAGCCCCACCAAGGCAGCGGTGGACAGCTTGATGACCATCGGGCAGTCACTGCTGCAGAGCGCCCTGCCACCCAGTGCCCCCGAGGACTCACGCTCTGCCACCACCCGCCGCCCCTCTGGCCTCGCCGAAGTCAAAACTGAAGCAATGCAGGTGGATGAGGCCTCCAGCCATGACAGCTCCCGGACAGCCGAGCCCGGTGCCTCCAGTGGGGAGAAGCCTGACGAGAAGGGCAAGGAAGGACCTGGCACCCCGACCCGCAGCAGTGTCATCACCAGTGCCCGTGAACTGCACTACACCCGTGAGGAGGGTGCCGAGCCACCCCCTGAGCCTGGCCAGGGGCTGCCGCTGGGGCCGGAGCTATGCGCCGCTGCCCCAGGAGAGAAGCCCTTGGGCATCTACTCGCTGCTGCCGAACCACAAGACTGAGCCGGTGCTCGGCGTGCCGCCCACTGCGGCGTCCGCCCTGCACGTGCAGCCGGCCCTGGCTGTCTCCATGGACTTCAGCGCCTATGGTGGGCTGCTGCCCCAGGGCTTCATCCAGCGGGAGCTGTTCAGCAAGCTGGGGGAGCTGGCAGCCGGCATGAAGACAGAGAGCAGAGCCCTGGGTGAGCAGTGCAGCGTGTGTGGGGCAGAGCTGCCGGACAACGAGACCCTCGAGCAGCACAGGTGAGTGCGAGGCCGTGCCGTGGCATGCTGCACCGGGCAGCCGGGATCTCACCAGAGGGTTTCAGTTTCTGGCTGAGTGTCAAACGTGCTGGTGCAAAGTTTCCATCACGTACCCCAAAACCAGTTTGTGGAGTAGCATTCTCAGAGGGATGGCTGTTGCAGCTCCCCCAGGTCTGGTTACCATGCCAGAAGGTTCCTTCCAGTGAGTGCTGGCTGAGGACAGCCCGGATGAGCTGGGGCCGTCGGTGTTTCCTGCGAGCATAACCACCACCAGTTTCCCTGGCTGGCATTAACCAAGCAGCTCACAGTTGCTACCCTTTGAGTTTAGGGATCTGCGTGTGGGGAGATGCAGTGGGGACAGGCAGCACTCGCCCACTCTGCTTGAAAGCTGGTCCCCCCTGTGCCAGTGCCAGGGCACGCCAGCACGGGCAGTGGTGGCAACATGTGGTGACTTGCCAGCCTGGGGGGGTTTGTGCCGCTCAGCTTTCCGGTTTATGAAACACACTTCGCAGAAAGTGGCGCGGGGGTCAGGCTGGGTAACGCCGGGGCGAGCGCAGAGGGCTCGGGCTGCCGCAGAGCCGCGGGTCTGTCCCTGCGGGGAAGGTGAAGGGCTGAGCCTCCAGTGGCTGCAGATGCGGCTGCGGGGCTCCCCTGCCCGGGGTGGGGGTCCGTGCTCACTCCCAGCCCCGCACCCGGGGCTCGCTGCGGGCTGGGAGCGGGGTGGTGGCTCCTGACACGTGAGCTCAGTGCTCCGCTGTTTATTGCCTCCTGCTCGTGGTTCAGGGACCAGGGCTTGTTCCCTCATTTGGCTGGGGAAGGGAGCCACGTTAATTACCACACCAAAATCGGCGTCGCCAGTCAAATCCCATGGCTCTGAACGTGCAGCTCTGACCCCCGCTGTGGCTGCAGCCCCGCGACAGGGCAGCAGCGTCCCGCCTAGGGAAGACATCACCGGCATGCTGCCGTAGCATCTCCCTGCCTCCCCTGGCTGCGCACCCTGTCAGATTCTTAATGAATCAACAGGTTAATTAGTCCTGAGGGCTCCGGGGCCGGTGTCCGTGCCGGCACTGCCTCCGGCGGGGCAGTCGGTGCTGCTCGCCGCCCGCCAGCGGGGCGGGATAGCGGCTGCCGGAGCGGCGGCTCCCGGTGCGCTCCGCCCGGAACGCTCCGGGTGCGGGAGCCGAGCTGCCGGGCCGGGATCCTCCGCCCTGCGCGGCCCCGCCAGTGCTGGCAGCATCGCCCCTCGCTCTGCCGCAGGGACCCCTCGAGGCTGCTCGGCTCCGTGCGGGGGCACAGCCGCTCTCGGCTTTGTTCCCGCTCTGGCAAGCGGGAGAGCCGGGCTGGCGTTGGTTACGTCCCCGAAGCCGCCTCGGCCGTGCGGTGATGCAGACCGAACGTCACCGGGAGAGCTGCAGTGAGGGCTCAGGGAGAATTTTAACGTGCCTTTCCGCCACGGTCTCAAGGTTCTCCCTTTCCCCCTCCAAGCCCAGAGCAGCAATTGCTGTGGCCGCAGTGGGGGGCGATGCTGGGACTGTCCGGGGGCTCCTGTGGCCAGCCGTGAATCTGTCCAGAGGGAGGGAGAGCTGCGCGGTCAGATCCTTCCCGCGGGGTCGAGAGACGAGGGAGCCTGGCCCGGCTGTCCAGCACGGCAGCCCCTATTTCACAGCGCCTGCCCGGGCTCAGCCTGCTTTGACAGCCGCGGCTGCAGCCGTAGCTTATTTCTCACTTATTCATGATCTTAACGTGAGGGCTGGGCACACGCCATGCTTCGCGGGGCTCGGGGTCTGCCTGGAGCATGCAGCTCGGCACTGGCCCCTGCCAGTGGAGCCTTAAAGGCAGTTGAAGCCAGCACCAAACTCTGTTTGTCTGTTCCTGCTTTCTGACCGATTACCTGGCGCTGGCAAACTTTGCAGGGTTAGCCAAATCCTTTGAGCCGTGTTTAAACTGATCTGTAAGACCGTCCGTGTTGAAAGGCATTGGGTAACAGTCCAATGAACTCACTCCCCGGCCCCCAAAGTCTAAATCCCAAGCGGTTTGTGTGTAGACAGGGTCTCATGTGGCTTTTTTATAGTGTTTGCTTTCTAATACGTTGTGAGAATTACCATTTGGGGAGGATTTGTGGGATCCTATTGTATTCATGGAGCTGTTAAACAGCATCTGCGCTGGGCTGGGATCTGCAGCTCTGCCGGAGCAGCTCTGGTGGCAGCTGCACTGTGCTGGCTGCGGGCTCCTCTTCTCTCCACTGCCGGGTGGTGAGGGGCCGGGGGGTCTGCGCTGGGGCCTGGGCAGCACCTCCCCAGCGCTGGAGGGGGCAGGATGTGCCGGGGGCAGCACGCTGTCACTCGCTGACTCTCGCTGACCTCCTTCTGCCGTGCTCTCGCTGCTGTGGTTTTGCTTTCCGACCCCGATGCGAGGCGGAGGTGCCCGATCAGAGCCGTTCCCAGCTGCGCTGAGCTGGGGGCCAGGGCCAGGGGGCAGGGGCAGGGGTACCTCACTGTTCCACGGGGCGTGTGGCTGGCAGTGCCACAGCTTCCACGTGCCAAGCCCCAGCAGGTGACAGAGCCCGAAGCCACCCAGCACCAGTGCCACTCATTCTGCATGCCGAGCCTGTTTGCAGAGCACAGGCAGCCCATGCATATGGCAGGGCTGTTTGTTTACACACACACATGCCTATAGAAGTGTAAACATATATGTTTATAGTCTTGGAGCCTTCTGAGTGTTGTTCCTGTCTTCATTAGTATGGGAAGCACGTGCAGGAAAAAGGAGAGCAGAGGGTTGGGTTGGCCTGGCCTCAGCGAGCACAGGGGGCCACTGGCTCTGGGTGACAGACAGTGCCCGAGGGACAGTCATCTGCCCTGGCCCAGTGTGGTAACACAAATCCTTGGCCTCGTGGCAGCATTGCCTGTGCCCTGTCATACCCAGGAGCACTGAGCTGTGACCTTTGGGGGGCCAACTGGCCACAAGCCTGGGCACTGCCTCTGATCAGGGTTTTCAGGTCCCTGAACCCACTGGCTGCTGCATGATCCATTTTCTTTCTCCCTTACCAGGCTTATGATTTTGACTAATTGAGTGTAGATTGAGTCGTCGAGTCTTTAATTTTTTTTATAAAAGATTTCCTTCTGGGTTCAGCAAAGTTCAAACTTAATCTAATGTTAGTATTGATCGTCACTTCTAATTGCAGACAAAAAAGCCATAGTTCAGTGGCCCTTTTGGGGGCTGCTTTGTGACGGAACACCTCCAAGCTGTAAGGTGAGAGCTGTGCCGAGCTGCCAGCTGAGCCTGGCATAATTTGTCACCGGGAAGGTAAACACCTTAAATCTTGAAAAAAACGAAACCGTGTCTTTTATAAAGTGATAGTGACTGGGAAGGCTGCCAGTGGGGATGTGATCCCATACCCTTCATTTATGGCACAGCCGAGGACCCCAAGCCAGTGGGGGACTCTGCCCAGGAGTTCCCTGCCACGGCGATGCGGCTGCGGGCAGCGCGTGCGTCCCTGCGAGATGGAGGTGCTGGGCTGGGGAGAAAAGGTGCTCTCCTGGTGGTGGTGGGTCAGTGCTCCTCCTGGGGTGATTTGGGTGGAGGGTGCTTGTCCTCACTGTCATATGGGGGGATGAACCTTGGGGAAAGCTTCCATTCCGGCTGTCAGGTCTGTTCTGCATTTTGAGGTTCCATGGCTGAGCTGTCAGCTAAAGATGTGTGTGCGCCAATGGCAGGTTTAAGGGCAAGGGTAAGGAGGCTCGCTGTACCCCAGTGGCTGCTGGCCAGCCACTGTACCCCAAACTCCGGATTTGTGCCCTCTTTTCCCATTGAAGGACAGAAAAGCAGTGTATCTGCCCGTCTGCTACCAGCAGCACCAGAGTTCAGGGCCAGGGATCGATGCTCCCACAGTCTAAAATGCTCCTGCTTGGGAAAACTGCGGCTTCCCATGGGGATCCAGCCTTTGGCTCTTCCTCTGGCAGCCTCACCTCCCCTCTCTCCACCTGGATTAGCTGAGCGTTGTACTGCTAATGCCATTAGGCACGTTGGCACTGCTCGGCATGTCACAGTGAGAAACAGATGCAGTGTACCATTAAAGCAATAAACGTGATAAATTGGATCCCAAGTGCTTTGTGAGATGTTATTAGTGTTAATTTCAGTAGCCGAATACAGTAGTTGTTTTTTATTTTATTTTAACCATTTGTCAATTTATGTTCCACTGCAATTTAACTTTTAAAAAAGGAAAAATTGAAGGCAAGCAGGGGAGGGAAGGAAAAGCCAGGGCAGCAGCCCCCCAAACTCTGCCCATGATTACTTCCAGAGTTGGAGGATGACCTGGCAGCTCTTGTTTCTTGCTGATGGGCCTTATTAGCGGCACCTGGCATCATAAGGGGCTAATGGAAACCAGCGCTGCCGCTGCCGGGCCGCGGCGCAGGGCAGCCGGGCGAGGAAGCTCTGATTAGCTTTATGGGCAGGGGGACGTGCCCCGCTCAGGAAATGAATGTTGCAGCTAAGGTCCACTGCGCTGACCCCGAGCGTGTAACCTGTGAGCGCTGGCCGAGACCCCGCGCAGGATGCTTGGGATTTCGGGGGCTCTCTGGTTCTTGTCATGGGCAGAGGGGGAATACAACGTGGTATGTTGCAGCCTTGAACTTTTGATTTATTCAGTGGGTGACTTAACCATTTCCATACTCAGCTCCGAGTGTGGAGGGAGAAAAGCCCCCTTTGGCTTCCACATAATTCCATCCATTCTTCTGCATCAGTTTAGTTATGCATGCACTGCATTTGAAAGGGAAACTCTGAGGTTCCCATCAGAAAACACCTATTTCTGTGTATTTTTTGTTTGTTTGTTTGTTTTTTTGTTTCCCCCTGCCCAGTGAAACTCTGGTTTCTCCTGGCCATGATGCCTGGTGCTTCTGACACCTTGCAGAGGGACATCCAGGGGTGTGATGGGGTCATTGCCTGCTCTCTGCCCCTTCCCCAGCACCACTCAGCTCCCAGGGACCAGGACCCCATTGGCTGCGGGGCTGGGACCCCAGTGCATGAAACCTTCCACACTGGGGGCACTTGGGTGGCTTTTCCCCAGAGCTGGCTGTTGCTGCAGAGCTCGATGAGGTTTGCAGAGCACCCCCAGTCCTCGTTATACCTCGTACAGTGCCGTTGGTTACAATGCCTTTGCAGCTGTTCAGAGGGCCCCTCAGAGAGCCTGAGCTGGTTCAGGGGTGACTCTGCCACCCTTTCTTCCTTTCTCTGTGGACCATGGGAGTGGTGCAGAGCAGCCTGGGCTCTTGGTGACGGAGCATTCCTGCAGCCTTCCCTGCTTCTGTGGGATGTTGGCTCTTTAGTTACACCAGTCTGTAAATCTGTTTTCCTTGGATAGAGTAAAATGATCTGCATTTTCCTTTTTGCCTGCAATTAGCAAGATTTTTCTTTTATTCCCCCCTGCCCCCCTTGACAGCTTCAAGAGAGGCTTTAAATGAGTAATTACTAAATATTTCCCGGCAGCCAAACACGGGGCCATGGCATCTCCTGTTGCAAAAGTGAAAAATATTTCTGTTTGCAGTTAATTTTAGTGGCAGGCAGATCATGTTAACTGGGTGTAATTGCTTCCAGATATGGCAGAGGGTTTTGTGTGTTGGGATGAAGGGTCTGGTAAGTGCTCACTTCCTGTGTAAATTAGCCTATTCCATTCATTCCTCCTCACCCGGCAGTCCTGGCTTGTGTCACTCTGCCGGTGAGGGGTTCTTCTCCCCAGCCTGGCTCAGCACTTTATGGTGGGATCAGTCCTTTGCAGGGCATCGCTCCCTCCTTTGCTGGAAGGGATCTGCATCCCACTCTGCAGCCAGTGAGTGACCTGGACAGAGCTTGGCGTGCACACTGGTCCTGGTAGAGTTTGGTGGTTGTGACAGGTACCAGCTGAAACAGGGAGGATGGCACAAAGGGAATTTCAGACAGGATATCATATTAGCAACAGGGAAAGGTTCTTGCATCGTTTGGAATAAATGCAGACATGGCAGGGGAGTCTGTGTGTGGCCAGACACCTTTTTCACATCGGCTGATGAGTTTGCAGTGCAGTCGTGACATCTACTTGTGTTCCCAGGCTCAAGTCCAGTTTCTCAGAGCTGCTGTGGGGTGTTGAGGAGCATCACCTCTGTGTCCGTTCTGGATAATCTTTATCCAGGCTGAGGCGTGCCTGAACCCCTTGGTTTCGGTGTGGAACGCGCTGGTTCGCGGTGCCAGCACTCTGGGAAACTTCTGCGCTGACAGCAGAGCAGCAGGTACCTTTGGAAGAGCACCAGGGCTGTTGGACCACGTCATTTGCAAGAGGTCGATTCCTCTTTTTGGCAAGAGGTCACTCTGCATCTGAAGGAGGGAGTGTTGCCCTAGAATCGGGGTTGCGGGAGCGAGCCTTTGTGGCCCAGGCTTACGCGCTGGCCAGGGGCCAGGGCCGCCCGGATCATTTTCGCTGTAGTGTTCTTAACTGATTTTAAGTAGATTATGGTTGGATACGCGCCCTGCTGTGCTGGTTCAGGTTTCCATCGGCCTTGGTTGTCTCATTGCTGTTTTATTGGCACGTTGTTTAGCAAACAAGCTGGCAACGTGCGATTGAGGAAAAGCCTCTCCACGTAGGCACATAGCGCAGAGCCCGGCTAGAGCCGGCCGGCTGCCATAAATCAGCGTTAAACACCGTGCTTTGTTCGGGTGTCGGCGCGGAGATGGGCTCTTATCGGCGTGTATCAGCCGCGCTGATAACCCCGCTCGCTCGCTCAGCGGAGCGCTCTGCGCGCCCGCACGGCGCTGCTGGGCTGCGCAGCCCAAGGCGCACCCCTGCTGCAGAACATGCACCTCCATGCAGCTGCAGCTTGGGCCGGGGCAAGGGGCTTGCTGTCACCTTGGTGACCTACAGAGAAGGGAAACTGAGCATAAAAACAAAGAGAAACTCAAGAAACCCCCAGCCCCAAGCAGCAGGCCATGTCCATCGCCAGACCTGGGACGTGTTTTAGTGGTGGGTTTGGCAGTGCCGGGGAACTGTTGGTCTCAGTGCTGTCAGAGGTCTTTCCCAACCTTTGTGATTCCTGAACACCGGCCCTGCCAGAGTTCAAGGAGCATTTGGACAATGCTCTCAGGCACATGGTGGGATTTTTGGGGCTGTCCTGTGCAGTGCCAGTAGCTGGATGTTGATGATCCTTTTGAGTTCAGGATATTCTGTGATTCTATGATTTCCACACCAGGTACTGCACCAGTTACAACCCACATGTGGTTTTCCACTCCATCATAACTACTGAATGTGCTTTTATGCTTTTGCCACTGAGTCTGGGGATGGTGCTGGACTCCACATGCTTTGCCCTTGGTCACCTTCCCTCATTCTCATCTCCATGGAGTATTTATAGTAAATCATATTAGAAAGGAGTGCTAAGGAGGAAGCATGATTCATCCTGCTTGAAACCACCACTGACATAAATAAAGGCAAAGCACTTACTACGTGTTTTTTATTATGGTATTTAGGGACAGGTTGTACTAATTTTGGCGTGGATAGAGTAAATCGGAAGGCTATGACTCCAAGAAATCCAGTTTCACCACAGCACA
Organism: Molothrus ater; assembly: GCF_012460135.2. Classification (NCBI taxonomy): domain Eukaryota; kingdom Metazoa; phylum Chordata; class Aves; order Passeriformes; family Icteridae; genus Molothrus; species Molothrus ater. Next base: position 7,974,076 of record NC_050499.2, read on the forward strand.
GGCTTTGTTTTTAAAAAACTCAACCAAAATCCAGCCAGCCTTCTTGAAAGTGCATGTGCATGGCAGCACAAGGCTTTTGGGGCAGCTCGTTGCCTTCCAGATTTCACTGGAAGTGTCTTTGGCTGTTCCATTGGTTTCTCAGGGCTTTGCTGTCGTGCAGGAACAGCACGACTGTGAGCTCAGGAATCACCTTTACCTGTGAGGGTGATAAGGCTCTGGCACAGGTTCCCAGAGAAGCTGTGGCTGCCCCATCCCTGGAAGTGTCCGAGGCCAGGCTGGGTGGGACTTGGAGCAACCTGGGATAGTGGAAGGTGTCCCTACCCAGGGCAGAGGGTTGAAATGGGCTGAGCTTTAAGGTCCCTCCCAATTTAAGCCATTCTGTTGTCGCAGGTCTGGAATAGGATGTGCAAACTGTAGCAGAAAAGGCTCCCTGTTGAGGGGACGCACAGAGAGGATGTGCAGGGGGGTGCTGGGTGCAGAGAGACTCTGCCAATGGCTCTCAGGCTGTGTGAGTTGGGCTGCCAGCGCGCGGCACAGGCAGCGTGGCGACGGATCTTATCAGGGCCGGGCACGGGCTGCGGTCACGGCCGGCTGCACGGCGCACGTGAGCGGCCTGTGCGTGGGAGAGATAAGGGAGAGCGTTGTGTGCCTGCTGGCCCTGCACCCGCGGCACGGCTGCACCGAGCCCCTGGCAGTGCCTCACTGACCCTGCACCCACGGCACGGCTGCACCGAGCCCCTGGCACCCACAGCACCCACGGCACTGAGCCCCTGGCAGTGCCTGCCTGGCCCTGCACCCACGGCACGGCTGCACCGAGCCCCTGGCAGCGCCCACTGCTCGGCCCCACTGCGGTGCCACTGGCCCCACGGCACCGGGGAGGGTCCCGGGTGGTCGGGGCACGGCACAGAGCCGCCAACCCACACACCAGGGCCCCTTTCTGCGAAACAGCCCCGTGCTCAGAACCGAAACCCTCTGCACCTCCCGCCCACCTCCCCCCCTCCAGGGTGTTCTGCTGTTTGTACCAGGAACGAGGTGATTTCCTCTTTTCTTTCTTCCTTCCCCCTGTTCGTAGAAAAGACCCCAAGTGCTGAGCACAGGGCAGGGCACTCCTGCGGGTAAGAGCGGTGACCAGAGGCGCTTGTCACACGTGAAGCCTCTTTGGGCAGCTCTGCCCACACTGCCCTTGCCTTCTCTTGCATGAGTTGAATTGGTGGGAGCCAGCATGTGCAATGAAACTGGCAGAAAACCTGCTTCCCTGTAGCAGGAATCATCTTAAGAACATTTTAACTTGGATGAAAACTTCCCAGTGGAAGAAAAGTGAAAAGCAATTGGTTTTGCTTCCCAGGTTCCTGTCTTCTCCTTGGATGAGGGATGGGGAAGTGCTATCCTGACTTTGTCATGCCTCCCCCATCCTTTCAGTTCATCATCACCCTAGCTGAAGGGCAGCATTTGGTTGGGGTTTTTTGGGGGAATTTGGGATTTGCATTTCTGGGGCTGTGGGGAAGATTGCATGTAGGGCAGGGCTGCAGGAAATGTGTGTTGTGGTGGGAACTGGGCCACTGGCAGCTCCCAGCCTGCAGGGTGCTGAGTCAGCAGACCTGAGAGTGGGGCAGCACCGGGGCTGCCAGGGGATGCCCCCAGACCTGCCTGTGGGATTCCCCCAGCCCAACCCTGCCCACGGATCTGGGGAGGGACACTGGCATCTCAGGATGCAGAGGCAAGCGCCTGTATTGATTTCTGGCTTCTCTGACCCTTTAGCTGGAGGCAGCTCTTCCCTCAGCGTTGAACCAAATGTAACTTAGAGCAGTGCAGAAATGTTTATCATCCTTCCCTTGCAGCAGTGAGCAGTGCCCAATGCATTATTTAGCAGGGTGGGCTCTGTGGCAGGCTGCCCTGGAGCAGGGGCCATGAGCAGCCAGCACATGGGTGCTGGGGCCCCTCGTGGGTTGTGTGCTAAGGGTGCAGGCATTGCTGGGAGGAGACCTTACAGTGGACCTTGCACTGGGAGAGAGACCAGTCCAGCTCTGCCTGGCCAGAAGATGGGAAGGGGATGGCAGAAGAGGGAACCATGGTGCTGGGGGCTGAGTGAGGGGTCACAGAGATGGGCATTTCCTGAGGATGACACTCAGGATGCTTTTCACCTTCTCCCATGGTGCCGTTGCCGCATGGTGGGGCACCAAAGGCTGGGCCAGTGGCACCCGCTGGCAGCTGTGCCACATCCTCCTCGGGCTGGCGGTGGAGAACAGCTCGCTCCCTCGTTAGCACCTTTGTTGCCAAGTGAACGAAGCGGCCGTGCACGAGAGCTTCCTGCCAGCAGTCCGTGTGTCGGGGAAGGGCCCTTCCATCGACACCGTCACTGCATGCGGTGCTGCGGCGTGCAGCCACGGAGGGCGAGGTGCCAGAGCCACGCCGGCCGTGGTGCTCCTGCTCTGGGGGAGCAGAATGTGCTCTGGGGACCCAGGAGCCATGGCTCTGCTGCTCCACATGCCCCAGGCAGCCCAGCACTGCCTCAGCAAAGCGCTGATTTACCGTGTGCCCGTGCCGGTCATCCTCCAGGTGCCACCGCTGTCACCTGTTGCACCGAGGGCTGCTGCTGAGGCAGCCCTTCTGCTCCGGTCTGCGGCGAGTGTATTTTCAATTACCTCTGGTCACCTCTCTCGTGGTGTCTGCCCTGGCTGTCTGGGTCAGACATGAGTTAGCTGCAAGTGTCACCGTGTTAAAGGGAATAACCGCGTCGCCTTCGAAGGGATGGTAACGATGGATGTTAATGCCTGTGGAACGGCAGCCTGTGGCAGCACTCATTAAACAAGACTCCATTTGGATTGCCAGATCCCTCTGATTCTTCCTGCATTATCTTCTGCCTCAATCCTGGCTCTGCATCCCGGCATTGGGGTTTTATTATTTTATAGGAGCTGTAATGTTCAGGCTGCGCCACGTGGCAGTGGTCAATGCTCTCTCCCCACCATCCTCCTCCTCCTCCTCAGGGTGCTCTTCAGCAGTGAAGAGAGAACTATTTGGTGGCTGGAGCATGTGGAGGCTCCTGCCTCCAGATGTGTTTTGCAGCCAGAATATCCCATGTTTAGGGGTGTTTGTTGGAAAATCCATAATACTTGTACTAATGAGTGATGGTTTTGTCATTTTCAGTGTCTGTTGCTGGTTACATTTCCCTGTGTGTATAAACTTTGCCTTTTCCTTAGTAAATAATGCCAGGAAAATGAGGGTGAAAAGCATTATGACTGTGTGGGCACAGAGATGGGGCTGTCCCTGCACTGCTGCCTGTCCCAGCCCAGCTCTGGAGTGGCCAGGCAGTCCCAAAAGGGCGTGCAGAGCAACCTGGCTGCAGCCCCAGCTGCTGACATTTCCAGTGCAGCACTGAGCTGCCCACGGGGAGGACCAGCTGGGGAGCAGGAATGGTGCTGAGCATCATTTTCACCCGACATATTATTGCTCTTGCAAGAGCAGGTTTGAAATCTATTTAACTTTTCAGTGCCCTGTACCCCTTTAAACGTTTCCCCTTTAAACGTTTCCAGTGTGTTCTCGCTGATGGGTTACCTTTTCTTTCCCCTTGGGCTATAATTAGTGTCCTTTACACAGAATTGCCTTAGAATTGGATTTGAAGAAGATAAGAATCAAATTACCAGTATTTATCTTGTAAATTCCAAAAGTTCTACTGAGAGGTACTGTACAAGAAGGATTTTTAAAATATTGTGCCCTGAAAACACCAACCTCCCGTGGATCCTAGGATTCTCCTGAGGGTCACGTCTGCAAAATACCTTTGGATGCAGAACAGGGAAAGGAGGGAGACAGGATGGTTCTGTCCCCACCAGAACCCTGCTGATGGGCTGGGGAGACAGCAAAACACCTCCCCAGGCAGGTGGAGGTGCTGAGTCAGGGCAAGGATCTCCCCTCTCAGTGGGTGACTGGATACAGGCTGGGAGCATTGTCTCAGGCTGGGCTTTGGTTTTGGCTGTCACATCTGGTCCTGTCTAGGCTGGAGAGGAGAAGCCTTTGAAATGCCACCCCTCTCCCATTTTTCCAGGCTCCCACTTGGGGTCCCTCCCCACTCTGACAGGCAGTTCTCAGATGGTGAGGCAAGTTGAGCACCAGAAAGGGATGAAGGTAATTTTGGTGGGCTCTGTTTTGACAGAAATTAAGCATCTGAATTTAAATGAAGGAGATGGAGAGCCCAGGCAGCTAAGACTATATTTTCATAGTATAAGCAGTTGCAGAAGAAGATTAATGGCATCTGTGTAAACACTCCATCGCAGCAGCAAGGGGCTGGGGTTTTTTAATAGTTAGAAAATACTAAGGATGGCTGGAGGCAGGAGACACCGTACTTCCCTTCTGCTCACACCTTCCACCTCCCCGTCCATCCCACAGTAAATATTCCAGCCAGCCTCAGCCCCACTCTCCCTTCTCGCAGTAAATTACATATTAAAGTAGCCTGGTAACTGAGCACCGGTTGCTGCGCGATAAGCTCCGGGAAATCGATATGTTTGCCATGTGCCTGCTTGTTTATGACACCTGCCTGCCGAGCAGTTGAGCAATGCTCCACGGGCCCGGGCTGCACTCACGGGAGGGGCTGCAGCAGCACCAAAGCATTTTTTTGCTTCCCAAGTGAGAGATATTGGCCAGAGCTGCCTGGCAGCATCCTGCCAGGGGGTAAAATAACAGCAGCGATGATCTTTGGTGATGCAGAGCACGGGGAAGCAGGTAGGATCAGAGTGTGGGTCACAGCTTCTTCCATTTTTGGGGCTTCTCCCTGCCCCTGCAAAGGTTTCTGCTCTGGTTCCATTTGCCACCTGCATGGGTAGGTGTGGGAGCAGAGCCCAGGCGTTTAAACACTCATTTTGTGCACCCGGCGCAGGGAGGCAGCTGCCCACACACAGAGCTTTGTGGGTGAGGCTGGCATCTCCAGAGCTCTGTGCCATGAGCTACGAGGCAGGGACCGTGCATTCCCCAGAGTGACACACAGGACCCGTTGGCTGCTCGGGATGTGCCCCAACCCCTCAGTTTGTGAGCAGCCAGCCCAGCTCAGCTCATGAACAGGGATAGCCCTGGCTTGAGAAAACTCTTCCCCTTCTCAGCCCAAGAGAGCTTTGGGTGCTTTGCCTGGGCAAGGGTGGGTGCCTGCTCATGTGCACCAGTGGGGCTTTGGGGTGGGAGCTGACATTTTTTCTGAAATCCCAACTCAGCAAGCTGCAGTAATTGACCTTTTGACCCAGATATGAAGTTGGAAGGTAAAAGATACAGCTTGCAAGTTTTTTATAAAACTGTTGACCTCTCACAAGATTAACTCAGAGATAATAGTAATTATCAACAGCTTATGGTGGATCCAATCGATGGTGAACATTACCTCCTGCCTAAAACTGAAGGTCGGTGTTTTACTGCAGCAGAGATAACTGCCACGGGTGTTCACACTGCCATCAGCCATAAAACCTCCCTGTGCAGAGGAAACCCCTGAATGGAGCCTGTGTGGCTCCTGTGGGAAAACAGATCCATGGGATGGGTCAGTGCAGTGCCCAGGCATGGGGTTTGGGGATGCTGAATGCTTCAGGACAGAGCAAACAGCCTCCCTGCACTGTGCTGGCACAGCAGGACAGTGGCTCCCATGGGATATTTGGATCAGGAGAGTGGGCAAGGAGAGGCAGCACCCTGCTCCAAAGAGACACGTCCTCTTCCCTAGCTTTTGATTGTGTGCTTTCACTTTTTATGTACGAAAGATTGTCCATTTAATTAACTAGAGAATGCAATTTCAAAACCACTAATGCTTTACACATGACAGCTTTTAAAACACAAGTGGTGTTTCAGTCCTGCACCACACTCCCTCTCCTCTTCTGGGTTGTTTTGGAGACAGACATTCCCTCCCAGCCCACCCTGATTCTTGAACAGGATTTGAACTGATTTGGGGTGTTTGATCCTGGCTTTGCCTTGTCTGTGCCTGGGCTGGCAGGAGCCTCCATAAGCAACAGCAGCTCTTCCCTCCATGTCCTTGTCTTTCCCTGGGTGTCACCTGTTAATCTCCAGCCAGCTGTACTGTGAGCTGGAGCATCTTTTCTCTGGCACTGGTGAGCAGGCTTCATTTCTGTTCCTTAAGCCATGGTTTATCTTTTTTACCTTTTTTTGGTAGAGCTGGTTTCTAATGGATGTGCTTCTGTGCACACCCTCACTTTTGACCCCTCACCTGAAACACCCTTCAGCCTTTCCAGGTTCTTTAGTTTTTACCAGGCATCTTTAAGCTGTCCCAAATGGATAAGGTGGGGGGATGCTGCAAAGGCTGGCCAAGTGGCTGCAGCATGGTCAGTCCAGGCAGCCTATCCAAGATCTGCCCACCCTTGCTGGTGTGAGACCCCAGGGTGCTCTCTCTCTCTGCAGCCCCCACCCAGCGCATGGATGGGCCCCAGAGCCAGCTCCTCTCACTGCCCTGACTATCAAGGGGAGTTGCAGGTGGCTCTGGGGAAACCCCCGATTTTCCCTCCCACGTGCCTTCCCCAGCCTGGCGCAGGGAAATCGGGTGGGAACCTGGAGGCAAGGCGCTGCATTTGTTGTTAAAAACTTGCTTGCACCATCCCCCCCCCCCCCCCCCTTTTTTTCCTCCCTTTTTTTTTTGTAGCTTAGAAACCTCTCTTTGTGGCAGAAGGCTGGGAGGGTTTGAATGCCACATCCCGGCGTAGGAGGTTGACTGGGACCATACGGCTTTATCATTCATTAATTCCTGTGCTCATTCATCCCCCTATTTAAAGTTCTCTGTAAAGACGGGAGCTACAGATGGTCTTTTGGTACCCGCTTTAGCCGTCAGCCCTCAGCCCCGACAAAGGGGTACAGAGGGAGCAGCAGAGTGTACAAAATATTTCCAACCATTAGAAATCGAGGTCTCATTCACTGGCAGCTCCTGTTTTGAAAGCGAATTTATGCAAGAGCATCATAACCGTTGAGCCAGAGCATGGCCAGGAGTGGGGCTGCTCGGAGGGGCATCATCAGCTGCTTTTGCCTGTGGTAATTTGGTGCCAGGTCACTGTTTCCAGTTTTATTTAGGAATTTATTACTGTTACGACACCAACATCACACTGGGTGCGGGAGGCAATGTCCAGAGTGTGCCTGGCAGGGATGCTGTGCCTCAGGGATCCCAGGGCAGCTCGTGCTGCCTGGTGGTTTGTCCTTGCTGTTTGCTGGCACAGCAGCCACCGCATTCCCAGCACATTGAGGTTTTATGTGTGGTGACAATGGTGTGCTGAGGCAGGGATGCACCGGGGCTGCAGTGCTGGCAGTGACACCCGTGACGCCTCTGCCTGCCCACGCCCCAGTTGCCACACGTGTTTCAAGTCCCACAGGGGATGCTCAGGGCTCCCACTGTCCCGGTGGTTTTGCCCTCAGGAAAGGTTTGCAGGAAGGCACTAGGGCTGTGGGGATGCTGGCACACAAGGGGGTGGCAATTACACCCCTTGACAGAGCAGGAATTGCCAATGTCGTGGAGATTGTGGAGTGCTGGGGCACACAGGGGACATTTCCTTAACAAACAGACTGGCTGGCTGCTGCCAAGGGGGCTCCAGACCTGATCCTGGGCACAGAATTCACTTTCCTTTCTTCAGGAAAGTCGGGACCAAAAGTTTTCTCATGGAAAAACCAAATTCTGCAATCTCATTTTTGCACATGCTGTGCTTAAATATTAACACCAATTGAGCAAATTGCCTTTTAACTGCCTTTATTTGCTTTCATTAACGGTATAATTTAAAAGCTCCCGAATTTGCATGGAACCTGTTGTGCATGTTGGGGAGGGGAGTGAGGCTGCTCATAGATGAATTAATGGTGAGCAAGGCTCCTTGGGGAGGTCCCACGGTGCCAGGATGGCTCAGCAACGCCCGGCCTCGGGACGCCGCGTACTTTTGGCCGGGGCCAGGGGGAGTGGAGCGTGTTGTCAGTGCTGGCGTCCTGCTCGGAGCTTGGCTCGCCAGGAAGGTATTTATTTATTTTTCAGCAAAACACGTTGTACACTGAGCAAAACTAATTATGGAGAGCTGAGGCAGCGTCTTCTTGTCGGTGCACTGGCACTGGAACCAGTGCAGGAGGGTAAAACTGCAGGGGAAGCTGCCGGTGCCGTGCCCCTGCTGCTGTCCCCCGTGCAGGGCCCTGCAGAGCCAGCAGCATCTGCCCACACAGCTCTGCCATGAGGTGACAGCTCCAGCGCGGTTCCAGCTCGCTCCCTCGGCGCAGATGTTCGTGTGGCTTTGGGAGCAGAGCCAGCTCGGACACGGCGGATGCAGCGCAGTCCCGCGTGCTGCACCATGCAGTGCTGACAGCTCTGCCCAGGCTGGGCGAGCTCCTTTGACACGTCCCATTTCCGTAGTCTCTCCCAAAAATACGTGTTTTCCGAGGGGGATTGTGCAGTTGGATGGACAGCAGTGACCCCGGTCCCTGAGCTGCCGAGGTGTTTCCCTTGCTGCCACCTCCTCTTCCTTGGGGCTCCCCAAAACCCGGTGCAGTGCAGATACGTTAATTTTCTGCCTTGACAAGGTGCATAATGTTCACTTCCCAACTTGTAATTGGAAATAATTAGCTCTTTGTCCTCCCTGGGAACTCCTGAGGAGACGGCATAGACCTGGGCAAAGGCAGCGGCGCTGGCGGAGGACGGGAGGAGCCCAGTCCGGGGCTGCGAGAAGCATCTGGGGAATCCACGTGGAGCGCGGCATTTCCAGCCTGTCCGAGGGCATCTCTCCTGGCGGAGAAGGACTGTGTAACAGCCCAGCGTTACAGTTTCATTAATCAAAGACACTTCCACTGCCCCCGTACAGCAACACGGCTGCTGCGCCTGTCCCTCGCTGACAGCTCCCTAATTCATCTTCTCAGGGAAGGGGGATGCGCTGCTGCTCCCCGCTCGCACTGCCAGTGCTGAGGCCATCCCCCGTTCTCCTTCCCAAACTTTTGAAGCCCAGCCAGCCCAGCATGAGGAATACTTTGGGAGACTCTCTGGAAGCCCGTGAGCACAGGGCAGGCAATGTGCTCAGAGCAAAGGCAAGACAAGACCCGTGGCTGGACTCCTGCATGCTTGGGGTTCTACCATCCCCTCTCCAAGGGAGGTGTCTCTGCCTGTCCCCAAAATACAAGCATAAAACCCCAGTGTGTGCCAGGCAGTCACATCCCAGGAGCTCAAACCAGCCCTGCAGAAAGGCACGTGACAATGCACAGATCCAGGCGGTGGCAGGTTGGAATTGGGCATCCTTAATTCCAGCTACAAAAACACAATGTTTTGGAGTTGCTAATAATAAGAAAGTGTTTTCATCAAAGCTTTATTCGTCTGTGTGCTGACATCTGGAGAGCCAAGATAGATATTTTCCTTAAGACTGTATTTCCAAGCCATGAGCTCTTCCCTGGCTGTTAATTAATCCTTTGTAGTTTAGCGACTGATGAAATCATGACTCTATGAAATTTTAATCCTTGCGCTGTATAGGCACAGCCGACATTATCAGAGGACCCCAGGTGTGTGCTTGAAATTAGTTTGTTGAATCTCTTGCATATTTGATTACCTTATAAAACTCCTCAGGATCTAGGCTGCTCATGGGAGCAGTGGCAGCGTTTCTCTGTGGTTTGTGCCCGTTCCCTGTGCAGTTCCCAGGCGGGTGAACCGGGGCAGAAACGAGGGAGGCACCAGGGAGGGGGCAGCAGCATCGTCAGCATCTCCATAGGGAGGTGAGGGGTGGGAGGCACATGTCTCCCTCATGGAACAGAGCAGCCAAGCTCTGGATGGATTCCATCTGGCACCTGGGGGCTGTTCCTACTCCCTGAAGAGGAGCTCAGTGCAGGGAAGAAGCTCCTGGGCCCATCCCAGCTCATCCCTGCAGCAGCTCTGGGGTACCACCCTGTTCCTGATGCATGTCCAGCCTTAGCCCTGTGATCAGGTCATCAAAGAGAGTGGAAATTAAAACAAAATTCCCTCTACCCTAAAATTCTCCCCCTCATTTAGATTTCTCTGTGCTCCAGCACCCCAATCCACTTTCCCCTGTCTCCCTGCTTTTGGCTCTGTGGAGACTTTTGCCTTTTCCTCAGGGCTTCAAGAGCTACAGGCTCCCCCTTCCCTGGGGAGCAGCAGGATTCTGCCTGGACCATCCCAGGACTGTTGTCTCTGGAAAGCATCTGATGCATGATGCAGGAATCCTTTTCCTGTGTCACAGAATCCCAAAATGGTTTGGATTGTCAGGGCCCTTAAAGCTCATCCAGCTCCAGCCTCCTGCCATGGACAGGGACATCTTCCACCAGCCCAGGCTGCTCAGAGCAGGTGTCCCAACCATCCTGAAGGTCGGCAGGAAGGAGTGGCCGAGGCCAGCACTTTGCTGGTGCTCCAATGGCACACGTGCTGCTACGGAAACCAGATGATGAATATATTTTTAAACTTGGAATCTGTGAACCGCTTATTATTTCTGAATTAGGAATCAAAACATCTGCATAATCACGCCGCTGCTGCGGCAGATGTACTCAGCGAGAAGGTCACTTTGCTGTTTTGTGGAGATCTCGTGTGACTCAAGAGCAGCAGCTCTACTGATGCCTCTGACACCCGTGTCACAGATCTCGGATGATCCAAGAGCAGCAGCTCCCCTGCTCTCCTCTGACACCCGTGTCACAGATCTCATGTGATTCCAGAGCAGCAGCTCCCCTGCTCTCCTCTGACACCCGTGTCACAGATCTCATGTGATTCCAGAGCAGCAGCTCCCCTGCTCTCCTCTGACACCCGTGTCACAGATCTCATGTGATTCCAGAGCAGCAGCTCCCCTGCTCTCCTCTGACACTCGTGTCACAGATCTCATGTGATTCCGGAGCAGCAGCTCCCCTGCTCTCCTCTGACACTCGTGTCACAGATCTCATGTGATTCCAGAGCAGCAGCTCCCCTGCTCTCCTCTGACACTCGTGTCACAGATCTCATGTGATTCCAGAGCAGCAGCTCCCCTGCTCTCCTGACTCCTCTGACAGCCGTGTCAGGTCAGCTCAGCGCCGTGCCCAGCGCAGCCCGGGGCCGAGGCCACCCAGCACAGCTCCTCTTGCAGCGCTCAGCACGTCACTGTCACCAGATGCCCCAAGAACGGGGACAATGATTTTGGAGGGCCGTTAGCGCCGGTTATTCCCAGCAGGGCCGCGCGCATCGCCGCGCGTTAACCCCTCGGTGACGGTGGGGGATCGTGGAACTGTTCACATCAGTCTCCAGCGTGCCGGTGGTGCAGCAGAGATGCAGGGCCGATCCCGGGGCTGGCAGAAGCTGCTGACACCCGGTGCCATCACTCAGTGCACTTTCAGTAAATTGTGCAGTGGCTGCATTCTCAGTCCCCTTCTGAAAGCTGCAGATCCACCCACCCCTGGGCCTGTGGCAGCATCCCCTGGTCCTGCTGTGATGGACAGGGGAAGCTTCCCACTGCAGCTGCATCTAAGGGGTGCAGCTGATGGTTTCCCATCCGTGCTTGTCCCACCTCTTGCAAACCCATGGGCCCTCTTGCTTGGGGGTCTGGGACACAACAAAGGGAATGTTCACATGGATAAAGCTCTCTCCTGGGGAGTTCCATTCAGTAACAAATATTGAACACAGATTTGAAACCAGGGCCTTGGAATACGTTAAAAAAAAAAAATCTGTATGCTGCCCTTTTTGCTGTGGGAAGTTTGTCTTGTCTTTTCCCAACCCGTGGAGCTGGCAGCATCGTTCCAGTGGGATGCTGGAGCACCGGATGGGAGATGCTGCCGCACGTGCTTGGTCCAGGTCAGCAGCAAATTTTGAGAGTCGCTGCCCTTTGGCAGCATTTGCTCACATTTGTTGTGGACAGGCTCTAAAAAAGATCGGAATTGTATGTTGGGTGTTTGTGGCCTGGTTCTTGTCAGGTAAGGCAGGACAGCAGGATCCTTTCCTTGGCTTTTTTCAAAGGGGAAGTGTTGGCATCATGTGGAATGATGTCACTCCGCAGCATCTGGTTTGAACTCATAAATTAGCTCATGGTAGGTATAAATATTGGACAGGCAGGGAATTTCAGTGCTCTCTATTGATAGCTGTCCCCTCCCCCTGGTTGGTTGTTTGGGGTTTTTTATATTAAATCATTCAGAAATAGTAAAATCTTTATTTCCAGCTTCTGTAAGATTTATTTATTTGTTTGTTTATATTTAGCAGCAGTGGTGGTTTGAGGGCAGGCTTTTGGTTGGTTTTTTTTCCTTCTTCTTAATTTATTAAAGTGAAAGGAAGGTCTCAGCTCCCTTCCCCCTTCCCTGTGCCCTTAATAGCTCTCCCTGCTATTTTAATCCTCTGGGCTGGGAGCTGAGGGCAGAGCGGTGACTGCAGGAGCTGAGCCACCAGGACCATGGCCCGATCCGGTATCATCACCAAGTGTTGTAAATAGCCACATCAGGGGGAAAATCACCCTCTTGGCAGCTCAGGTGTGATGCTGGTGTCGGAGGGTGGAGAATGTGGGGTTTGCAGCCACTTGGTGTCCGCTGACCTTGGCTTCCTGCTCTGTCCCCACTGGAAATGAGATCTGGCACCACTGCCTTAATCTTGATAAAATAGATCGGGGATGAATCAATTTCGTATCGATTTACCTGGGCAAGGGAGACACCGGGGGAAAGGAGGTGGCAGGGAGGATTTTTGGGGAATGCAAAGTGGCGCTGGTCCCATTTTGGCTGCCCAGTGTTCAGTGCATCATGTCTGGCTGGTGGCTGCCCCTCTAGCAGGGCACCTCTGTGATGGCCCAGTGTAAATAAAATCAGAAGGCTCCCATAAAACTCCCTTATTGCTGCGGCACAAAGTTAGAACCACTGGAGGTTTGTGCTCCCTGGCACTCGTGTGCAGCAATGAATATTTTATAGGAAAGGAAATACTTAGTGTCTGAATCTTTTTATAGCTCTGACATTCCCATGGGTGTGAGTTGCCCCTTGCACCCGCACCCTTTGCCAGCACTCACGGGGCTGAGCCCCTGCAGCATCCCCTGCCCCACAGCATCCTCTGGTCCCACTGCCCACAGCACCTGCCAGCCCCACACCCCACAGGACCCCTGTCCCATGGCATGGCATTCCTGGGAGATGCAGGGGAACAAACCAGGGAAACGCAGCAGGAAGGATGGGGGAGATCAGTGGGTTGAGGATCTTGATCTGATGCTTGGGCATTGAGAGATGCAGCAAAACCACTGTGGAAGTCCCAAGTACAGATTTCTGTAGGGACAGGACACTCACATGTGTTTTTGCCTGGCTTTGGACTTGTCAGGACTCTGCTGTTTTGCTTGTGTCGTGCAGCCTCCCAATTCCCCCTCTGTGTTTTGTGTCCAAAACATGGATCAGGCAGGATCCATGGGCAGGGATGTGCAAGCTCCTGCAGCCGTGGATCTCCCGTGCCAGGCTGTTCCAGCCACACGCTGCTCCAGGCTTTGTCTTGGGGCTCGCTGCTCCAACAGGTACCGAGTGAACCTCAGCTGCGCTGGTGCCTTTCCTCAGCAGCAAGGGGCTCTTGCCTTCCCTCGGTAGCCGGCCGCCCTGCCAAGCTGTGCCCTGGCCCGGAGATGACAAAGTGCCCTTTAGTTAATTGCAGAACGGATCGCCTGGAGTTAAAAGTTCTGATTTATATGACTATGGCTCTAACTGCTCAATAACATGGGCCCGTAATCTACTTTCATTTCAAACAGAAGGGTGATTTATGGGGCAGCATGCCGCTTTAGCTCAGAAATGAGGTGTTCAACATATGCTCTGTTGACATAAATTTGGAATTTATCGCTCCTGTCAAAACTGCCTGTTGGACAAAGGTGCGCATTAAGGCAATAAATGGCTTGGAATAGTTTTCTGTCAAATTTCCTAACCATTGTATTCACTCTGTTTGAGGGGAAAAATACACACTTAAAAGTAATCAAACAGCCAAGAGCCATGTGTCTTTTTCAGCACGGAGGGAGGGGAGGGGGTGTCCCCTGCTTCCCAAAAGAGGTGGTGGGGAGGGGCTGGGATACAAGAGTTCCTTAAGTAAAGAGAGCAGAAGGCTGTTTTAGGCGGGGTTTTAAGCAGGCAGAGCAGAGATTTGCTTGTGGTGGCAGTGGGACACTTGCAGTGGTCTTTAGGTACCAGGACTGCACCCGTGCCCATGCCCAGTATGCTCCACCAAACTCCTGCACCCTGCGAGGCTCTGCCAAGCCTCTGCATCCCTGAGCACTGGTCAGCGGCGTTTGCCACCGAGCCTGGCCTTTTCACACAAAGCACCCTGTGGGGAAAACTCATAATTTTTACACCACGCAGTCTCGCTGGAGTCGCCGTCCCTTTGAAGTGCTTTTTGTGGGGCATTTACAGGCCTTTTTAATTACCGGCAGCTTGCGAGGGGCCAGCCTCTCGCCCGGCTTTTGTTTGCCGGGGCTGGGCGGGGAGGGGGGATCGCTGGGCTTGCATTCCGCATGGAGAGCCCCTTGCCAAAGCCCTGGGCTGGGGCTCACTGGGGAGGGTAGGATCCAGGCCTGGGACTCTGTGCCACGAGCATCCTTGTTGCCCTGGGCATCCTCATCGCCCTGGGCCACCCTCTGTGCCGGAGCATCCTCGAGTGATATCTCATCACCTGGAGGCTTTGGCTGACTTTGCTTCCATGCACTTCAAGTGAGACATTGTGTAGGAACTAGAGGAAAACCTTCTTTTTACAAAAAAGGCACTTTTCCCATTTGTGTCTGCTCTCCATCCCATGGGCTCCTTCTTGGCTGATGTGCTTGTAGGGACCTTGCAGGAGAAGGAGCACAGTTGCAGCCTCATATCAGAATAATAAAACATGGTTTATCTTTTGGCACAGACTTTGGGCAGCACTGGCATGTATTTTAACGCCCTTCACTCCCCCACCCCCTCTTTCTGGAGGCACAACTTCAGAAGCACATATTGATCTTTCCCCTCAGATCTTAACAGCCCGAGCAGCCGTAATACCTTGCTTACATCTGCCAGGTTTTTGTGCAGTTTTGCAACATCTCCTTAATCCGGCAAGCAGAAATAGAACGTTTCAATCATATTTCGCTACCGGGAAATGGAGCAGATAAAGCTCTTTAAGACCTTGTTGAAAGGGACCATGCAAGATGGCGAGTGATAAGAACGTCCTAGAAGCAGGCGCTGAGCGGAAAACTTTTGTTGCTGCTGAAATTTGTTGATGGAGATATTGCAACTAAATTACTCTTTGAGCACCCCTGTGCCCCATTGAAACAATGCAGAGAGAATGTGATTTGGGGACGTGGTAGCACCCTGGGCAGTGGCAGGTGGATTTCCAGGGCACTGTGACACCAGTGGGGTTGGGGGTCTCCTCATTTCCTTATTTCCCCTCTCTGTGCTGGGAAAATGGGAGAAGAGGTTGTGCTAGCCATAGGCTTGGGAGATGCAGAGGAAGGAAGCTTGTCCTTCTGTTTCTCTGTTTCTTGAGACTTGCTTAAAACAACCCCAAACCTCCATGTTTTACTTGAACTAATTAACCACTTAGACTGTAATTCAGGGAAAAGGTGTTCTGGCCTCAGAAGGGGCAGTGTGGACCCAGAGCATGATGTGGGTCTTCCTAACAAAGTGGTTTTAGCCCGGTGTTAAGAGCAGGAGTGAGCACAGCCCAAGCCAGGGAGTGTGACAGGCATGTCCCAAATTAAAAATGCAAAATGAGAAGGTTGTCACTTATTGAGCTGCTCGTTGGCAGCGGAGCCCTGTCAGGAGGCTGGTGTTTTATTTATTTTTGCAAGGCGGATAAATCCTTTGGATTGTAAACCTTCTTGGCCTGAATTCGTGCATGACTCCTAATCCTCTGCTATGACACAGTGAATTCAGGACAAGCCTGATTAATAATTACATTATACAGCAAAGTTGAGAGTTGAAACCAGCTCCTGCTCCTTCCCTCTCCCCTCAGCTCTGCAGCGTTCACCACTGCTGGACATCAGGGGGTCTTCTCCTGCTCCAACTCCTCTCATGCTGCTATTCAGTATCCTGCAAGGTGGGATGTGGGGCTGGCAGCCAGGGAACAAGCCCCTGAGCCCCATGGGGCAGGGGTGGTTTGGGGCTCTGGGCTCTCTGCAGCAGTGAGGGGTGATCCTGCTTGGAGTCAGAGCAGCAGCTGCTTTGCTCCAATAAAACTTACACATCAGGGGAAGTACAGCAGGAGCTCACAGGCACATGCTCCTCGCAAGCCTGCACAGCTGGGGCCGAGCCCTCCCACGAGAGGTCCACATCCAGCCCTGGACAGGACCATTCCTGTTTTGTCTTTGGCAACAAGGCAACAGAAAGCCTCTCGTCCTGCTGCGGCACAATGATAAATGGTGGCTGCGAGCAGAGGTCAGCCCACAGCTATGGGCTGTGTTACTCCTCAACACACACAAATACTTCTCTGTTTACAGCATCCGATGTTGAAACTTTGCACGTGCTGCTGTCCTGAGTCCTCCCCAGCCACAGGTCTGAGCAGCTCAGGGTGACCGAGGGCTGGCGGCAGCAGCCCATGCATTTGGGGCTCAGGGGCATCGATCAGCTGGCTGCCCAGCACAGAGCCAGGTGGCTTTGCAGAGTCTGTTTATCACCAGTGGAGGTGGCGAAATAAAGCACCGAGCCCCCATTCCACATGTTCTGGGCATTGTGTCCCTCCGTGCCCCCTTAGCAGCAGAGGCTGCTGTGGGGACCGAGCCTCAGGGTGCTCCCCGCTGGGTGGTGGGGGCTGAGCAATGGTTGGTCCCCAAGGGGAGGGGAAATGGGTCTGGGGGGATGCCAGGGGCAGCAGCAATGTCTTGGGAAGGAAATGGGATTGGGTTGGTATTTTCAAGCTTGGACAGTGCTCCTTTAACACTGCCTCCTCTAAAGGTCATTCCACTTGGTCCAGAGCTTGGTCACCCACAGGTGGAGCATCGATGTCTTCAGAGCAAGGAATGGGCAATAATGCAGAGTCTGGCCACCGTGGCACCGTTGCTGTGATCAGTGCCTGTGGGCAGTGCCCTGGGCAGAAAGGCCCCTCCTGGCAGGATGTGGGGGATGCTCAGCCCCCTGTGGGGGGGAGGCACAGTCGGAGGTTGTGCAATGCAGCCTGGGTGTAGCTCGCTGTGTACCTGGGGCTGCCAGGAAACGGTGAGTGGCATGTTTCCTGTTTGCGAGCTGGTGGCTGTGTTTGTTGCTTGTGATTTGTGTCATGCTGAATTTGGATGGAAATTGGGATTTGGTTAGAAATGCACACAAACAACCTCTTAAAGTGGTTGGGGGTTTTTTTGGAGTACAGTGCCTTTTTCAAAAGCACTCAGAACATGGGGAAGGAGTTTGCCAACACAGATTTTGCCTTAACTCCAGATTTCAGAATTATCAAGTTTATTAAAAGACTCCAACAATAGCAACAATGACAAACACTGGTGGGGACAGGGTTGTCTCCTCAGTGCTGGGGAGTCACATGGGACCCCCCATCCGTGTCCTCCCTGTAGTGTTTCTCAAGGCAGCACTGACTCTGGGCAATGTGTGGGCTGCAGGAAGCACCAGGCAGTTTCTCGGTGTTGTTTTGGGTCACTTCCCCCCATCTCAGGACTCACCCCTCTTTGTTCTCCCCTAGGAAGCTGCACAGTGGGATGAAGACGTACGGATGCGAGCTGTGCGGGAAGCGGTTCCTGGACAGCTTGCGGCTGCGAATGCACTTACTGGCTCACTCAGGTGGGTGGGGAGGGGCTGCTGGGCTGGGACGGGGGGTTGCTCTGTCTGTCCGCCCAGGGATGCTGTGGCTGCCCAGCTCACACGTCTCCTCTACAGCAGACACGTGCAGAGCCGGCTGCACCCTTCCCCGGGCAGCACATTGCAAACTTGTTCTCCAGTGCCCAGTAATTTGATTTATTTAAATTTTCTTTTTTGGAGTTTGTATTCAGTTCCTTAATTGTGGAAATATTTTCCAGACTAAGCAGCTTGGAATAACAAACTCTACATGCCACGCAGCTACTCATGGTCAGCCCTGCTTGTAGCGTGAGCATTGTTTCCACCTCGGGCCCCCACCGCAGGTTCGTTAGCAAAACTGCAGAATTAGGCGTTCTCTGACTAATGAATCCAAGTAGCAGGTTCACAGGCTGCAAGGCCTTTAATTAAATAGATAGGGGAGGGCTGGAGCGCTGCACTGGAAGGAAGGCTTGTGCTCTGCAAGTCCGTGTCAGCTGATGTTCCCCTTGGGGGTGCAGTCCTGGCACAACTGGGAGTCTGATGTGGGGACCTGGCGACAGCCAGGGGACCCCTGGTCCCCAGCACCGTCAGGAGTCCTTGTCCTCCTGCTCCGAGGACAGGTCTCTGGGGGGTGACAGGTACTGTAGCCACAGATCTGCTTGCACGTAGCTTGGCAGTGAAGCTGTATTCTATTTTAAATGCTGTTACACACTTTTATCTATATTTTACCTGTTTTCATTTTTTCTTCCCCACTTCCTCTTTTTCCCGGGGCAGGGGGGCACTTTGTCTGTCCAATTGCTGCTTTCTGTCAATAGTCCTGACCCCATTCCCATCCCACTATTTTTTGGGCCAGGACCAGCTCCTCAGGGTGCCTGCAGACAGCAGCAGGTTGCTGGGGAGGTCCCTGGGATGCTGGTCCCCCCGGACCGGGGCTGAGGGTGCCGCTCCCCCAGCAGTGGCACGCAGGGCTTGTGTTTGTTATGGTCGCGCTGGCTCACAGCCTGTCCCTGGCAGGCAGCCAGCTTTGTGGGTACAGTATGTACAGTGAACGCTGAGCCAAGCTTGTCATCACACAGGATTAATTTTTTATTTTTTTTTTTTAAATCCGGCAGGGACTGGGGGGGTGGGGAGAGCTCTGCCTCGAGCTCGCAAACAGCCGCTGTGAATTCCAGCGCTGTTATTTATTAAAGCAGGAGACCTTTGCACCTCTTCCCTCGCCTCCCCCCGCCACCAGCCCTGGACACAGGGAGGTTATGCTGGAGCGGTGCAGGGCTCGTGTTCAGCTCTGAAGGCAGCTTTGCCTCCACGCCAGTGGACCCTGTGTTTAACTGGGAGTTTGCAGTGGGATGGCTTGTGCCCCCTGGCACCCTTCTCCACCCCCAGTGCCAAAGGGTTTAAGGGGGTTAACATCTGCAGCTTCCCCGTCCAGGTGTTGATGGGCTATGGTAAAGGTTCCTACTGAGGACCTGGTTGGGGACCAGCCCTGGGGGGCTGTGGTGCTCTGTGGCAGGCTGGGCTGAGCACACAGCACTCTTGTGCCACAGCCTTGCAGGTGCAGGGTAAATACTGGGCTCCGTGTTGACTCTCAGTATAAAGTGTAAATGTAAAGCCTTTAATGCCATGCAGAGTCTTTCCCTACCTGCTGCCCGCACTGCTGGCAGACAAACTCTCAGGGATCTCTGAGGCTGACATGGAGAGTTGCCTTTCTCCCAGAAAAGCAAATTGTCAGCGAAGGTGAGGTGGGAGACCTAGCTTGTTGGTTCTGTGGTTCAGAGCACCACTGGTTTGACCAGGGAGGCTGATCCCAGCACTGCTGCTCCCTCAGTTGCATCCTTGCCAGAGCTGATGCTCAGTGGGTGCTCATTCTCAGCCTGGGATGCTGGTTGCTCAGCACCTGCTGTGAGCTGTGTTTGTTCCCCAGGACAGGGAGGAAAGGGGGTTTCTGTCTGTCCCCACTTGCTTTGCCTCTCCATCCAGCAGAAATGGCTGCTGTGGAGATGGCTGTGCTGCCCTTCTCCACTCTGGGCTGGGAACGGTGGGAACAGCCAATAGTGTGCAGGGATGCTCATGGGCAGCGTGGGGAACACACAGGCAGCAGCCCTGCAGACCCCTGCCTTGTTGCTTCACACCCTCCCTCCCCGCCCAAACACACTCCTTCATCATCAGGAGAGGCAGAAGAAAGCCCCAAGGTCCTACTGGGGGATGGACGAGCTGTCCAGGGAGCAGGGGCTACCAGGGGAGTGGGGTCCACGTGCTGGTAGGGATGGATGGCACCTCAGACAGAAGGGGACGGCGCATCCACATCCCACCCTTGCCTCTGTCTGCCAGTGGAAGGAGAGGGGGCTCATCCCGAGCCATCCATCCCCAGTGAGCACCGCCCGGTCCCCCGGCGGGTGGGCTGTGCAGGCTGTGCGGGGCTGTACGGGGCTGTGTGGGGCTGAGCGGGGCTCTGCGGGGCTCTGCAGGGCTCTGCGGGGCTCTGCGGGGCTGTGCGGGTCTCTGCGGGCTCTGCAGGTCTCTGCGGGCTCTGTGGGTCTCTGCGGGCTCTGCGGGTCTCTGCGGGCTCTGTGGGTCTCTGCGGGCTCTGCGGGGCTGTGCGGGCTCTGCGGGGCTGTGCGGGGCTCTGCGGGGCTGTGAGGGCTCTGCGGGCTGTACGGGGCTCTGCGGGGCTGTGCGGGGCTCTGCGGGGCTGTGCGGGCTCTGCGGGGCTCTGCGGGGCTCTGCAGGCTCTGCGGGCTGTACGGGGCTCTGCGGGGCTGTGCGGGGCTCTGCGGGCTGTACGGGGCTGTGCAGGCTGTGCGGGGCTGTGCAGGGCTGTGCGGGGCTCTGCAGGCTCTGCGGGGCTGTGAGGGCTCTGCGGGCTCTGCGGGGCTCTGCGGGCTGAGCGTGGTCCCCTCGCCCCGGCCGGTCCCGCGGCGCTCCCTGGGGACGCCTCCGCCCCCCCGCCCCGGCTGGCCGGCGTCCCGCGCTCGGTCCCGGGTGATGTCAGCGGCCTGCCGGCAGGTCTGGATGTTCTGCCAGCGTTCCCGCGTTTATGATCATCCGCAGATGTGCATCCAAGAACACACTGTACCCACAGCAGAAATTAATGCAGGCTTGACTGCCGGCCAAGCCGCGCACACGGGGGAGAGGAAGAAAGAAAACAAAAACTGTTTAATGCTGTTTATAAATTATACACTGGCTGATGAAAAATACATTTCTCTTAGCCCCCACCCCTCCCCTCCCCATCCTCCCTGCCTCAAGAGCCTGAACTGAGACCAGAAAATTATGGTTTGCTTTTTAGCTCCTGTTTTGGCCGGGTTCCTGGACCTGGCCGCTGGGTTGAAGCCAGCTTCTTGCTTCTCCCCGCCCTCACCTGATGAAATACGTTTATTTTTCACCCACCGTCTCTCACCACTCCCTTGGTTTGGCTGCCCCTTGTTATTGACATTATTGACATTATTGACGTTATTGATGTCATTGAAAGTGGGGTGCAGAGCAGGGTGCCAGGACCCCTCACACACACCCAACGCATCCCGTGTCCATCCATCCCTCTGGTTCCCTCACGATGTCCGTGGCCATCACTGCCCACCTGCTTTCTGCTGGAGGGGGAAACTTCCCAAACTTCCCCCCAGGTGGTGGTGCTGGAGACCCCCCTCACTCGGGCTGGGCGGCAAATGGGGCAGGAGCCCCCCCGTCCCTGCCCAGCCCTCCCCGCACGCTCGCCAGCCATTTACGCAGCTTTTGTGTTGTTTTTAATACCGCTAATGTTTATCATTTGCCCAACAGGCTTGACAGATTTTGTTTCCTGTCGAGCGGCGGCGGTGGCGGAGCCCCCCCGGTTGCCAAGGAGCCGCCTCCCCGCACCGTCACGGGCTGATTTGGTATTCCGCGCGGCGCCCCGCCGCATTTCTGTATGCAAGACAAAGTGTTTTGATGGAGGACGATTGCAGGAGTGTCTGGAGGCTGTTTGGAGTTTTATGGGCTGTGCAGTACGCGCCGTGCTCGCTCGCCGTGCGGGGCTGCCAGGGATGGGGTCTGTAATTTTTTCCCTGTGGAGAGGATGCTGCTGGAAAGAGCGGCAATGGCAGGGGCAGCAGGAAAGGGGGTTGTGTAAAAACCTGCCCGTTTGGGATCCCAAGTCAATGATTATCATTAATAATTGTGGTTTTTTTAATGAAAATGCTCCCTGCTCCACCAGTCCCTGTGAGGCGCAGGAGTTGGTGGCACTGCCTGGCCAAGGTCGGGTGATGGTGTCGCTGCTGACCAGCACCTCACCCGCCCCCAGGCCCCTGCTCCGTCACTCCAGGTGCTTTCCCAAGGCTCCCCAGGGCAGCCCATGAGATGCTGCCACAGCATCCATCTCAGACGAGTTTCCGGCACTCCAGCGCAAGGTCCCTCCTCACTCTGCGATGCCCACACCTCACTTTTTCTGATATCAGTTATTACCTTTCCATGGCACTTGGGGAAGCAGGAGCTGAGGCTGACTCTCCAGGCCTGCTCTGCAGCTCTGTCTTTTTTAAGCCCTTCTTGGGTTTCTCTACAGTATTTTTTTAGCACAGAGATTTTCATGACTTGTCTCTTCCACTTGGGTGAAACAGGGGAGAAGGGAAATAATAATAATGATAATAATAATAATAATAATAATGGCAATAATAAAAATCCAAAAGCAGCTTGATGTGGGCAAAAGAAGAAAACAAGAGAATGGGATAGAGAACAGGCTAAATTTAAAATTGTAATTGGCTGACTTCCACAGGCTTGCGGGTGTTTTAATGACTCATAATAACTTCATTTAAAACCAGCTGAGCAGAAAATAGATTGGAGAGGAGCCTCAGGCCATTATGGATTTGTTTTTTTTTTTTTTTTGACAAGCTCTGTTTTCGGCAGCCAGGAAGGCACTCGCAGAGGGCTCGGCTGCTGCGCTCCCCGAGTTGGTGGTCTGCCCAGCAGAGATTGTATAGAAGCTGGGCTGGCTCTTCTCTTTTTTTCCCTCTTTTTTTCACTGATTAAAAATAGATGCCTTGAGGTATTATTTTAGCATCACTGTGGTTTGGTGCTTTTTTCTTTGCACTTCTGATGTGGTAAACGGAACATAAATAAAATTGTTTTTGAAATTACTGAATTAATTAGGTAGTAAAGCAACAGCAGTGCATAAATTTTCTTGCCGATTTTTTTTTAATCCATATTTCCCCCCTCACATCTCCATCTTCTCACCAATTACAGCCTGTTAATAATATACAACCCCAAATTTTTATTAATCGCTTCTGCTGAGGGAGGGGATGTCACATTCTACTGATGGGGCCATTGTGCCAAACCAGCAGCAGGGAAGGCTGGATCCTCCCCCACCACTCTCCTCAGCAATTTCCCATCTTCCTCCTCCCTTAGCCATCTTCCTCCTCCTCCAGAGGATGCTGGCAGTCCCTCTTTTTCCTTTATTCCTTCTCTCTTCCTGAGCTAGAGTTTAGTGTGCCTCTTCCATAGCCCCACGGAAGTTTCTGCTCCCCAATAAAGTAATTAAAGGATGGGCATTGGGAGGGACTGTTGGGTTGATGGTGGATAACAAGATGAGCTCTGTCATCCAACCCAGCGAGCTAAGCCTGGCTGGTTGGGAGGGAGCTGCAGCCCCTGCCCATGTCCTGATCCATGGGGCATCCCACTCCCAAGAGCCCGGCAGCCTGCTCCCTCACATTTCTTGGAGGGGAAATTAAATAATAGAGGCTCAAAAAGACCTCCAAGATCATGAAGTCCAACCTGAGTTCTGCCCCTCCTTGTGGCTTTGGTGGCACTGCAGACCTGGGCAGCTCCAGCCTTGCTTGGGGGGCGCTTGGGGCGGCAGTGACTGCGCAGGATGGAGCAGCAGCAGCTCCTCACCCGTTTGCACCAGCGACCTTCATTAGGCAGGGGCTATAAATTTGCTTGTGCGGATATAAATGTACGGCAGGGGGCTGGTGCCAGCAGCAAGGCTCGCGCCGAAACACGGCCGATACTTGGCAGCACGCGGAGTCCCGTCCCAGCCCATCGATAAGATCATCTGCAGATATCTGTGTGTTGTAGGCGATACGAGGCGCTGGCTAAATATACCCTGCCCAAACCTGCGCTGATGGTTTCTGTTTAAAGCAGGGAGAATGGCAAGGGGGGGAGAGAAGAGAGCCCTGCCATGAGCTCCGCTTTCCAACGTGTCCTGCTCCCTTTCATAACAAACAGCAAGCCGTGGTGGTTTTTTTCTGAGCCCTGTTATAATAAGCTCAGATGTTGGATGACATTTTCCCAGTGACTCACATAGTAAAATTAACCTTGAACTATTTACATATTCAATCGCCGCCCTCCTCCTCCTCCCCCTCCCCGCCGGCGTGTGTACATTACAGGAATTCTGGCTCCGTATCAGTTTTTTGTTTTGCTGATGAGAAAAGAAAAAAAAAAAAAAAAGAGAAAAAAAAAACGAGGAAAAAAAAAAAAAAACAACCTCCTCCCGCCTGGAGTACACATCTACTTGAGGGAAAGAACACGCAGTCCTGGCCTTTGGAAATTGGCAGGCGGCGTGCTGTTCCCGCGCTGATAAGAGGTACTGTAAATAAAACTGTACGGCAGCGCCTGCTGTAAATGCCCCGCGTCTGTACTCATTGTTCTGACAGCTCCGGCTTTTTTTGGGTCCGCTGTTTTGGTACACACTGTGCTTCCTTATGTAAGCCAGTGCGCCCGGCTCCTCCCTGCGTTCGCCCTGTTTATTTTCGCCTCGCCAGGAATTCTTCCTCCCCCCCTCCGCCCGCCCCCCAGCCAGATGCTGGCTGCCTGTGCCTCGCCTGGCCGTGCCTCCCCGCGGCCCCTCTGGCCGCAGCTTGCGGAGGGCACTGGCGCGTCTCTCCTCCCCGCTAATCCCATGTGGAAACGGGGGCAGTCAAAGCAAGCCCCGTGTGGAGCGGGACCGTGCTCGGTCTCAGCCTGCGGGTGCAGCAAGGCCCTGCGAGCGCAGAATGCCCGGAGTGCCGGGCACGGCCGCCCTGCCCGGGGAGAACCTGTTGCTGCCGCAGCTGTCGCATCCTCGCGGATCGCGGGTTGCCACATCCTCGTGGATCGCTGCGCTGGGGCCGGCGGAGCTTTGAGCGGCCATGGAGAGCCATGGAGAGCCATTGCCTTGGCAACTGCCGGCTGCGC
Source organism: Molothrus ater (assembly GCF_012460135.2). Taxonomy (NCBI): domain Eukaryota; kingdom Metazoa; phylum Chordata; class Aves; order Passeriformes; family Icteridae; genus Molothrus; species Molothrus ater. The sequence goes on from NC_050499.2 coordinate 7,998,817, forward strand.
CTGCCCGCGCCGTGTGCCGGGCGGAGGGCGGCCCGGCTGCTGCCCTATCGATCCGGGCCCTGGCTTCTCCCCAGCCCGCACCTTCAGGGACGCGCTCTTCCTCTCCCTGCTGCTCCTGGAGAGGGCACCCCCGGCAGCACCCGCATCCCAGTGCCCCGCATCCCTGACGGCACGCTGGGCGCGTGGTCCCCTGTGAGGGAGCCACCCCAGAGCACCCCAAAGTTTGGGCGTGTTTGCCCCTTTGGAGACACCAGCGGCCCAGGTGCACTCGGGTTGTTTTGAATGCAAACTTGACATCGCAGCGAGGGCGGCAGGGAACAACATATGCACAGTAAACAGGCAGACTGTCATATTGATTAACAGATGAGACCTCTATTATTGATCAGCTCTTGGCGAGAAAATTTATCACTTTTAATTTCGCCGCTGCCAAATATTTCTGCCTGCGAGCCAGCCGTTACCGAGACAATTTAAAGGCAAAGGAATTCTCTTTTCAATGCATCTTGTGATACCTCTCTCCCTGTCGCCTTCTCTGCCCACCTTTCCCCAGACCCCACCCTGACTCTGGGATGAAGGGCTCGGTGGGGTAGGAAGGAGAGGGCAGAGGCAGTGTGGACCCCTGAAAATGGGCAGCACAGCATTCTGTGAGGCAGTGCCCCCACCTTGAGTCCTGCTCTGTAACATTTAACTCCTCACAACAGATGAATCAAACCTTGAAATGGGGCCGTGGCTTTGTCCCACAATGCTGTTGGATATGGTGTGTCATTAATCCGGTTTCATCTAGAAGTTACTTATCTGCTGCTGGGCGTCCTGGGTTTTTCCTCACCCAAACCAGCAGCACATTGATAGTAATTTTCTAAGAATTGCCCCAAATCCCACATCTCTTTCCAATAGTCAGAGATGCCTCTGAGCTTCTTGCTCAGTTGTTGCATTCCAGCCACATCCCTCATCAGGTGCATCTTTGGGTACCAGCAGCACCAGCCACAATGGGAAGGAACAGGAAACCAATTGCAATTGGTTAAGTTGCAGTGCTAATGAAATGCATTGATATGTAATGATTTTAAAAAACAATAATAATCTTTTCCTGGCAAGCAGCTCTGTATTTTGCTGTGATGTGCAAGGAACAGGAGCACAGGGCTGAATGAGGCACTGCTTTTGCTGGCTGCACAGGGGACATTAAGCATGAAACCTCTCCATGGCACTGGAGTGTTAATGGCAGCAGCAGTGTGCAGGTGCACGCTCAGGTGTGCGTCCTTCTGTCCCTGGAATAACCCTGCTGTCCCTTTCTCTCCCCAGCGGGTGCCAAGGCCCTGGTCTGCGATCAGTGTGGCGCCCAGTTCTCGAAGGAAGATGCCCTGGAGACGCACCGGCAGACGCACACCGGTACGTGGCCTCCCCTTCCACCCCTCAGTTAGGTGCAGGTTTTAACCTTTGCCCAACAGAGAGCTGGACCTTCTGCAGTTCCTGCCTCTGCGCTGCCCAGGCAGCCCCAGTTCCTCTTAGACTAAAGCACAGATTAAGGCACCAGTTGGTGCAGTGCTGTTACAGCGCTGCTCAGCATTAACATGGGAAACAATGGCAGAACAAATGTGAGGTCGTTTGTCCCCTTTGCAAGCAAAGCTTGTCCCTGTCCAAACACCTCCCAGAAGTTGGTTGCTGCCATGTTTCTGCTCTGGCACTTCCCAACCCTTCAGTGATGCCACCATCAGGAACACAAGGATGTCTTCAGCCTCTTGCAAAAGCTGCTGTGCTTGGGAAAGGTTTGCCTGGGGGAATTCACAGCCGGGCAGACCCAGGTGGAGCCCTTCACCCTCCAAATCCAGACTGGAGCAGGACAGAGCGCCTGCTCCTCCTGTGCTATATCGGGAGCAGTTTAACTGAGCACAGGTTCATCTTTCAGTGCTGAAAGCCCTGATAGAAATGCCACTAGCAGTGAGTTTGTGCTCGGGGCTGGCACAGAGAACCCGCCCGACTTCACGCTGGGGGTGTGAGGACGGATGCAAAGTGCTGTGTCACCGGCTGTCACCCGGTCATGGAGCTGTGCTGGTCAAACACCAGTCCATAAATCTTAAAGTACTTGCCCTCCCTGTCCATGCCCTGACAGCTGGAGGCTGAGTTTTGCCATTCCAGGTCTGTTTTGAAGCCCTCTATGCTGTAGGCTGAGGAGAAGGGGCTGCCAGCACTGTGAGGGACTGGCTGCACAGGGCTGAACAACCCAAGCCCAGGCAGGGGGGTCAAAGTGGCCGAGCAAATTGCAGCTAGTTATCCCTTTCCTTCTATTTCCCAGACCCATTGAGCATCATGGGCTGACAAGTGGGAGCCCAGCCATGGAGCTCAATGATGCCTGCACCCCAAACCATCCTGCAGATGCAGAGCAGTTTGGCTAACAACCCTGACATTCCTGTAGGGATTAAACCCCCTTTGGCTGGTGAGTCCTTGGGGCTGGATTGTGCCAAAGCTCAAAGGGCAATGGGCAAGCAGAGCAGGGGGACACAGTGACCCAAGGGGAGCTTGTCGTTACTGCCTCCAGCTGCTTTGAATGATGGTAACACAAAATCAGGCTGTTGTACATGTGCTGCATCAAGCGCTGCTCGTCTCCACAGCAGAAAACTAACACCCCACTTCCTGAGGCAAGGCAAAAAACAAGAATAAATTTAAAAAACAGTTCCTGCTTGTAAGCACAGCACTGGCAGGGCTGTGTGCAGCCTCACAGACACGGGGCCGAGACGCCCTCTCCGGGTGTGCACTGTCCTTGGCCCCCGTCCCGCTGCAATAGGAAAAGCAGCAACTGTTTTGGCTCATCTTCCAGAAGCACAGGCTTGGTGCTGGGGAAGAGAGCATGGAAAATTCCTTACCCTTCTCCTCAAATGTAGAGGAAAAAACAGAATGCATTGAGATGGCAGCCTGAGTAGCCCCAGGCAGCACCGCTGGGAGTCGGGATGTGCACACGAGCGGTGCTGGTGCTAACGGGCTTTGGGCTCGTGCCGACGTTTATAAATATCAGAGGTGACTCGTCTTGAGTTTCCTCCTGTGTGCCAAGGCAGTTAGCACACGGCAGCCGGTGTCAGTCAGCAGGACAGCACAGATTTACTCCTGACCCAGTTTCACGTGGGCATGAGCGACACCCACTATAGAGCACGTCTGCCTCAGCAAGTAGTTGGATTTTTGATTTGTGGGGTTGGCATGCCCCTGGCCACGCCACTAAGGATGGAGCAGGACCCTTCACTCTCCCTTGCCCACATCCCCTGGGTGCATTCCCTTTCTACAGCCCACACTCGCATCCCTCATATCCCTCGTATCCTCTGCCCTGAGACACCACTAGCAGAAAAGAATTAATAAAACCAACATGTAACTGAAGATTGAAAAGCTCTATATCTTCCCCCCTTTTCTTCCCCCCTGGTTTTTTCTTTTGCTGGGATGTTGGTAGCGTTTTGATTTAATAGTTGGCCAAACACAAGGGTCTATTCTATTCAGAGTTTACAGGCCTCAGGGCTGTTATTCCTCCAAATTTAATAGCATTGAAATTGCAGGGTTGGCGATAATTTGCCTATCACTTTCTGCTCTCCCATTGATGTTTATTGTCAGCGGGATGGAATCTCAATCCGATTCACTTAGATAACATGTCTGTTAAACATTTAGATAATTGTGCCATCATTAACTTGTCACATTATTTTAGAGATTCAAAACAGTCGTGCAGTATAAGCGGAGGTACAAAGGGAGAAAGATCTGGCGCGTGAGAGCAGGAACCCGGGAGCAGAGGTGGCAGGATGCCCCCGCGCTCGCTCCCATGGCAAGCGTTGCTCAACGACTGCACGGGGATTTTTAAAAAAATTTAAATTATTTTTGCGTTATATGCCAGAGCTCTCGGTGTTTTTCCATAGAAGAGCATCCCAGCAACCCCATAACTGTCTTGGGTTTGCCAAGGAATGTGTGGGCGCCTGGAGGAGGTGGAGGGGGCATTGCGCCGGAGCTGCACTGTCACACGGGCACGCACCACCCCTGTTCTTGGCAAATGTACATCGAGTCAAATTTATTACATATTTGTCTTATCTCCTCACATTTGCTTTGCTTTCTCTGCCTCAAAATGGTTCCAGCCCAAAACCTTGCAGTGATGCTGCAGATGTATGGCACACTGCTTCTTCCAGTGTGGAAATGACAGATTTTGAGCAAGTGGAACATAACACGTGAGTTTGGTGATGTGAGCTATAAATCACACAGAAAAACAAATTCCGTTTGCCTCACACTCGGTGTGGCACCACGATTAATGGTCAGGCCAGCGCTTCACTGGGATCCATGCATGACTCTGCCAGTGGCTGGGGCTTGTCTCAGTGGTGCCACTGGCCACCAACAGCCATCTGCAATGTCCCTGCTCCAGCAGCAGATTTGGGAGATGCTGTTTGTGGCTTGTCCTGCTGCATCCTCTTGCACAGTTTGATCAAAGCAATTCCTGGCACAAGCAGCCAGCACAAGCAGCTGGCACACATCCTTACCAAAACCAACCTGACATCTTCCTGGGCTGCCTGTGACTTTCTGTTACCGTTTCACAGGACTCAGGAGGGTTTTCTGAGAGCAGCCCAACGAGACTTTGGGGGGAAATACCTCTGGATCATGCTTTTCTCCATAGCTAGAGATAAAGCACTGTAGCATTAAGTATGCTTAGAGGTAATTATCCCTCCCGTGCTCGCCTGGGCTGCACAGCCCCAGCGGGGAGAGGGTATGCTGGCGGTGCCATGTGCGATGGACATTTTCTCTTGGTGCAAGAGTGGATTCTGGACACTCAGGTGCCGGCCCCAGCTCACAGAGGGTCTGGGGGCAGTGGGTCCTAGGGGCGCAGCACAGAGCCCCTTTGTCTGACAGTAATGTCCTGTGACAGCACTTGAAATCTGAGTCCTGGCGCGCATTCCTGCAGCCGGGAATCTCCCTGCCTCCCAAACCACGGCTGCCCTTGCCACTTTGACAGCAAATGGCAGCAAGAGTTCCCTGTGCTCCTTGGTGCACACATGAGGAAATGTGATGAGGCCAGGCATCATGCAAGCTGGTGGATTCACCAAAAGGAGCGAGGAGGTGGGAGCGTGGCGGAGCCGTGCAGCCACGATGGCATTGGGGCCAATGGTCTGCCTTTAATTTTCCTGTGCAAATACTATTTAAAGCACGATGAGAAAAGCCCTCTCACTAAGCTACGGAGAAATCTTTCTTGTCCTTTAATTCTAGATGAAGGGGATTAGTGTGAACATATTTAACCTCTGACCCATGGACAAAAGCATTATCAAATTTAGTTGCCAAGTGGCTCCCCATTTAACCAAACTAGTGCGGTATCACTGCAAGTTTTTTCCCTCCCTCCCTTGAAAGCTTTAACATCTATTGTTGCCCTGGAGCACCGGAGGGCCTTGGCTGCCTTCCTTTGCTGGCATTCAGGGTGCTGGTCAGAGCCCCATAGGGGAGCACAGCATGACATGGTACTCACTGCTAGAACCCACGAAGGCTTCACAAAGCCAGCCCCCCAAAAAGAAAAGCCTTCTGTAAATGGGACTGGTATCTCCCTGGTTTCTGCATGCCCGACTCAGCACTGGCCACACGCTGGCCTGTGGTGGCACAGAGGATGCTTGGCCATCTCTCCAGAGTACAGAGAGGTGTCTCTGTCCCCCTTTGCTCTGAAGCACAAGGGATCAGCTATGGCAAGCTTGAGGATGCTCGGCATTTCCATGCTGGGCTTTATAAAAGAGGGATGAAACACGGTCTGAGAGGCGGCCGGGGTCTCCTGGTCCAGCAGAGGAATGCCGAGAGGGGCCTCCCGTCAGGAGCCGGTGTCCGTTTACAGTGCATCTCTCATAAACCCGGCGGCGGGGGCGAGGGCAGGGGGACCGGCCCTCCTGGTATGTGATTGATTATCTGGTATTTATGCCATTGAGGACTTTTCAGCGGCTCGGGGTCAGGGGGTCATCTCATGTGTCTTGCTGCAAATCCGCTTCCTTTTGTACAGTGCGGGCTGGGTGAGCAGACACACAAAAACAGCTTTTTCTTTTCCTTGGGAAAAAGGGGAGGGGGGCGGGCTGGTGTCAATGAATTTTTTTTTTCAGCCCTTCCTGAATAGTGTCCTTTTTAATTCCAAAGAACTTTTAATTAAAAGTAGCAGGAAAGTTCATCTCGACAAGGTTTAACTTACCTTAGCAGTTACTTTTGTCCCTCAGGATTCGCGTCTCCCCGCTGTACAAAAACCCCCAACAACTGGGGGCCAGGCCGCGCTCGGTGCCGCTCCACGTCTCCCCGGCTTTGCCAATGGGGCCTTTTCATCTTTTCTCTTTTTTTAATGATGGGGGTGCAGGAATAATAAGCAGATGCTGCGAGTCCTGGCTTTGTGCCTCACGGCAGCCAGTTACTCCAGCGGCCAGGCTCTGCCAGGCAGCCGCCTCAGCACCAAAAAGGTCATTTTGTTGTTGGGGTGGGAAGCAGCGCTTCGTGACAGCTCCGTGGGACTGGAGGATGCCAGGATGGTGCCGCCTTGAACAGGAGAGATGCATGAGTGGAGTGGATTGGCAATGGGCAGGTGGTGCTCTCTGCCAGGTGGGATGATGGCAGTGGTGATGGTGATAGTGGTCTCCATGGAAAGACCCCTTGGTCTCCTCACCAAAACTCTTTTTTGGGAGATGGAGCAGTTTCTGGCACATCAGTTAAACAACAGTTCAGAAGCAGTGGGGGAGATACTCTGGGTTTTCAGCAGAAAGTCAGATTGTTTTTTCAGCTGATTTCAGTCCAGTTTTCAACTGGAAGAGGAAATCTGGGAAGCTAGTGCAGTGATGATGAGTATGTGTGACAGCTTCCCATCTGATGCAGTGGCCAGAAATGCCACCATGATTTGCTGGAGGTTGCCCAGAGAAACCCTGGTTCTCAGGAAGGGCAGAGGTGTCCCAATGCCCAGCTTCCTTGGGAATAGCAAGGTTGAATCTGGCATTCTCCAGAATGGTGTGAGCTTAGGGGAAAGCAGCACAAAAGGGAGGTGTTGCACATAGATGTTCAGATACCAGATTACTGCATTTGGCCAGATGATGTGCTTTGCCAGGAAAGGGGGCAGTTTTCCATCAGTACCTTTAGGGCTGGAACAACTGAGTGATGGTTATTGCCAAGGATGATCATGAGTCTGCCTGAATGGGTTTAATATGTATTGATATATTTTGATAGATATTCAGTACAATAAAAAGGCTTTGGGGTTACTGCTTTGCCAGGAGGATGTGCCTCCAGCTTCGGCCAGAAGGCTTTAGGGACTGCAAACGGTTTCAAACAATTGTTTGGCCTGAAAAAAGTGGAAAATGGGCTGGAGAGCACAGCACACCATAGGTGTGAAGTGTCCGCAGTGCAATCCCAGGCTAGAAGCATTAAAAGCTCAGGAACCTCCCACCTCCCCCAGCCAGGAGGTGGAAATGCAATAAAAAAGATTGGCCCTTAAAAACTCCCTCTGCCAGGCTTGCATAGCACTCAGTTTCTTCGGAAAGAGGAGGAAATGCTGCTCAGGCTCTGTCAGTGTTGGCTGGGGTGATGCTGAGCACATCCCTTCCTTCCAAGCCTGGGGACCACATTCAGGGAGTAGACCAGGGAGCAGAGGCAGCACTTTCCAGTGCTGGAAGAAGGGGTTAGGCATGCAACGCTCCAGGGTGACTTGCTCTGGGGAAGGTGTGTGTCTGGACCAGTGCTGTCCCCCCAGAGCATCCCTCACATGCCTGGAGCTGCCCATATCCCTTGGACTGCACCTCCATGGTGTGCTCAGCACCCTGCCCTGGAGATGGGGACACGCTGCAGTCCCCCATGGCAGCTGATCCCACACCCTCCCAAAAGCACATTTCCCGCTGAAGGCCCCGTTTGGGCCCACAGGCAGCGCGGAGCTTCACCCGCGCGGGTCCAGCTGCCGCCGTGATTGACGCAAAGCCAGTCTATAAATAAAGTCTTTCTCTCCTCTCATAAAGACTTTGTGGTTTAGTTTGCTTTCAAGGTCAAGATCAGACCTTTCTAAATAAACACATATCAAAGGATCATTAGCGGAGCAGCACTGTTAAATTGAGATATTAACTTCTGTCAGCCGCGCGTTTCCTTTTTGTTCTGTAACTCGCGACTGCAGCGGGTTTTTATTATTTTGGCCCTAGGCAGTAGCATCTGGCTTCTGTAGAGACTGTAAAAATTAAAAAGCAACACAAATCATTGCGAGAGAAAAGCAGTAAATTCAATGATAAGAATTTAAAATTAAGATGTTTCGGCGCTTTTATATTCTGCAAAACATGAAACGAATGAGTTGTGTGCCTGTTGCCATAAAGCCACCGCCGCTAATCGTCGCCTGGCTCCTTCCCTCCCCGCACGTGCCCCCATAATCACTGTGCCTGAGCAATCGCAGGAAACACGGTGAGGGAAGGTGGTGATGATGGCAACGGTGACAGTGATGGAGATGGAGGGTGGTGGGGAGGGCACAACTGGGCATGGGGGAGCAGTGGGCCACCAAAAGGGAGGCAAGAAGGGGATGCTCTTGTCCCACCATACTCAAAGGAAGACAGAGAGGTCAAGCTACGAGGGTGTGACTAATGAGCCAGTTCACGAGGATACGGGACCACATTGTCCCCCAGGTCCAGATGGCCCCTGGAATAAATCACCCCCAGCAGGCATGAGCTGCCCATGCCAGAGCTGCAGCTCAGGGCCTGACACGCATTGCCCAGGCTGCTGCAGGCACCAGCATCCCATACATCCTCCACGTGCATCCTGCCCTGGGCAGTGGGGAGAGCAGGAGTGTGGCTGGGTGGGAAGCAGCCCTGTGCATCACTGCAGGAGCAAAAAATGAGGCGTTTCTTTGGGGGGGGTTTGTTAGTCCCCTCTGCTTGCAAGGTCAATGTTGTACAACTGCTCTGAAACGCCAGAGTTTTCCTCAGCATTTGTAAAAGGGTGAACTGGCATGGAGGCAGCAGGCAGTGCCAGAAGTTTGGCCTGGCCTCCTGTTGCAGCCAGAGTGTCCACATCCAGCCCAGGAGGAAAACCAGCAGGGGCAGGAGAGCAGGCGGCATCGGCTGCTTTTTAAGAATTAATTTCCATAGTCAGTTAAAGTTGGGAAGAAAGCTGTGCTATCTCTAAGTAAATAATAATAATCAAACAAATGCCCCCTTGGGAGAAGTTGCCTTCCATAAAGATGTTAATTAGCACAGAAGCCGAGCTGTGGAGTCCAGAGGCAGGCTTTGAAACTGGGATGATTTGGTGACTCTGGTACAAAATGCACACATTTCCTGTGTTTATCTTATGGGAGTTTTCCCCCCTTTCTCCAGTGAACCATGAAGGTTGTAGGGGCTGTTTGACTCAGCACAGTAATGAATGCCATCACCTCTCAATAGCACTGGAGTGGGTGGCACCACACAACACGGGTCTGCACAACACCCCTACATCCAGGCTGGCATCTGCAGGTGTTGTGTCCCAACAGCAGCATTCAGGGAGGGCTCCTTTGCACTTGCCTGTGGGTGCACTTCAGTGCTGCCACCAAAAACACCACTTTGGGTTTCATAATCATCATGAAAACAGAATCTGAAACTGGGTTGGTTTTTTTACCCTGCACATGCATCCACCATCATCCTGGGGCAACGTCCTGTGAGTCCTGCAGTCTCAGTGCTGGTGCTACCCAGGCTGTGTTGGTGCCTGCTTTTCAACTCAGTGACAGCAGGATGTGCACCGTGCTCCCAGGGTCCCCTGTGGCAAGCTGAGCTGAGCACCTTCAGGCTGTTCTTCGGGGCAGCTCTGCCTGAGCTTGGGTGCTGGAGCTGTGAGATGGATGCTCCAGGCAATGGGCCCCTTGCTAGCCCTGTTGCCTCTCCTAACCTTCCTGTAGGCAGGGCTGAAAGGGAGGGTTCTCTGCCACTCTCTGGCCCCCACCGCCCATGGCACCTTGCTCCCCAGTGCTGCTGTTCCTGCAGCTTCCCCTGCAGCAGCAGCCAGCAGTGTTGGCTGGGAGGTAGAGGCTGGTAGAGAGCCTTTGACATGCTGGCAAAAATCATCAAATGTCCCTGAAATCTCATCTCAGGAGTGCTAACAGCCTTTGGGCTCCTGCTTTGCATGGCCAGGATGTTTTGGAGCCGCTCACCTTTGTTGTAAGGACAGCAGCAGTGTCAGGTCACCTCTGGCACATGAACCATGTGAGACATGATGTTAAACATGAAGAGCGAAGGAGGGAACCTTGTGGAAGACCCTGAATTATCAGGACCTGAGCCGAGGGTTTGGGGGTTTTAGGGTGCATGAGGCAGCAACAGGCTCTGTCAGCATCCTTAGACGTGAGCATGCTCATGCCCGTGATAATGCTGGAGCCTTCCCAGTGTGCCCCTCCACAGCCTTTCATTCCGTGCTCCTGATTATTCCAACATTGGATGGATCTGCTAATTTTTCAAGTCTGATAACATGGGTCTGAGGGCAGGCAGGGAAAGATGGCAGCATTATGAAGAGGACTCAGGGAGGGGCAGTTTGGTTTGCACATCTCGATGTTGATGCCACGAGCCTGAGGACTGCCAGCCCCGTGCTGCCACCCTGCTGGGGCTCAGTGGGGATGGCTTCACCAGCATCGTGGCACCACTCCCTTTGTCCCCCTGCCCTGCTGCCACAGCATCCCCGAGTCACCCCATTCCCAGCCACACAGCAGGTCTGGGCTTGGCAGTGCTGCCGGGGGCGCTGGGGGGCCAGCAGGCCAGCACACGCACGCGTGCTCTAGCACGGGGGGAAAAACTTGAAGTCAAATGTCTGAAAGTCAGATCCCTTTTTAGTATGAATTTGCTGTATCTCATTCTAAGCACTAATTCCAATTTAATTGCAAGTGGCCTGAAGCCTCTTCAATAGGAGTAACAAATGGTTTGATTTTGTAAACTTCATCAGACTGCATTTTAAATGCGACACACTAGCCCGGCTCGAATGCCAATGAAGCACTGAAGTAGCTCTCTGTTTACTAATTATCCGTTTTTACTTCAAGCCACGCTGGCTGGCTTGTCTGATTAAATCGGATTTGTGGGATAGAGAACAGCTAGCAGAGTTTTCTCTATAGTAAACGAGATTGAAACTATGGCCCGCCTGGCTGCACACTGTAAATTATATTTCCTTTTAAAGGGGACGTGTCGCCTTTCTCCTGCAGTGCACCTCCCGCATCCATAAACTCCACCAGGGCCCAGTGCGAGGGGGACCCACCCCACCCTGCCTCCCTCAGCCGTGGCCACGCCGGTTTTTAGCTGGATTCCTGCTCTGGCAGAGGCGGCGGTGGGGGCGGCGCTGCAGCATCCCTCCCTCGCTGTGGCTCGGACGGACGGGGCGCGCTGTCACACGGCGCGTCCTGCTCGTCATCACATCCCTGGCGACTGCGCTGCTTTGGGACCAAGCTGCTGGAGAACAGGGATGTGCATCTCCGGCCTTGCAGCCATAGGGTTTTCCCTCCCTCCATCAAGCATCCCCCCACTAAAAATCAGTTTGGGGACCCCCTTGTATTTAAAAAGACCCTGCGAGATGTGGCCAGCACGCTTACCAAGAGAGCATCTAACACCCAAATCACTCCAGCTTCCACCTCGGAACCCTGTAGCAGTGCTAACAGCTGCCCCACTAGTGGCTTTCAGCTGCTGGCACAGCACTGTGTCTGGCAGGGACACAGAAACTGGGGATGGTGGGCAAAGGTGGCAGCTGAACGCAGCGTGCGGGGCTGTGCCTAAACCTTCCCAGTTGCTAAGACTTCAATTCTGCGAGCTTGACCTACGCCGCCCCCTCCCTCGGTATCTATCTTTGTGCCCTGGGGCTTTTTATATTTTAATTTGCTTTTGAACGTCCTGCAAAATTAATGGCGTGCTCGGGGCCATTGTGCTGTGTACAGTAGAGGGAAGGGCCGTCGGCGCCCGCCGAGAGCCAGCGCGTTTCCCGGGGAATGAATTGCTCGCCCGCCTTCACCCCTTTTAATTGTTGACAGTAAAAAGCGTTTAAATGCTGCTTAATTTGTAATCATCTTCCTGCAAAAAGGGGAGAAACCATTAAAATGTCAGGGAAATGAATAAATCCGTCTCTCACTGATTTGGGGCAGCAGCATTTCTTTATCAGGGGTGATTTTTCTTCCAATGGCTGAGGGCTGGCTCGGGGCTTCTGTGGCTGGAGCCCAGGCATGCACTCACGACAGGACACAGGGCTGAATCCTGTGGCACCCAGTGTGGCACCCTCTCAAGAGTTTTGCCATTTTTTCCCACTTCCCATCCTTTCTCCAAAGGTGTGACATAGTTGGCATGTAGCCTAAAAAAAGCCAAACAACTTGGAGGCCGGCAGTGGGACAGTACCCAGTAGACCCGGGCGCGGTGCCTGCCACACCCCTTGGCTGCTGGAGAAAGTCACCTGCGGAGCCTCAGGGCAGGGAACAAGCCCTGCCTGAGCTCCGTGTCCCACTGCTGGGCTCAGTGCTGGGACGCGGGGCCACCTCCCACACGCTCCACCTCTGTGCCCGGCCGGTATCAGCCTTTGTGTCATGCAGATGCTCTGCTCTCAGAGCACAACTGGAAACGTGTGCCTTCACAGGCCATGCCAGTACACGCCGACCTCCCAGTCTGGGGTGTTTATTTACTGATACGTTACTTGAAGAAGGAAAACAAAAAGGAGAAATTAAAACGGCCTTTGGCAGGTCTCAGGAAGCAGCACCTGGGGGATGCCCGGCTCCAGCCGCCAGCCCCGTCCCCCATGCGTGCACGAGGCAGCTCGTCCCCATCACTGCGGCTGCTGGAGTCAGCCCATTTTTTTTTTTTTTTTTTTCAAGCGGGGGCCAATTAGTTTCACAAATGAGGGCCCTACGGTGCCAGGGAGGATTTGTTACGGCCCCGCGCGCCGGCCCGGCGGCATTGTCCTGCCCTCCGCCCCCACGGGAGCCCATTGTCCCCGGCCCCAGCGGGGGCTGCTGGCGGCAGATTTATCGGGGCCGGCGTCCCGCCGGCCGGGGCCTCCGCTCCGCAGCTGGCCGCGGCGCTGGGGGCTCAGCCCCGGGGACCTTTGACCCGTCCTGCTGTCACCGCCGGGGCCGCCGAGGGCCGCGGGGCCACATACCTCTTGGGATTTGCTGCGCACTGCCCGTTCGGGGCTGCCTGCTTTTTTTTTTTTTTTTTTGCCTTTTTTTTTGCCTTTTTTTTTTTTTTTTTTTTTTTTTTTTTTGTCTTGGGAGCGTTTTGTCCGCAGCTGCGTGGGGGGCACATGAGCCCACAACCCCCCGGGATAAATCCCTGCAGAGGGAGAAAGGCAGCTCCCATGCGGGGCCACCTCTCTTGCTGCTTTTATTCCCATTTCACTGGGGATTTTTTCAGATTTCAGAGCATTTTTGGGTAGCCCAGTGCAAGGCTGAGATTGAGCATCCCCCCAGGCAGCCTCTGCATCCCCAGCAGGACAGAGCTGACCACAGCGTGCCACCACACCTGGCTAGGTGGTGGCACAATGCCAGAGCAAGTGATGTGTGAACCAAGATGCCCTCTGGGATGCCCGTTGCCCACGGCTCCCAAGCTGGAGGTGTGGGTCTGCCCAGGAGCATCCTTCCCTGTCCCCTGCCTGCATGCCACTGACAGTGGTGCTGCCCATCATGTCCCTGCCCCGTGCTGCTGTGGTCCTGCTGGTCTCCCTGGGGTTGATTTTGGCAGCATGGCAAGCAGCCCTCTGCCCCTGCTGTTCCTGAAGGCTGCATGGGTTTGTTGGTTACCTTGAACATCTTGTGCTGCTAATGAATTGCTAATACAATTTTCTAGCTAATTTTATTTCCATAGTCCTCACATTTTAATGTCTCCAAAAAGCGAGCATTTATTTGCTTAATCTCCCTGTGTAATACAATTTGCAGTGACTCACAGTTCTGAACAATCAGCTATGCATAAGCGAAAACAAACTGTTTAAGGCTAGAGGTCTGAGATGTTTATGGACGGGGTACGAGCACCTGGGTTGGGTTTTGTCCCTGTTGTGTTGCTGCAGCCAGGTTTGTACCCAAGAGTGATGGTATGGAGCTTGGATCTGCCTTGGGCCTCAGGGCCACACACAGCACAAGGGGTGGGCACGTCCCCCTCTCACATCCTGCCTTGCTCCCCATGGGTGCATGCTTGGGGTCCCCTTTCTCCTGGGCATCACAAAATCTGAGCTCAGCAGTTCTCAGAGGTGTGTGGGGATGCAGTGATCACCCAACAGCTGCCTTGTGTTTGGGCGTCCCTCGGCATCGCCAGGGCTCCCAGCTGCCTCCAGTGCAATAAGAGCAACTTCTCCTCTTCGGCTGATCCCCTCACAGGGCCAGTGTCAGCAGGGCCAGGGTGGCCAGGGACTCCCAATGACACCCAAAGCCCTGCAGCTCTTGGGGTCCCTTCTGCTGCGCGAGCATCCCTGCTGCCATGTGGGAGTGGGGTGATGGGACGGGGGGTGCCAGGCAGTGCCTAAGCAGGGTCTCTCGCTCTCGCACAGGTACAGACATGGCCGTTTTCTGCCTGCTGTGCGGCAAGCGGTTCCAGACGCAGAGCGCCCTGCAGCAGCACATGGAGGTGCACGCCGGGGTGCGCAGCTACATCTGCAGCGAGTGCAACCGCACCTTCCCCAGCCACACCGCGCTCAAGAGGCACCTGCGCTCCCACACAGGTACGGCAGGGGGACTCGGGGCTGGGGCAGCCGGCACATGCTCCTTCCCCACGCCTGAAAAAGAAATAGGGGGAAGAGAGGTGGTTTGTATTAAAAAAGGAGGAGGTGGAGGTGCCCGAAGTGGCTTGGATTTGAAAAACAAAACAGAAAAAAAACAAACTGTGTGTAATAAGTTGATCTGGTCTGAGGTGGCACGTGACGTTCTTAGGGGGTGTGCGATCATATCCGCCTCATCAGCTTACAGCGGTAGATGCACATAATCAGCTGGTGCTCGGCCCTAATGGGATTAGGGCGACCTGCGCTACGTGTAGCTGGTGCTGCCGTGGCCCCACTGGGGCAGGGCTGGGCTGCAGGATTGCCGAGCGGGAGAGCCCGGCTTGGCCGCCTTACGCCGTGTCCTCAAAGCGCCCGCGCCGTGTCCTCAGCTCCTCCGACAGCGTCCCTGGGCAGCTCCGTGGTCCTGGCCACATCGTCAGCACCGTCATTCGGGGCCAGTCACCCCTGAAAGAGCTGGTTCTTGGGGATGAGCAGGACCGTGCAGGATCACAGCCAGTGCCACGGATCTTCACAGCTGCCTGGGTGAAGCCCTCCTCACCCATCTTGTGCCCACACAAGTGCAAGGCTAATGTGCCCTCCTTGACACCACTGTTGTTGCTGACAGGGAACAAAATGTATCCTGAGGAGGGATGCCCCTTCTTTCTCTTGTCAGGCAGGGGCCATGCACACACTCTCCAAAAGGGACGTAAAGGTGGCTGCTGGGGGTTGTGCGGGTGGTGTCACAGAGGGTCGCTCTGTCCAGCTCTGTCCAGCTGGCAGCTGCCAGACGCACACGTGGGCTAGGGGTCCCAGTGTGGAAATGGGAATCCTGTGTCGATGATAAGCATGTTAATGCTGAGTGCTGGAGCTATTTATAGCCAGTAATCCGGTGACCTGGGCTGCGGGTCGGGCTGCGCGTGTCCCACCCCAACCTCTGCCGTTTTAGTAGCTCCCGGCTGTGAAAAAACACTGGGATCATCGGTGCTTTAGGAGCGTTTAATCATGCCATGTGGTGTCGTCCTGCACAGCTGCAGGATGCTCCCTCTTGTCCCAGGGCCAGGGTGCTCCATGGGCTCAGGCTCCTCTGAAAAGTGGGCAAGTAGAAATGCTGGCTGCCTCTGACTGAAAAATCTGTCTTTGACTGTAGGATCAAAAGCCAAAGTGGCAGTTTGGAACTGGGCACGGGGAGGGGGAAGTCAACAACAGCCCACAGGCACCGCCTGCCTTGCCTTTGGAGGGGGGCTCTGAGCTGCATCCCGAGCATCCTCCTCCCCCCAGGTGCCCAGGCAGCAGCTGCGGGAGGGGCGAGGGGCCGCAGAGCTGGGCTGCGGCAAATGGGGAGAGAGTAAAATATCATTTTAAAGAGGAAGCGAAAGCACAGGCATGTGAGTATATAACGAGAAGGACAATTTATGCCCAGGCACGAGTGCAGTTTGACACGGGGATAATGAAAAAACGTAGGTCATTGTGGATGACTTAAGCCTTCACAGCTGAAGAAAATGTATGAAATGCGGGGAACATTACACGCTTGGCAGCTCCGCACATCTGCAGCAGGACAAGTGAAATACAGTTCGCCATTCTTTACCATAAACTGTGCTTGTAGGATATGCGGCACAGAGAAATTGTAATTACAGTGACAAGACAAATCAGTAATATTTAAATATTCATGAACAAAGTCTCGGACGATCAATCTATCTTTATTGTCCTTGCCTTCGTGGCTGTAATAAATAAGTAGCTGGAGCCCTCACCTTTCCTTCAAATCATTCTGCCTTTGGTGCCAAACCAGAGTTCATTTATCAGCTGCCTGGTCTAGAGTGTGGGAGATGCCCAGGGCTGGGTCTGTGCTGGTGCTGCTGGGTGAAAAACCTGGAAATTGGTGGCGGAAGGGTTGCAGCACACTCCAGTCTCTACTGTGCCTCAGACCCAAGCATCTCCTCTGTACAGGAAGGTCTGTGCGTGGAGGGACCAGCACACTGCACTGGGGAGACTGGGACACTCTGTCCTCAGGATGGCTGCCCAGAGTAAAAAGGCTGGGGAGCTGTTTTTGGTGTGGCACAGCAGTCACGGCAGCCCTGACCCCAGCATGTGCTTGCAGGTGACCACCCCTACGAGTGCGAGTTCTGCGGCAGCTGCTTCCGGGACGAGAGCACGCTGAAGGGCCACAAGCGCATCCACACCGGGGAGAAGCCCTACGAGTGCAACGGCTGTGGCAAGAAGTTCAGCCTCAAGCACCAGCTGGAGACCCACTACCGAGTCCACACAGGTACATGCTGGGGTGTCTGTGGTGAGGCTGGCAAGGACCGACCGGTGGAAGGGCTGGCATGTGGCCCCGGGTGGCAGGCAGGGATACCGAACCCGTGATGCGCTGGCGTGTCACTATTGTAAACAGGGATCAATAGTCACATCGGTTCTGCTGCTCATTACTTGGTTATCGGCTGTGCCCGCTGCCGGCAGCATTGATGCTGGGCAGTTGATTAGCACTGACACCCTGTATCCCACAGGTGAGAAGCCCTTCGAGTGCAAGCTGTGCCACCAGCGCTCCCGGGACTACTCGGCCATGATCAAACACCTTCGGACCCACAATGGCGCTTCCCCTTACCAGTGCACCATCTGCCTGGAGTACTGCCCCAGCCTCTCCGCCATGCAGAAGCACATGAAGGGCCACAAACCAGAGGAGATCCCCACTGACTGGCGGATAGAGAAGACCTATCTCTACCTCTGCTATGTCTAAGGGAGGAGGCAGAGGGGCAGCAGGGCCAAGTGGCAGATGACTGGGCAAAAAAAATCCCACCAAACCCGCAGCATCCATGGCCTTGTTTGTTTTCAGTTCTCATTCGTTTCTTCTCGCCGGAAGGATCCTGCAGCTCATGTCGGACCGAGGGACGCACCGGCCCCTTCTCCAGCCCCATCCACACTGCTGTCCCAGCTGCTCATGCGCCTGCTGCCCTTTCACCCTTGCTGCAGGGCAGATTTCACCCTTTGCGACCCCCAGCCAGGCCCTCCGTCACCCTTGGCATTGGCCACTGGTGCTGCTGGGAAGACCATGTAGGAAAGAGGCGCTTCCCTGAAAGTGTGTGTACAGCTAGTGCTCTGGGAAGGCTTTAATTCCTGGTGTCCTGTCACTGCATAGACCCTGCTGTGGATGCCCTGCAGAGGAGCTGAGCTCCCATGTGGGGCTTGGGCCCCATTCTGGCAGGTTCTCATGCTCGCCAGGCTGCAGCATCGCAGGCAGGAAAGCACAGTGCCCTGTGAGCCACAAGTGCTTTGGCAAGAGTGTCCTGGGGGCATCCTGGCCAGAGGAG
This sequence comes from Molothrus ater, assembly GCF_012460135.2. Classification (NCBI taxonomy): domain Eukaryota; kingdom Metazoa; phylum Chordata; class Aves; order Passeriformes; family Icteridae; genus Molothrus; species Molothrus ater. The sequence continues at coordinate 8,016,759 of NC_050499.2, forward strand.
GGTGTTTGGGACAGGGAGCCAGCTGGGAGCCAGGCTGCCTTGAGGTGTTGCCTGCTGCCAGGTGGGCTCAGGGGCACAGGATGCTGCTGCTCTCCCCATGACCAAAGACCTCTCTATGCATTTCTTCCTCCTTCCCTGCCTTCCTGGGGCAAGGGTGAAGCCCCTCATGGGGAGATGCAGTTGGTTTGGTGATATGCAGTCAGTGCCAGTGTTGGAGCTGTTAGTGTGTGGCATCACTCCGAATGCAGGGATCCTCTTTTCTTCTGCTGATTTGGGGCACCTGGAAGGTGCCAAGTGTGGGGTTTTTTGCCCAGCCCTCAGCCGCAGGAGCCCACAAGTAAGGGGTGCCCCGTGGCAGGCGGCTTTACTCGCCGCTTTTTTTGCTTTTTGTTTGGGTTTTTTTGAACTTTCTTTTGGAATATTTCCGCATTTAGCACATTTTACTTGAAATTACCTCATTTTTTTGTGACCTCATGAGCTTTTATTGATTTGGGAGGGACAGGGGTTGGCATGGCTGGGGTGCACCAGCCACGTGCCCAGCATTGGTGGTGGAGAGGTGGTGGGGCACTGGTGTCCCTGCCAGCCTCCTGTTGTGCATTATCCTTACCAAAACTGGTATTTTTTGCCTGGCCCTATGGGGCTGGGGGTGTTGGTTCTGAAGCTACCTCTTGTGTTTGTTTTTGTTGTGTTTCTCCTGCGCAGCCGCGGGCTTGGTGGTTCCATCCCACAGTTCTTTTTTTGTCATTTTGCTGCGTTTGGGTGAAAAAGGGGGAAAAGGAGTGGGGGGTGGGGGGGGTGGGACAGTGTCTGGATAGTTTGGAGGGACACTGATGGCCCCTCTGGGTTTGGGGTGCCCTTCCCACCTCTCCTGGTGCCAAGCAGGGATAGGGCTGTGGGAGCAGCGTCCTCCCTGGTGCCCCAGCCTGGCTTTGCACGTGCGTGTGCCTCTGCGCGTGGGACAGCTGCTGCTCTGCGCAGGGAGGACACCGCTGCTGTACAATCCGGGATGTGACTGTGGAGAACGGCTCGTTTAATTGTTGTGCCTAAGAAAAAAACAGAAAAAATATTAAAAAAAAAAAAAAAGAAAACAGTTCTTTCACACAGAAAGTTGCTGCAATTTCTGGCGTGTGCGCGGCAGGTCCCCGTGGTGTCCTGGCACTACCAGACACGGGTGCCATGGTGCCATGGAGCACGTGGCCGAGCTCATGTGGCTTTTTTTTTTTTGCTTTAACCTCCCCTTCCATCCCACCATCCCTCTCCCTCAGAGACACAGCCCCCACTGCAACAGTGTTGGGGTCAGCATTGGAGTGATGCTGCTGTATCCCGGGCGCACGTCCCCGCACCGTTGGCTGTGGCGCAGCCCCTGCCCCCCCTCCATATATATATAAGTATATATATGTGTATCATAGCAGTGAGGACCAAGCGCCGCACGGGGCCCCGTGGTCCCGGGCTCCCTCTCCCCTGGCTTGTTGTCAGTGTCGTGAGCGCCCGCCTGCCCGTCCCGTTGCTCTGTGTTGCCGCTCGTGGTTCGGGTCCGTCGCTGTCCTCGTTCCGTCTACCTCAGCACCTCTCTGAGCCTGGGCGCAGAAGGTGCCCAAGTTCCCCTTTGGTTTTCTCAGAGTATCTATCGGCTCCTATTTTTTGTACGACTTTTCCTGTCTCACCGTTCGCTCCCCTGCGGTTCTGCTTGCGAGTCCTCTTTCTGTCCTCTAGCCACAGATGCCGTTAGCTAAAAGTTTCCTGAAAAATAAAGAAAAAGAAAAAAAAAAAAAAAACAGTTGTGGTGTCTCCTAGTTGCAGCTCTCTGCATCTGCCTTCGTCCTGTGTAGATTCAGATGCATTTCTTTGTAAGACTTCAGTGTTTCTGACAGAGGAAAAAAAAGACAAAAAAAAAAGAATATACTGCTGCAGGTTTTTTTCTCTCCATGTGTCACTAAGTGAAGTTCGTGCCTTCTATAGCAAAGAGAATATTTTTTACATCCTACTAACGGTAGATTTTTTTGTAGTGAACATTTTTTGTATTTTTATTTATAAGTCTCATAAGGAAAATAGCAATGTTCAGTTGTATACCTTGAATCTGCAGTTAGAAAACAAAAGAACAACCAATAAAGTTAATTCCGTTGTCTCAGCCTGCTGTCTCCCATTCCTATGCCCATCAAGAGGAGGAGGAGGAGGAGGAAGGATGCATCCCACCAGCTTGGGGCGAGCCATGGGGGTACCCACAGTGGTGAGTCTGGGGGTGCCTGCTCTGAGGGGGAAATTGCGGAGGTCCTATCCCTAAACCAGCCCCAGTGGGCGGGGGGGTCTCCCTGGAATCCTGGAATGTCAGTGTCCCCGTGGGCAGGGAGCATCCACAGCACGCTGCCTGTGCTGCTGCCTGCCCATGCGGCTCACCAGGGAGCAGAGCAAGTTTGCCTCAATGAAAGTGAACTCGTTCATTTAAACCTGCCTGCAGAGCCGTCCGGCCCCCCGCTGCGTTAATTATCCTGTAGTTCCCGACTGATTGCTGTACACTAAGCTTAAGCCCTCCTTTATTTATTTACTGACTACATTAACGGCAGCGCCTGCTCTCCTTTTGTGCCGTGGCAAACCGCGCAGCACCGCACGCTGCCGTCGGCCCGAGCGGGTGCTGCCAGCACCACCCGGCCCTGCCTGTGCCCCACTCTGCCCGCCACCTCGAGATGCCATCAGACATTGCTTACAGCACAGCTGGAGTCACCAAGGGCTGAGTTTTCCCAGGGATGGGTGGCATGCGCCAGTGTCCTGCTCCAGCGTTTCCCAGCAGGTTTGAGGCGCTATGTGTCCATTCCAAGGCCCTGATGATGCTCCTGCCTCCCCCAGTCCCCCCAGCACAGCCTCCCAGGAAGGCTTTGGGCAAGTGGTGGGGAACTTTGGTCCAGGTTAGGGCAAGCAGAGGTGGTCCTGCTGTGAGGAACCTGCAGGCTGCAGCGCCCCATGAGAAGGGAGGCAAAGCCCAGCCTGGCACAAAGGCGTTGTTACAACAACGAGGAAATCGCGGCAGGACCGGGCCTTTGTGTGCACGCTCGCACAGCAGCTGGGAGCGATTATGCTGCAACAATGTTCTGTTCCATCAACATTATGTCCTCATTAAACCTTTATTAGGAGATTAGATTCAGATTTATTGATTTTTTTTTTTAAAGAGGAAAATCCAGGCTTCTCTCAGATGCCTGGAACTTTTTCCCACATGCAGCACTTCCCAAAGTAGCAAGAGGGCAATGGAGAATCAATCTTTCCTCCAGGACAGGCAGCTTCTCCTTCCAGGGAAAAGGACTGCTGAGCTTCTTGAGGGGGGTTAGGTTGGGTGCATGATGGCTTCCTAGCACGGGGAGGACAAGGACCAAAGTATTCAATGGGATACAGCAGCACAGATGAGCATCTTGCAGTGCAGCCTTGGGGGACATCAGGGTCACGGTGGGCAGGAGAGAGATGGCAAGGCTGGCTCAGGAGTCTTGCTGCCCAGTACCCTCGTCAAACACATGGGCTGGGTGGCATCACCCACCCGGGTCAATGGCCCCATTGGATTTGTCTGTTGGAGCGTTTGATGTTACACGAAGGCAGCTCATTCCAGAGGGTGTTAATTGCCCGCTGCACTGATCAGGTCTGTAGCACCATCGATCTCGGCAGGATCAATGGGCTGATTTAGTGTCTCACGAACTCTTTAACTGGACACCTCATCAATAGGCAGCCACTTACAGACCATCAGCGCATTAGTGCAGCCGGCGCTGGCAGGAGCCCGCTCCACCCGTCCTCAGCCCCCGTCACTCAGGGGTGAGTTTTCCTGCAGGTGATGGCTCTGAGATGGTGAGTGGGAGTCTTGCTCTGGGGCTGGTGGGTTTGAGGGCAGATGTATGAGAGCCAGGTGGTGTCAACCCACCTGTCCCCCATCACCTGCCTATGCAGGGATGTTCCTAGAACATGGGATGGGCCCTTATGGTATCTGTGGAACTTCTCGCCTTGTGCCTCTGTCCTTGCAGGGGCAGATGACAGCGGGAGCTGGGATCTACTGCAGCTGCGATGGCAGTCCTGCCCCCGCGCATCTCTCCCCGTACCGCATGCTCACGGAGTCAGTCCCATTTCCATCCCGGTTTGGCCGCGGCCGGACGCGGGGTCTCTCCCACTTCCGAAACTGCTGAGCACAAGCATGGGGGGATCTGCTGGGCAAGCATGCCCGGGGGCCCGAGGTACGATATAAAGGCAGCAGCCGGGGTGAGGGGTAGGGGAGCCGAGGATAGCAGGACCCTTGGGGAGGTGGGGATCCCCCGAAGCAGGGGGGACCCCACCCGATGCCGGGGACCCCGGCTCGGGAGGCGGCGGGGCCGGGCGGCGGGGCCGCTGTCCGCGGTGCTGAAGCCGCGGCCGTGGCCGGGCCGGGCCGGAGGCGCTCCCGGGGCTGGCAGGGGAAGCATGCAGAGAGGTTTGGGCAGGGTCATGGGGTCCTGGGGGCTCCTTCTCAGCTCCGCCTTCCCGCTGCGGAGCTGAGGGACGTGAGGGATGCGCCCGCCTGGGTGGACAGACACTGGCGAGTCCCAGAGCCAGGGAGAGCCCACCAGAGTGAGGTCCCCCATCTCCCGCCCTGAGCAACGGGCACTGCTCAGGCATCCCTCCACACCGACCAGAGGGTGCCCAGTGTGATGCTGTAAGCCAGGACGGCTGCCAAGTACACCCGGAACAGCAGCACATCCAACACGTAGCCCACTTGCAGCCACTCCCGGGCGAGGTCGCGGAATTCCTCCCGTTTTTCCAGGAGCTGGCGGATTGCCGTGGTCTCACGCAGGACCTCCTGCAGTGCTGCTGAGCCCTCCGGCCGGCCAGCAAAGGCCAGTGCAGGCCTCGTGCCCCCCACTGCCCCGCACTCCCGGGGGTCCTCACAGGCATAGGGGGTCGGCTTGGCTGAGGGATCAAGAGAAGCAAATGTGAAAAACCTATTTAGACAGGGAACTGGGATTTGTGAGGGTGAACTAAGCACCCAGTTCACCATACAAAGAATGGCTATGTAGATGTAGATGGCTACAGAGCACCTAGACTCCTTCAGTTCCCACAGGCCCTCCCTGTGCCACCCTTACCTGTGCTGTCATTGTTCTCCACCTGCCTGGACGTGTCCAAGGTTTGCATCCTGCTTTGGCTGAAATTCTTCCTGTCCCGGATACAGAGCAGGATGGTGGCTCTTTCCAGCAGCAGGTGTTTCAGCCACTCAGGGACATGGGGCTGCAGGTCTTGCTTGTGCACCAGGCACACAATCAGGATGGTCTCTGTCAGGCTGATGACGAGCAGTGCCATGCACACCACAAAGTAGATGCCTGCAGAGGCACCAGTGAGGTGAGTGACCTGCAAAGGCTCGTGCACAGAGCCAATCCTCCCTGCTGAAGTCTCAGGGCCCTGTGGTCTCTGCCCACGACTGCCGTGGCAGGTGGATAGGAGAAGCACCCTACCTATCAACGGGGTGCCGACGGCTGTGGCTGGCAATGTGTCGGATACAATAATGAGGAAAACCGAGTAGCCGAGCAGGAGAGTGATCTTGAAAGAGACCCTCTCCCCACTGTGGGGAGGTAGGTAGAAGCCCACAATGTCCATAACCATCAGGAAGATGCTGGGGAGCAGCAGGCTGACGGTGTAGAAGAGGGGGCGTCTCCGGATCACTACCTGCAGGACAGAGACAGAAAAGGCTGTGAAGGGTTGAAATGAGGCCTTCAGCTGCTGTGGCTCTTTGCCAAGGCGGGTGAGGATGGTGGGGGGCACTAAGGTGAGCCAGAGGAAGGGCTCACTAGCAGGAGCCTCCCACCTGCAGGGAGGAGCTGCAGCACAGAGCAGCGACAGGGATGGGGCAAGTCCCTTCCCTCGTGCCACATCCCCGAGAAATGCGGCGGCCAAAGGCTCTTACATAGAACTTCATCTCAGCATAGCTGTCACTGCTCTTGACACTGAACTCCTGGAAGTGGCTGAGCACGTAGAGCAGCTCCCACTCGCCCTGGTTCATGAAGACACTTTGGTCGAACTTGACGAGCTCCGGCTGACGCCACAGCGAGAGGTTGATATCACGAACTGGGGGGCGGAGGAGAGGTGAGGACTGGGGGCACCCCGCCCAAAGCGCCGGCAGCTGCCGGCGCCTGCACCGCGGGCTGCCCGCCCTGCACGCTTCCCCGGTCCGCTGGGGCCATCTAGAGGGACGAGCCGCCTTCTGCACGGAGCTCCGGCCCGCGAGTGCTGCCCGCTCCCCCGGGACCCCGAGCGCGGCGGCCCGGCACTCACTGTGGTGCAGCCAGCTGGTGAAGGTGAGAGAGCAGTTCTGCACGTCGAAGGGGAAGTTGTAGATGTCCAGGCTGCAGGCAGTCATCACCTGGATGGGTTTGAGGTTCTGCACCTCCCCGTGATGGCTGACGTAAACGTAGGGGACGTGTGGGGACTTTCCAACATCCACACTGAGGGACATGAGGGACAGAGATGTGGGCTGGAGAGCACTCTGGGCAGGGCTTCCTTCTGCCAAGTGGCATTTCAGGGGGGATCTGCCCAAGAGCCAGGGATTTGCCTCCTGTTCTTCTTTTTTGGTCATACCCTTGCAGGCATTTTTGCCTCCCATCACCTCTGCACTGCCCAGACTGCTGCCCTCTCCCAGCCCGAGAAGTCCCAGAGCCCTCAGGAGGCACCGGGAGCACCTTAAATCCCCACGGAGTGGGAAGGACACCAGATAGCTCCATGGGAAGGGCCAGCAGCTCTGCAGCTGCCCTGGCATTGTACTGTCTTCACAAAGCCTTTCTCCTGGTATCTGGATCTCACCCCCAGCACAGTGAGGGTAATTACCAATGGTTGTGGTTAGCCAGCATTGGAAATGGCCCAGCTGCAGAGCCAATCCCCATCTGCAGCTCCCGATGTGGGGAGGCTGCCAGCTCTGTGCCAGGAATACAAAGCGTGGGACTGTACGTGCCCGCGGTGGGTGAGGAGTTCCAGTCCCAGTGCATCTCCCTCGAGACCTTGGCTGCACTCACAACTCATTGATGAGGATGTCGGGCACCCAGATGCTCTCCACAGGGAGGGAGATCTGCGTCAGGTTGTCGAAGCGAGCTGGGTCCCACTTGAGGAACTCATCTATCCAGTGCTGGGGACAATGGAGAGGGGACTTGGTGGGTGAGGTCCTTCCACTCTGCCAGCACACGGACCCCAGGCTAGCACCAAGCAAGCTTCCCACCCACGGGAGGGAGGGAAGAATAATCCTTCAGCTTGCACAACACCCAACAGCGCAAACCAGGGAGCATGAAAGCTGAGCCTTGAGGTTCATGTGCTACAGACGTCTCGCCAACCCCCGGGATGTGTCACCCCCCTGCTCTCCTGCAGGACTGCACACTTCTCTCACAGGAAAACATGGGGGTTTGGGGGTGCTGGACCCCGAGGGGGCCAGCAGGGAAGGGGTGAGGTTTCGTGGCTCCTCACCTGCCTGTACCAGATGTAGGTGGTCAGCACCTGGTCCTTCTCATCCTGTGGAGATGAGAACGGTGTCAGAACGGGGCACTGAGCCTCTGGAGGATGGGCAGAGCACGCTGGCATGATGCTGCACGCCAGGTACCATTCCCCTCCCTGTGCAACGGGAGCAGGGGACTCACCACGCTGAGGATGGCGTAGACCATGAGGTCGATGGCCACGTTGGTGGTCGTTCGCCAGTCGCGCACGGGCCGGGTGCCCTTCTGGTAGTGCGCCAGGAGGTGGTGGGAGAGGCGGCGCAGGGCGGGCTCGGAGGGCTCCGGGGTCCCGCCCCCGGGCCGGGCACCTGCTCGGCAGAGGGACAAAGGGAGCGAGGGAGGGAGGACGGGAGGAAGGGAGGGAGGGAGGGACGCTGCTCCCCCCAGGGCAGCGGCTGCCGTCACCCTGGGGTGGGCTGCGGGGTGCTGCCAGCTGCCTGCCCTCACTTACCACTTGGGGTTTGCCATCCGACTTTAATAGAGCATCCTGATGGGAAACAAGCCTGGACAGCAGAACCACCACCTAATATGTTACTGATACCCTGTGCCACGCAGGTTGTCAGCGCTGTGACCTTCCCCAGCCCCAGAGGGCACAGCTGCGAGCCCGCACCTCTCTGGACAAGTGCCAGGGCAGCGGCAGCGGGGAACCACGAGGGACGCACTGCCCCCGGGAAGGTTTCATACCACTCGCTCCCTCCAGGGGCATTTCTTTGCTCAGCAGGTGGAGACGGTGAAGGTTAGAGATGAAGCAGGATGCTAAATTCATTTATTAGGTATCTTGGTGTTTGCTTCCTGTGAAAACAGTTCCTTCACTGGTCACTGGTGCCAGCAGCATCAAGTGAGGGCAAATTGTTTTCAGCGCCGTGTCCTCACTGCCGGGTGCCTGGAACACCAGGGCTGGGCCAGGGCAGCAGTGCTACACTTGTGGCTGTGCTCTGCAGCACACCCAGCCCCAGAGCCCAATTCCAGCATAATGGAAGAGACTAATTGGAATAGATCTATGGGAACTTGGGAAAAGCTACTGGAAGGGAATTTTAATCTCTATTTTAAGCTTAAAAAAAAAAAAAAAAAAAAGAGAAAGCAACAGCCTCAGCCCCTCTGACATTGCTCATGAGTGGTAGTGCTGGGGAGCCAGCCGGGTGCATGATGCTCGCCCAGGCAGGCATGAACCAACAGAGGCACTGAGATGGGGGAGAAGCAGCAATTAGGGTGAGGGGAGGAAATGCAGCTGCTGCCATCACCACAGCTTGGGCCAAGTGACCTTTCCTGCTGCAGCTGGTGGCAGCTGGCTCATGCTTGCACTCTTCCTTGCACCACCTTCTCCTCACATCCACACCACCCATATCTGCATCAGAATGCTTTGGCAGCAGGGAAATGGCTTTGCAGAGGGAGGACTGGGCTGGGTTCACCTCAGATGCTCTTTGCCTCTGCTCCAGACACCATGCTGGTCTGCCCAGCCCAAATCTGTGCCAGGGCTGTGCCAGCAACTCATCTGGTGCAACTCGGCACAACCCTGGCACAGCGCTAACACATGGGGATCTGTGTGCACAGCCCTTTCTGCCTCCTGGCCAGCATTGCCAGGGTGAGCCTATCACTGTCCCCCACTCCTTTTCTGCCACCTTAGATCTGCTAAGGCTGGGAGAAGGCTTGGGAGTTGGGTGACAGGAGCTACATGACCTATCCAGAGATTTGAGTCAATAGCCTGCTGAAAACTCAGTTGGGCTGGTGCAAAACAGTTCAAGGATTTTTTTGTGCTATTTCCCAGGAACACTAGATGAGAAAATAATAATTGAATAACAAGGAAATCTGTTGGCTGTCAATTTTGCACTGCACAGAGCTGCAACTGCAAACTATAGGCACAGCATCGTGCCCAAAACCCAGCTCTAGGTTATGAGGGGGGACTAAACATTATATTGGAGGAAGCCCTTCACCAGGCAGGGGGCTCAGGCAGCCTCTCTCAGGCAGTGGAGTGCAGGCAGGAGACCCCCATGTCTCTCTCTGTCCCCAGGGCTGGTTTTGGGCACAGCTCCAGAGCACCTCAAGACCCCACAGAGCAGAACTGGGTTCTAAGGCTGCGTTGCCTTGCTGCCAGTGTCACCCAGGCAGGAGGCACCTCCAGGCTCTGCAGCGGAGCTCCCCCATCTCCAGGCTCTCCCAGGTACGCCACCTCCCAGCAGCACGAAGGTTTCCCTAAAGAGCAGCCCTTGCCTGCCCCTCAGCACGGCTCAGGTGCTGGGACGATGCCGCTCGCCCCGCTCCGCCTCAGCCCCCAGCCCTGCCCGCCCTCCCTCGCCTTACCTGGGCTCGGTAGGGCCGCGGCCAGAGCCAGCAGGGCCAGGAGCGCCCCGAGAGCCGCGGGCACCATGGGTCCGCCGGCTGCAGCCGCCGCCGCTCGGCGAGGACTGAGTGGAGCGGGGAGGCAGGCGGCACTCGCGTGACTTTCCCCACAACGTCGGGTTTTTGAGAACGCCCAATTAATCTCGCGATCAGCCTCTCCCGCTGCATCAGGTTTCAGGCTGGGAGGATAAAATGCTACAGGAGGATGCGAGTGGGGCCCACCCAGCCATCCCCCACCCCCGCCCAGCTCCAAAAGAGCTTTCCCGTCCTCTGCCCAGGTGCCTGCTTGTGGCAAAGCGGGTTTTGGGGTACCAGCATCATGTGCAGTGGGGGCACGATGGGGGGAGAGGGTGCCAGGGCTGAGCCAGGAGATCCTCAGCAGCTGGAAAGACAGGGAAGCCCTCTGAGGGGCAGGGGAGGGGAGCCTGCCCAGGGATATGCCGCTGACACAGGGTGGGTTTCCACCAGCAGGGGAGAGGGAGCTCTGGAGGTACCAGGCTCCCCTTCACACCTGCGGCAGGTGGGTCTGTGCCACTGACAGTGGCTCTGACAGCTGCAGGTGGGGGCAGCATGTGCAGCCAGCCCTTGGCACCCCTGCCTGAGGCAGCAGCTTTCCCCTAACCCCTCCAGCCTGCACCTACACTGGAGTCCATTTTTACCACAGAAATTTGCATTTGTTGTAAATTTCAGCAAACAAGTTCTTCCTACTGTTTTCAGTTTCCCAAAATATTTAACGCCTTGGGGCAAACAAGACTGGAAGCAAAGCCTGGTCAGGTATTACTGAGAGCCAAAAGGTCCTCGGTGTCCACCCACGCATGGGTGCCCTGCTCAGGCTGCGCGTCCACAGCATCAGCGCCTTGGGCTGGGCAGTGTCTCTCTGCCTGGCAGGGGAGCTTCCCCTCCACCCTAAGCCTCTGTAATCTTCTGTATTCTCTATGCCTACACTGTGCTTGTGTGTGTTGCAGGTGCCTATGCCCCCACAAAGCTGCCAGCTGCTGGAAATCCTGGGGAAGCAGCGGCCAGGGACAAAAGCCTGCGGCAGTGGCGTAGAGCAAATTGCATCAGATGCCGGCATGGAGTCACTTAAACGAGATAAGAATTAGTGCGGGGCCCTGATGAACTCCCCGTTGGCTGCCAACAGCGGTGTCAGGGAGAGAGCGAGAGCAGAGCTGGGGCTAATTTGATTTCTCGGCTCCGTTAGTGGCTGGCAAGTCACCTCCCAGGGAGCGCCAGCAGCTCACAGTGCTCTCCCCTTATTGAATCTGGGTAATGAAAATCACGGGCAGCGCCACCACGGTGCTGGGGACTGTGCCCTACTCTGCCCCCTCTCCTGCAGCCTCCTGCTCTGCAGCCAGCAGGACGAGGCCAAGGGGGCGCAGAGTGCTCCAGTGGAGCCTCTGCTGCAGCATCATTAACTCTGAATTTTCTCCCTCGGGTTTTACATCTTCATCTTAAAGAGATTTTAATGTAGTTCCTATCAGCCCTCCTGTTATTGGATATCTAATTAGCGTGATCTACTGTAGGCTCATGTTACACACACACAGGGGGCTCTTGCGGGACGTTCTGTGGGACGGCTGATATCAATCGGCAGCGCCCAGATCAGATTTACTTTCCAAAATAGCATAATGGGATTTTATTAGCCCTGTAATCTGCTGCATGGTAATTGCTTTTCTGGGAATCGAAGTGCTCAGTGCCTGGGGCTTCCCACAGCTCAGCCCTGCGTCCCGTCCAGGCCCTGCTGCAGCCAGGCATGGCAGCATCCCTGCAGGCTCCCCTGCAGCCAGGCATGGCAGAATTTCTGCACTGGATGGATGGGCACTCAGGCCTCTCTCCTGGAGCAGCCATGCTGCAAGCAGGTTCCTTGGCTGAGCAAGCAGGTATTTAGCTCAGAGTAGCAATCTCAGAGGCTGAGGAGAGCACAGGGGCACAAGCACAAGATCCCCAACATGTGATGGCACAAGTGATGCTCTGCATTCCCTCCTCACCCCAATCTGAGCTCATCCCAAGTCTGGGGTGTGCAGCATTATGCACTAGAGTCCTTTGGCAGCTCCCACCCCATGCCATGGAATGTGCTGGGGGCTGTGCAGCTGTGGCAGGAGCATGGCTGGGCTCTGCACAGGCTGGGGTGCTGTAGCCAGGCTGGGGAGCACAGTGGGAACAGGAGGGAGGTCTCCATTGTGGTGCTGCCGGTGCGGAGCAGGCAGGAGAGGGAAGCAGCTCTCCTCCAGGCTGCCAGCGCTCACCTTTCAGAGCGCGTTTGGAGCGTCAAAAACAATAAAGCATCAGCAAGGAGCCCTGGCAGCACAGCTGCCTGATGGCCCCGGCCCCATCAGGCGCCCGAGGCCGCCCATTACGGAGGCTCACGCTGCCCGAATTGCATGTCTGCTGTGATTTAACGCTGCGAGACATGAGATGAACACCGCAGGAGGCAGGGCACGGCCGGGCCCGCTGCAGCCCCGCTCCCACGGGGCCCTGCTCCCAGGGACAGGGGCCCTGCAGGAGGCTTGGGCTTCCTGGCATCCCGGGGTCACTGCAGACGGCCAGGGGCACACATGGGATCTCTGCTCTGGCACTCACCTTGTGCAGCTCCAAGACCGAAGCACAGACCAATTGCCGCAAACAGCTGCTCAGTGTGGTGCCCTTGGCCAATTTAATTTCATTTAGTGACACTGATGGCTTTGTCCCATGGGTGCAAACTGCTTGGCCATTGGAGAAGCCAAAAATTGCCCATTCCAGCTACCAAGCCCATCCTCACCCCAGTGAAGGAGCCCAATGCTTTTAAATCGCTCAGAGAAGGGATGGAAGCGCTTTCCTTTCAAGGCCTCTCTTTCATTAGACACCCTTCAGATGTTTGCAATATTCTGCCACTGTTTCATTACCACTAAAGGCAGTCAATAATAAGTACATGAAGGTGTTTGGAGCCCATTGCTGTTAATGAAGGAGATCTGGCTGATGCTGAGTGGGACGGGAGCTATGCTCACAGGCTGAGCCCAATCTCAGGGCATGGAAGGAGAGGGCATGTCTGCAGCCGGCTCTGTCTGACAGTGTACAATCTCCCCCTAGTAAATTATCTTGGATGTAACAGTGCTGTGACTGCACTTAACGCTGCAAACAAATTGTTCTACACCCTAGTTAATTATCACAGCATTAATCAGGCTGCTAAACATTAAACACAGCCTGGACAAACCTGGAGCTAAATATACAGGTCTGAGTTTATCTTTGTGACAGGGAAATTCAGAATTTTTATGGTTAATAGTTTTTTTAAGGTAGGAAAATCCTGAGGACCCTTACCTAAGCAACGAAGTTTGGGTATAGCACCATTCCCTCTGCAGTGCATGAGGGTCCCAGAGTGAAAATCACAGTGCCCAGCACCACCTCCCTATCTCTCACTATTAATAGCCTGGCAGGCTCCCAAAATGAGTGGAATTTCTTACTTTGTTGCATTTAAGGATCACTGGTTGTCTTGTTTATACTTTGCACATCAGGGAAATTGGCAAACACCAGCTTCCACAGTTTCACCTTATCTACACTGCTACCTCCTCCCTCTTGCCTCCCAAATTCCTCATCTGGAGTATCTGTGAGAACCAGGAAACCGAGACAATCTCAGAACAGTCCACACTGAGGTCCCACACCTCTCCCAAAACAAAAGGCAAGGGACAGTCTGTGACTGCCCAGGACAAATCCAATGTGGGAGATGCCCACCCAGCTGGGAAAGGGCATTTTCACGGGACAATTGGCAACCAGGGTATGGCAGTGGCACTGTGTGACCCTACTGTCCCCTTCCTCGTGCGGTGCCACAGCTCTGCTGGAAATGCCAATGCCATGAGTGTCACAGGAGCTTCAGAGCCCAGTGGGGACAAACCCAGGCAGAGGATTGCAACTGACACATTCCTGATAATGCAGGAGGAGGTTTTCACCAGTTTCCCCAAGAGAGCTGAGCCCCGCTGTCTCCTCAGGTGAGCCAAGCTGCCCAGGTGCCTGAGCCACATCTCATCAGCAGGTCCAGCTGCTGCACTGCTGACAGCGTGGGGTCTGCTCACACACACCTGCATCCTGCACAGCCCCGGGGCCCTTGCTGGGGCATCTCCATTTCAGTATCCTTGTATTAAGAGAAAGGTAGAATCTGGGCTGTGCCAAGAACATAGAGCCCTTTGGATCAGCAAATCTGAGAAATGTCTATTTCCTGCTGGTTCACCCAGGCCCAAAAAAGCATGGGTTTGGCTGGAGCAGAAAGCAGATGCCGGGCCCTCGTTGTTTTGAGCCTTTTCCTCGAGGTTTTCCCCCGGGGTGCATCCACCCCTGGAGCATCCCAGTCCATCCTCCTCCAGCCGCCTGCTCGCAGCCTCCCGCCGGGCAGCACCGGCAGCACCGGGCAGCACAGGCGGACACCTGCAGGACCACAAAGGGGAGGGGGGTTTATTACTGTTGTAATTGAAAGAAAATAATTCACTTTTATCAGTATGGAGGGGCGCGGCCAGGGCAGAACGCCGGCTGGGCCGGTGTTCCCGGCTGCTGGGGTGGGGGGACGAGGGAGAACGGACTCGGGGCGATGATCGGAGGCTTCTCGGGAGGGAACACGGACGGACACACGGGCGGGCACGGGCGGACACAGGGACGGGCACGGGCGGACACACGGACGGGCACACGGACGGGCACGGGCGGACACACGGGCGGGCACACGGACAGACACACGGACGGGCACACGGACGGACACACGGGCGGGCACGGGCGGACACACGGACGGGCACACGGACGGGCACACGGACGGACACACGGACGGGCACACGGACGGACACACGGACACACAGAGGGGCACGGACGGGCACGGACGGGCACACGGGCGGACACACGGACGGGCACACGGGCGGACACACGGGCGGACACACGGGCGGACACACGGACGGGCACACGGGCGGGCACACGGACGGGCACACGGACGGGCACACGGGCGGACACACGGGCGGGCACACGGGCGGACACACGGGCGGGCACGGGCGGACACACGGACGGGCACACGGACGGGCACACGGACGGACACACGGACGGGCACACGGACGGACAGACGGGCACGGACGGGCACACGGGCGGACACACGGGCGGGCACACGGACGGGCACACGGACGGACAGACGGGCACGGGCGGGCACACGGACGGGCACACGGACGGACAGACGGGCACGGACGGGCACGGACGGGCACACGGGCGGACACACGGACGGACAGACCGGCACACGGGCGGCACACGGACGGGCACACGGACGGGCACGAGCGGCCGCGGCCCCGGCGGGCGGCGCGGCCGGAACCGGAGCGGCCGCGCGTGCGCTGTGCGGGACGGCGCCGCTGCCGGCGGCCCCATGACGGCCGAGCTGCGGGCCCGGGGCGGCGGCGGAGGCGAGGTGAGACGGCGGCGCGAGCCCGCGGGGCGGGCGGGGGCGCCGGGGCTGCTGGGGCGGGGGAGCGGCGGGGCGAGCCCGCGGCCGGGCGAGGAGGGCGGCGGGCGGCGCCCCCCGCGCGGGGCCGGGGCTGCCGCCGGACCGAGCCTCGCAGCGCGGCGGCCCCGCTGCGCCCCGAGCCCGCGGCCCGCGGCCGCTCGGGGCCGGCCCGCAGCGCTTCCCCGCTCTGCGCGCTCCCGGAGCCCGCCCCGTCGGGTTTCGTTGGGAATAACGGGCTCCGCGCGGCGCCGCGCGATGCGCCGGTACCACGGGAAAGGGCTCGGGCGGGCGCTCAGACACCCGCCGCTCTGCGGGGAGCAGAAACGCGTGTGCCCTCCCCGCCGCCGGGCAGCACCTCCCGGGGCAAGTCAGCGAAAACTGTTGCTCCCAAACTTCAGGGCTCTGCGTAAATCGGCTCTGAAGGGACCCGGACGCGAGGCTGTGTCAGTGCTCAGGGGACTGAAGCCCAGACCGTCCCGAATTGACACGGGGCTCTGCACTGTCCTGTAGCATCTCGGTGCTCTTAGGACCCGCGAGATGCGTTTCAGAGAGGTCAGAGTTACAGGGTGGGATGGGGTGAGGGTATCAGCCCTTTGGTTGTGCGTTAGAAGTGGCATTAGTGCAGCAGCCGTGCCCCGGTCTGGTGGGGACAGGGACCAGACCGTGCCCTCTGTGTGCATCTTGCACACGTTAATGCAGCCCGAGGTTGCTGCCTGCTGCTTCTTGTTGTGACGGATATTGGTTTGTGAAAGCCTTGGCCGGGAACGTGGGCTTTGTTCCTGCTGCCGCCTGTGGGTTTCCAGCTCTCTCCATATCCATTCTCCCCCACGATAAAAGTGTGGCTTAGGAGCAGAGGCTGAAGGCCAAGGCTCTGGGTGCCTTTTCTGTGCTCCAGCCTTCCTCCTCCTTGTGTGTGGTTATTTCTGGAACCCCCTTGAACTCTTGCACTGCATTTGCTCCTTTCCCTGTTCACAGTTTCTCTTCAAAACAAACTTCTGAGGGCGATGAGTCACCTCAGAGCAGGAAAATAGCAAAACCTTTCTATTCCATCATTCCTGGCTGACCTTGTAATTTTATCTCTAGTATCCTCCTTCCTCTCAGCCTCTTGGTTTTGTACTCATCTCTTGTTGCTGTAATTTAATACTAATAGGATTTGGGTTTGGGTTGTTATTTTTCCAGCAGGTAGGCCTTTGGTTAGTTTGGGTTTGCAAGTGCAGGGTGCGTTAGCAGTGGCAGCACACTGGTGTTAATTACCAGCTACAGAGCTTGTTTTGTAGCCCCATGGCGTGTAACCTCAGAAGGCAATAACCAGACTAGTTATGGCAACAAAACCACGCACAATCCCCAAAATCTGAACTAATTGGTTGCACAAAGAGTGGTTCCTGGTGGCTTCTGTGGGCTGCCATGCCAGGCAGCCATAACCCTCTCAAAAGTGGTACAGGATAAGCTCTCTGCTGTTAGCACAAACCTTTCCTCAAAGGCTGAATAAAAGGACGCGCAAATCATTGAAATATTAAATGGTAACTTAGAGCAGAGGATCACTAATTGGCTTTTATGCTTACAGCAGCCTTTGTGAGTTCTCTGTGTGCTGGAGCAGAAAAACCCCAGAAAATCATGCCCTGTCCTGCCTCGGGTTTCGTTATTATAATGCAGTGTATTAGCAAGGGTGTTTGTGGGGTTTTTTCTCCGCTGGAAAAATCCGCCCTGCGGCGCAAGGTGGGGTCAGCCGACATGCACGGCACGCGCTAAGGCAGCAAAATTAGCAACATGATTTAAGTGGTTTGCCTTTGTGGGAGTATGCCTGCCCCGAGCCTCTCAGCCTTGGCTTCTCATCAGGCAGCTCCTCCTGGGGCTTCTGAGGTGTTCCAGGGTGTCTTGGCTTTTCTCAGGATAAAAAGAGCATGTGGGACAAGTTGAGGGGGGTTGCACACATATGTGCTCTTTCTTGTAAAGGTTGAGCAAAAGTAGTGTTTTAAATGGGACAGAGAATTGCCACCAAAATAGGAGTTTTTTGTTTGAATAGCTGACACAGGTGTGTGCTGTCTTTGTGTGTGGAGTATCATCCACACACATGACTAGTATGGGTGGGGGGCTCAAATAGTAGTTGACTCATTACTCACTGGGTGGAACTTGTGCTCCAGTGGCCTGGAAGCATCTTAATTTTTTTTTCTCAATAGTGAAAGTAAGTAGAAACTTGAGCTCATTTGCCTACAGCTTTGCTGGTTAAGATTAATTAAAAGTGTGATCTTAAGGAACTGGGATTGATCAGGCTGTGCTGACTGCAGGATCCTCTACAGCCTCTGTAAATCAAGATACACGACCCAGACCTAGCAGTTGTTCCTGCTGTAATGTTTTTCCCATACCACATGCAATGCCAGCGTTATGGAGCTGCATCTCAGTTGTCACCCAGAGTGAGCCGTTGGCAGCAGCATCAGCTGAACTGCAGCTATGAACAGGGGTGGTGGGACTCCCAGTGCTGGGAGGCTCCTTGTGGAGAGGTTCCTCTCCTAGCAGTCATTGACTGAGGTTATTTGTGCTTGCCATGTGCAGTGACCACCCTGTGGTAAGCCTAGGCTGCAAGGATTTTATAAGTCTGGTAAAGAGAGTTTCTGTAATCATTTGTTTTAAGTGGCTGAACCAACCATAGCATGGGGCCTTGAGCAGCGAGTGTCTCACCAAACCTCCAGTGGTCTGTGTGGAGTGGGAAGGAGGAGCAATAGCAGGCTCCTGGGCCCTTGCTCTGACACCTTATTGTCAGTAAGAAGTGACACGCACAAATGGCATGTGCCACCACACTGAAAATAGCTCCTGACCGTGCCCTGTGAGCAAGCGGCCGCCTTATATGTCCTGCTGCACATGCCACTGCCTCGGGGGTGGGGAGCCCCTTCCCACCACGGGTGCTGCACATCCCACAGCGAGGGTGGCCTGGCCTCCCAGGCCTGCCTGCATTCTCCTGAGGATACCGGGGGTTGAATGTTAGTCTGTGAATTTAGCAGGGAAAAAACCTGAGTGCGATGCTCAAGATGTTGCTGTTTGCATCAAGCAAGTGTGACTGGGCTTGAGTGTCAGTGTGTCAGCAGAAAGGAAGGAAAGAAGCAGTGCTCTGCTGGGCCCTCAGCAAGCCTTGCAGAAATAGCTTGATGTCCATCCTGGTCACCTTTTCACATAAGCTTTCTTTATTTCTTGCACATAGGATTGCCAGGTGCTCTTAAATCAGATGAAAGAGATCACAGGAATTCAGGATTCAGCATTCCTGCTTGCTGCTCTAAAGGTTGGTGCACATTGCCATAGTTTTGGGGAAAGAGAGCTCTGATTTTGTCCAAAAAGTCAGGCAAGTTCAGGCTCCCACCCAACACAGCACACAGGTGTTTGCTGGTGTGTTTGTCAGCTGATGATGGTCTGGTCCTTGTTAGAATGGTCCATGTGTGGCTTGTGAGAGTGATATAGGATCAGCCTGGGTGCATGAGAGGCAAAGGGCAAATCCTTTGCTGTTCTTCTCCTCACTGGTGCTTTGCTTTCCCCTCTCATTCTCCTAGGCTGCTGATGGAGATCTCATGGAAGCAGTCACCTTCCTGACAGAGGACCCTGCTCCAGAGCCAGTGCAGAACCCAGCTGCTGCAGAGCCATCAGCCTGGGAAGGGAGTGTGGTGGGCAAACAGCTCCCACAGGGTAAGCTTCACCTCTGCTTACCCCTACAGCTTCATGTGTTTGTGTGAGCTCAGAGGGGAAATATCCATCCTCCTGCTTCTGCCAGCAACACATCCCTCCAGCTTCTGTTCTGGTGCATATTTTGCCAGTACTGATCACTTAGTAGTGTTTTAATCATGTTTGGAGGTGACACATAACAGTTTAAAAGCTGATGATCCTATCTCTCTATTTCAAGAGCTCTGAACTGTTTCCTTAAGCTCTGAATTTAGCTGTAAGGAAATCTGGGTGGTGCACAGCTGCATGCTTTGCCCTGTTCTCCTCATCCAGCTCAGTGGCTCCTAGGCTGCCTGGCATGATCTGAACAGGGATTTCTGTTTAAAACCTGAGCTAGAAAATTTTGTTTGTATTGGTTGAAGAGCCATGTTTGTGAAGTATGATGTTTTCTAGAGTTTCCTCTTAAAGAGAATGTTTGCTGCTGCTGGTGGAAAACTGATCAGAATGCTGCCTCTACTTCTAGATGTTGGTGCTGCACCTGCTACTCACAACCAAGACAACCTCCGCACAGCCAACACTGTCAGACCACTGGAATCACCCAAAGCCCCAGCTGCAGAAAGGGATGCAGCTGAAAGGTCAGTGGAGCTGTAAAACCCCCCACTTTGGCTTTCCCAGATATCAGTGGGTTCTGAGACTGCTAACTGTAGAGCTACCATGGATCACCTGCCAGGTGGACACCTACTGGCTGGAGGGGAGTTTGATTGCTGTAGCTTTTACAGCACAGTGTTTATCTCTTGTGACAGACCACAGGAGGCCCATTCTGCTGAAAACAAAAACCGCTCCAAAAGGAAACGCTGTGAAGTCTGGGGAGAGAACCCCAAGCAGAGTGACTGGAGAAGAGCGGGTGACTGGCCTGTTGGAATGAAAAATATAGGAAATACCTGTTGGTTTAGTGCTGTTATACAGGTAATCAGCAAAAAAGTTCTCTAATATCAAACTCGCTATGGTCTTGGAGTCAGAATGTTTCTCAGTTAGAAGTAAACATGCAGCAGTTCTGTGAGGGAGTCATCGTATGCAGATGAGTGAACGTGACCCTGCTCAAACACAAACTTCTGTGTTTATGTGATGTGCCTGTACAGAAAGAGCCAAAGAGCAGTTGAATAGGCTTTACTTGAAAATAGCTACAGATACAGAGAATCTGTGTGTCTGTATGCAGGGAGTTGTGCAGCGATGGCCAAGTGCCTTCTGAAATGATAGAAGCTTGCCTGGCAAAGTGAACTGGTAATTTAATTTTACTGCAGTTATTGTTGGCTCGATAACACATGGTGTATCATATTTCAGTTAATGGAATACACTGGCATAGATGCTTGGACAAATAAACAACTAGGCAGCATATATTATTAGTAATGATCTGAAGAAGAGACAATTGTAAGTGGAACTGAGCAGATTTGTCTCTCCTAACCATTTCACATCAGCAGAGAGATGTTAATCATTTGTCTTCAGCTCTGAGAGGAAGTAAGAAAGCTGCAAATGGGTTCTTCTCACCATGGCTTGTTCTTGGATGCTTTTCTGAGCCTGCCTGTGCAAAATAGAATGACTTTCCTAAAAGGTTTATCTCTATCCTAGAAATGGCAGGATGAGATTTCACCCTTGGGTGGGTACAAACATGCTGATGATCTCAAAGGTCTGTTCCAGCCTAGTTAATTCCATAATTCTGATTCTGTGCTGGTCCAGCAAGGGGCTGCTCACACCGTAAACGTGCGTTCAGTAACACAGGACCACTGGGAATGTGAAGTTACAAAAGAAACCTGTCAAGTCAGAGTGAAAACAGAGCATCAGATTGCAGTGAGTCCAGTCCTTGCAGGTGCTGACCAAGCTTTACCTTTCCTCTCCTTTCAGTCTCTGTTTCAGTTGCCAGATTTCCGGAGGCTGGTCCTTGGGTACTCCCTCCCACAGAATGTGCTTGAAAGTTGTCATAGTCACACTGTAAGTTTTGATTCAGTAACACTGTCAAGTTTCCCTCTTTTGTGGTGTAGCATTCTGCTCTTTCTCTAACCAGATTTAATTTGGGGCCATCTGAGACCTGTGGCTTTAAAATCATCTGGCTACGTTTAAGATAAATTTAGGAAATTCTCAAAGACAGAATCAGGATAGGAAAGAAAAGGGCTGCTTCTTGTATCTCTGTCCTCTAGAGCCTTTAACTGCTGTGTGGGGAGATGTTTTTTCCTATAAAACTTCTTTGGCAGTTCCAGATGACTCGTTGGTTTGCAGGCATAGTAGAAGAAGTGGTATTTGAGCCAGTGTGCAGCTGGTTGGGTACCTTTTACGATATGTGCCTGTGGCATTCAGTAGCACTCTGTTTTAAGATGATGCTTTTAAGAGCTGCAGGAAGGCTTTGACTTTTCTTCTTTTTGCAATGCAGGGAAAAAGAAATATTGCATTCATGCAAGAACTTCAGTGTCTGTTTGCATTAATGCTGGGGACATGGCGTAAGTTTGTAGACCCTTCTGCAGCACTGGATCTCTTGAGGGACGTGTTTAGATCAGCTGAACAACCACAGGTAAAACCACATTGAAAAGCCTTTTGCTCTCTTCAAACCAGCAGTCATAGCCACGGCAACCCCATTTTGCCTCATCCTGCTGGTACTTTCAGAGGCCTTTTCCCATGTTTGTCAGCCGACAAGCAGCTGTCCCTGTGTCATTAGAGTAGGATGTACGTGCGTGCTAATTACCCAGCCAGCGTAGCATGGCACTACCCAGCGCCATCTGCGTAGTCAGGGAGCGATCACGGTAATTTCCTCTGATCTAGTGTTCAGATAAGCAGAGTTCATTATCAGTCTAAATCAGCACAGCACTTGAGTCTCACTTAGCTCAGCTGAGTGGGGGCAGCAGTGCCAGTCAGGTTGTGCTCAGCAGACTGGGGGAACACCTTCTGGTGGGTGTCACGATTGACTCTCCACTCTCGTCTCTCTTCCAGCAAGATGTGAGTGAATTTACACACAAACTACTGGACTGGCTGGAGGACGCATTCCAGCTCACTGTGAATGTCACGTGAGTGCTGTGTGGTCTCAGGAGTTTGACCTAAGGAGGCTTTTAATAAGTTGGAGGACTTTATGTGAAAATTTTGAGCAAATGAGTGTTCTTTGCTTCCTGTGGATGAGGCTTACTAAGCTTGAAATGTTGTATCTGCATCTCCTGTTGGTGAGTGTGAGACTTCACTCAGTGCCAATATGGCCTGCAGTGTAAATGAGCTTTTGAGGGAGCTCAGCAGCCCTGGTGAACAGAAAAGCTCTGGTAGTTTGAAACTTCCTTTCAGAAGCTTTTCTTTAACCATTTTTTTTTCCACGCTTGCCAGTGTAAGTTTTATCATGTGCTTTGGAACATGAAAATTAATGAGAAGCTTCCTCTTTATTTAGTGCTTGGATAGAAAAATGTACTTTTGCTGTAGGCCCCCAAGCAGAGGCTTAGATTATGACTTGGGGTTCTTTTGCAGCCTCCAGCTGCAAATGAAAGTGTGCTTTTGCTCTCTGAAACAGGAGCCTTGGGGACAAATCCGAAAACCCAATGGTGCAGCTCTTCTATGGGACTTTCCTGACTGAGGGTGTCCATGAGGGTGAGTTAAGGCTTTGATAGACTCAACTTTTTAACTCCTTTGAGTGTTTTGGAGTTAACCAGAATGTTTTGTTCTCTTGAGTTAGCTCATGGTTTCTGTATGGTTTCCATCATCAGGCAACAGTTTTTCCAAGATTGAGACCTTTGGTCAGTATCCCCTTCAGGTAAATGGTTACCGGAACTTGAATGAGTGCTTGGAAGGAGCCATGGTGGAGGGAGAGATGGATGAGGCAACAGCATCTCAGTCAGTGAAGTATGGACAGGAGGTAAGTTTGACCTTTTTTGTTGGGCTTTTGGTTGCCTGCTGCAGAAAAGTGCAGCACACACAGTGCAGGGTTACTCTGATAACTTTAAATGGCAACTGTGAGTGTTCTCTAAGAAATGAATAAAAAACATTTTCTGGATACCTGGAATCTCATGTAAATGTCTGTTAGTGTTAGGTGTTCAGACACTAAGTGTGGTTAGACACTGTCTTTGCTGATTTATAAAGATGTGATGTCCTGTGTAACCAGTTCAGAGAGTTTATTTTAAATTGCAAAGGTCAATGTCTGCCTCTGAGTTGAGTGTGATCAAGTCTCTCTCTTTCTGTTGAAGCCTACCTGTACCTGAGTAGGGGGAGACCTACTGCCTCCATATTTTCGGAGGGTAAAAGTACAGTGCTTAACTCCATGGTATGCCATTTGGAATTTGTCTCTTTCTCCCTATTATATTGTGTACGGTTTTGGATTTTTCTTCTTGGTTTCACTCTTATTTTCTGACTGTGATGATTTCATTTCTTTTCTTTTCTTTTTTTTTTTTTTTAATCTCACTAATCACAAACCAATCATAAAAAACTTAGTTGCAGCAAGGTGAAGAAGCACCATTGCATTCAGCATCCTCTGTGTGTAAGTGCAGCAAAAGTTAGCTTGGAGAGAGGCTGGGAAACAACATTGCAAAGGTATCTGGTGTAGGCAGGGCAGGGAAGAGTATTTCAGTTCTATGAGAATGTTTGAAAATTGTGTTGCTGTGTTAAACTAGCAAAGGAGAAACAAAGTATTGAGCAGGGGAGCCCTGTTCTGACTGGACTCAAGGGTTTGTCCTGAGTTTTCCCTGGTTTCTGCCTGAAGCAGTTCAGGTGCATTTACAGGGGATGTGGATGTAGCTGGTGTTGGCTGGCACTGGAGATAAAGGCACATTGGAGCTCATCAGGCAGGTTCATTTCAATCCAAGCTTTTTTAGTTCCTCAAAATTCTTTCCCAAAATTAAGGGAAATTTGACCCATCATGGAGCTGTTTTAATTCTTCTGTCTGCACAGATAAGAGGAAAAGGCTCTGCCTTGATTTCTGAGAAGCCTTACTGGGAAAATTGTGCATCTTAGTTTCACTTCCTAGGATGTGGTGGGTAAAGGGTGGCATGACAGGGGACATAGGGAATAAGGTGATTTTGTCTCTTGAGCACCTAGGCAAGTGTGCTGAAAGTCAAAGCAGCAGTGGAATTAACAGAAACTTTTCCCAGGCTATGGGAGCATAAATCATTCCTCCTTTGTGGTTATGGGCTGCTGCTTAGAAGGCTCTGGTGTTGGGGGAGTTCTGTTGCTTCAGCACATCTGACATGAATTCCACAAAGGACAAGGAGCTTAGTGTGCTCATCCTGAATCCAGAGGGGAGCATGAAGTGGATGGTGCCAAGCTAAAATAGGTAAAGGAAGTTTCTGGCAGTGGATACTGGAAGTTGTTGTGAATCCAGGAAGAGCAAGAGGAAGTGTAAATTCAATTGAGAATTTTTCTTTCAGCATAACTCATTGAAATAGTGTATGAAGCTACAGAAAGTAATTGGGGGTCTTCTCTGAATCCCCTAAATCAAGTAGTTTGCAAGTAGACTGAGAGAGAATAAGGATTCTGGTGCTGCAGGAGGACTCCTGGTTTGTTCATCACTGCATGTGATCTTCCAATGAAAAGAACTCTCTTGGGGGCTCCTAGATGATGTGCAGATTGTGTGTAGCCTCAACTAATTTGTAAAATTCAGTGCTGGACTTAATAATCCATCAAGCTGGATGCATCAGGCAATGACAAGTAATCTTGAGAGCAATTATGAGGCTTTTTCACAGTAAAAATATAAAATGGAAGCATAAATTACTAACTTGTAAAATTTGGCTTTCTGACTAGTCACTCTGCAAACAAAACCTAATTCTGTGCTTAAAGACAGAGACTTTTAAATCAGTCTGAAATCATATAGGATCAGTCTAAAATGTGCCATTAGCAGTCATCTTAAAACATTTCCCTCTGGGGGCATTTCTGCTTTTGTTACAGCGCTGGTTTACAAAACTTCCACCAGTTCTGACCTTTGAACTCTCCCGATTTGAGTTCAATCAGTCACTAGGACAGCCAGAGAAAATTCACACCAAGCTAGAGTTTCCCCAGACTATATATATGGACAGGTGAGTTGTCCTGTTGTACAGTATGTTTAAAGCTATTGCTTTGTTATAAATAAAGAAATTAAAAAGGTTGTTTGGGTGAGCAAGGAAAGATTCTAAAATATTTACAGAAGATTGTGGATGTTAGAAGTAAACAAATCTCACCTGGCAAACGGGGCTCTGTATTTCTGTTTAGGTACCTCTACTGCAATAAAGATCTTATTCAGATGAAAAGGGAGGAAATGAAGAGATTGAAGGAGAAAATGGTGACTCTGCAGCAGAAACTGGAAAGGTGAGTAGTCAGCTGGTTTTATTTTTGCCCTCTGGAAGAGTGCAAATGCTTCATTTTAAATGAGCTTTCCAATAGCAGAGGAGCTTGTAGGGGAAGCAGAAACAGCAATGTGCTTGTTCTGAAACATGTGGGAGAAAGAAGTGTATTTTCAAAAACAAACCTGTCTCTTCAATTGTTTCTAATTTACTGATACTGTTATAGGAATAAATTCTTTAAAGAGCAGAGTTGACACTGTCATCTGCACTGGCAATGGAGGTGAGGAAGCCCAGTAGCCCATTACAGAAAAAGTTGTTATTCTCTTGTCCCATGAGGTTTAAACCCCTCTCATTCCTTCATTCATACAACACCTTGCATTTTTCCCTAGGTACATGGAATATGGCTCTGGCCCAGCCCGCTTTCCACTGCCTGACATGCTGCAGTATGTGCTCGAGTTCATTGCTACAAAGCCAGCTGGGGCTATTTCCTCTGCTCAGAGCTCTCAAACAACACCCCTGCACTCCCAGGCCAAGCCTAATGTTTTGGACGTGCTTTCACAGCCAAACAGGTCAGTAAACAGAAATAAAAAGGATGCACAGGAGGACACTTCCCCTCCCAACTAAATGGTCCTGGGTGGCGTTCCAAAAGTGGGTTATTTATTTATCTGGGCAGTGGTGAACACAATACTGTAGTGTGCAAATGCTTGTGCAAGTAGTGGGCCACTGCTTGCTGGTCACTTGGTTCTGTTGGTGTAAATAAAACACTGCATCTTGGTCTGTTCTTCCTCCTTGTCCAAAAGCATCCCTGTATTCCTTGCCTAAGCAGCAGTTAACAACTAAATTATGTTCTCTTTTTGGTTAGGCTACTCATTTTTTTGCTTCATTGACCAGTAAATTACAGCAATATTGGATTATTATAACCCAGGCCAGCATGGTTGGTTTAACACTCTAAATTAAGCTGAGTAAACACACACATTTTCTTAGTAGCAATGGAAGGAATTTTTAGCATTGCTCATTGTGGATCTGTGCTTAGAGAGTTCCCTAAGAGTTTTCCTTAGTATTCTTCCTATATTTTAGTTTGGACTGTGAAGGCAGAAGCACATTTCAGTGTACTTGTTCTCTCTACATTTTATACTGCTCTGGAAAGGAAATCCTGCTCCAGCTCTGGAGTTATTTTTGTTTGGTTTATTTTGTATTCTTTTCCAAAAAAAGAAAACTAGAGAAAGATTAAAAAACCTGCCCACTACTCTTGGCTTTTGCTCCACAGCGTACAAGAAAGGACTGATACTAGGACTGAAGATGAAGCTTTATTTGTGGCCAATGCTTCACCACAGCAGAGCTCCAGTATGGATCTCCAGCCTCCTGTTTCACCTGCAGAGCTGTCTGAACGTCCAGCACCTCACGTGGTCTCCAAGGAAGAGCTGAACCTGGTTCAGATGTGTCTGCAGCGATGGAGAAACGAGATCGAGCAGGACGTGCGAGGTTGGCGCCAAATGCACTTGTAGGGATTTTCCTCCTCAATGCCCACCTGGTTTCTCCCCTGTAGCTTTGCTGGATACAGCCTGAACTACAAATAATTTTGTCCCTGTTTGAGATCTGGTGTTGAGTCTATCTGATATTCTCTGCATGGCCTCAAATTCTTTGAAGTCAAAGGAGCTAGCATAGCTGATGAGTAGTCATTAATTTTTATGCATTTCTCTCATGGTTGATGTTCTTGGCAGATCTGAAGGAGTCTATTGCCAGAATAAACCTGTCCATTGAACAGATGTACTGTGACCCTCTCCTCCAGCAGGTAGGAAATGCAGCTTCAGTATGTCAATATTAACCTAGGATTGCTGATCCTCATTTTTGTTAGTACACGTTGGTTTAAATTGCCCCCTTCACTGTATTTTTAAATTTCCAGTGATAAAGCAGAGAAAGATTTACTTAGGAAAATCTTGTTTCTTCTTTCCTTAAAAGTTAGTTTTCACATAGTAAGAAATTTATCAAATTGCTCGACTCTTGTGCCATGCTACACCTACAAACATTCCCACTGTTGGTGTAGAGAGGTCAGGCAGAATCAGTCCCTAGCTGCACCCCTGAATGATGTCCTTGTCACTTTGCAGGTTCCCTATCGTTTGCATGCAGTCCTGGTCCATGAGGGACAAGCAAATGCAGGGCACTACTGGGCCTTCATATATGACCAGCCCCGTAAAAGATGGCTCAAGTACAATGACATCTCGGTGACAGAGTCGTCATGGGAAGAGCTGGAGCGAGAGTCCTTTGGAGGCTTGAGGAATGCCAGTGCCTACTGCCTGATGTACATCAGTGGCCAGGTGTCCCCTGTTGGTGCAGGTACACGGCCACAACTGCTGGTTAATGACGTGTGTGTGTGTGTGTGTGTGTGTGCTGTGTCTCTGGCCTGCATGATCATTATGTTCCTCAGCTTCTCCAGCACAGCTGTCTTTTGACAGAGCACAAAACTTCACCTCAGATAGGATTCAATAATCTGCTTCATGCTCGACTCATTTCTAAATCTCTGATAGGGCTGAAAACTGCCAGGAGAAGCATCCAGGTGAGATTGGAAGCAGCACCTCATGCATGAATTGTGTGTACAGACTAACACTGCCCTTTTGCCACATTTAACGTGCATCTAGTGCTGGTGTTCTTCATTTTGACTTTTTGTAGTGTTTATATGGCAGCATTTGTTTCCTCGGGGCATGTAAAATACCTCCTACTTTATCCCTCCCATTTTTATCACACTTCCTGACTCGTTTTCTTGGTCTTTGATGATTACACTGAATCTAAATGGGCTCTTTTTTGTGCAGCCTTTCCCCAAGAGCTATTGGTACCTGAGTGGCTCAGACTTAGTGTGTTTGCAGTGCCAGTGCTTTGTAGAGACACTGCTATGCACGTGGCTCTAGACATGGCAAACAGCTGTACAAGGACACAATAATTTCACGCGTGGCTCATTTTGATGTAATAAATGGAAAGAAACAATGGAGAGCTGACATTCTGTTCATTGCTAAATGTGGCTGATGAGGATCTGGAGGTTGTTCTTTGTTTTCTTATGACAGTTCTGAAATAAACCCTTTTTTTCTCCTATTTAATGCAATTTTTTGTTGTTTTTTAAAGCATTTTGCAAAGGGTGCATAAAAATATCTGCTGTAGAAAGTTGCCATTTGCTTTTGATAAATTTTAGGACCTGTCTGAAGCTTATGCTGCTTGGGTTTTGTGCTGTTTTAAAAGTGAATACTGAAGTAGATCTAAAAAGCAGTAAGAAATATCAGCATGATACTCGTGCTATAGAACCCATGCAGCCCTTACCTTTACCTGCTGTAGAGAGATGAAGGTGTGTCATCAACAGCTGTGAACTTTCCAGTTGGCAGTTCAGTGCTGTTGGCAGTTCAGTGCTGTTCCCAGTGCACCTGGAGCCCTTGGACCAGGATGTGTCTGACCTGCATCAGCAGATGCTGGTTCTGGAATTGCTCTGTGTAAATCATGTCCAGTAGTAGAACAAAACAGGGGTTTGTTTTAGATAACTCTGTAGATTTGTCTTTATTTTTGCACCTTTGCTTCTGGATCACCTTAAATTACAGAGCCAGTAGAAAATTTGGCTTCTTTCCCCTTTTACCCCTCAGCCAGTTTCCTGTGGCTGCCCATGGTGCTGTGTGTGTGCTTAGTCCCTAAGGGTGGTGCCCTGCCACAGTGTGTTTCCTTATGCCAGTCTTGCATTTCCTGCAGATGAGGATGAGGGCCCAGAGGCTAGACAGCTCCAGAAGGAAGTGGAAGCTTTGTCCCCAGAACTGAGACACTACATCCAGGAGGACAACTGGCGCCTGGAGCAGGAGGCAGAGGAGTGGGACGAGGAGCAATCTTGCAAGATTCCTCAGATGGAGCCTTCCCCTACTTCTGAATTGCAGGACCTCTCCTCTGAGTCAGGACCAGGTAATCTTGCTCTGAATTTGCAAACCATGTCGGAACCAGGAACAGCCAGCTGGTCACCAGTACCACTGTGTTGAAGCCTTGCACAAATGTGTCAGAATGCAGGAGCAGGTGTGAAAGAAGCAGCAAAGGCAGCTACTGGAGGCTTTGCCCTGACAGTACAAAAGGCTGTTCTGCTGGTTTTGCATGTGCATCCTTCCAAGCCTGTCCCCAGAAATGCTGTTTCCCATTCACTTAATCATCATGGGCTAATATCAGTTCATTTCCAGCTTTTTCTTTTTTTCACAAATATGGAGTGGACAAATGCTGTTCTCCGGAGTGGGAACCCCTGATGCCGTGTGCCATTCCCACTGGAGCGGGGTACGCACACACTCGCCTCAAGTGCCTTCACCTTGGGCAGGACGCAGCAGCTGTGTAAAACTGCATGGACAAGCTGCAAAACATTTTAGAACATGAGAGAAAAAAGCCTTGCAGCTCTTGCTGACTAGTACCACACATCTGTCCTGACAGAGCAATCATCAGTGTGCGAGCCGAGCGTGCACTCCCTGTCCTCGGAGCATGCCAGGATTGCCAAGGAGCAGACTGCCAAGGCCATTGCCAACACTGCTGAAGCCTACGAGAAGAACGGCGTCGAGGCAGCTCTGTGCGAGGTAGGAGCTCAGCCTTGGCCCAAGAACCTCCCCCTTCTTATCTCCAGATTATTCTTCTTGATAGACCTTTGCTTTTCCCATTTCTCTGAAGTTCTGTAGCTGTGCCACGTTTAGCTCGGTCCCCTTTGGCTTTCCTGTATTTTGCTTTGGATTTTCTTACTCTCTCTCTTCTTTTTCTTCTTGGCCACAGCACAAGGAGGTAGAGCCACTGAAGGCCCATCCAGAAGAAACATCCCCCACAGTTCAGGCAGAGCAGCCCCGGGACACTCAGGAAGCAGAGGCTGCTGCCCAAACTAGCTCACAGGTCTCTGAAGTGGAAATCCCCAGTGTGGGGAAGATTCCCGTTAGATCCGATGCAGATGGATATAATGAGGAGGTACAGATCCCATTGCAGAGATTAATTAATTAATTACTGCTGCTCATTAGCCTGTAGCTTTGTAGTTAGCTGGCTTTGAGCTGCCTTAAGGGTGGGTGTCATAGTGTCTGTCATAGGAGCAACACCCTGTACAAAGTTAGTTTTCCTACTGTGGAAGGGAAGAGGGACCACATCGTTCCATAATTCCATTTTTAAATGTCATCAGAAAAGGAGCTCCATAAGAGCACTCAATTTGTCAGTCTGCATGTTGGTCATAATTCCTCTTTCTGGCACAACTGTATCAAAATCGATCCTACCTGTGTTAATTTCTTTACAAGTCTCTTTGCTGGCTTCAGTCAAAGACCTCAAACCCAAGCGCATAATTTACATACCCTGCCCACTGATTTTTTTGGGATCTGACTTTAACCACTTTCACACATGCTCAAGCAGTGTTTTGAAGTTCTCTCACGTGCATGAGTTGGATTTCACACAAACACTGGGGCTGTCACTCCTTGAGTAGGTTTGAGATGTTCTGGAGTGATGTTGGCTCGAGGACGTTCTGCATTTATTTTACATGTCTTAGGAAGATTGAGTGGGACATGGTGGGGACATGGCCAGCCTGCTTTACCTTCTCACTTGTTGAATTTAAAAATTCAAGGGTTTGGAGTGACCAGCCTTGAGATCTTTAAATGCCTAAAAAAAAGCCCAGCATGTAAAGTGCATGTGATGGATAGAGTCAGTAGCATGCAAGTAACTCACAGCCCCAGTTATCACACCTGTACTCATACAATTTCTTTTAAATCTTACCTTTTGAAAGTTTCTTCCATTCTTCACTATGCTGTCTCTTCTTTCCCTGTCTGTTACTGTTTTCCTTGTTCCTGTTTGTGTCTGTTCTCCTGCTTTCGTGGTAGGTGATGCTGAGTCCAGCCATGCAAGGTGTCATCCTGGCTATTGCAAAAGCCCGCCAGACCTTTGATCGTGATGGGTCTGAAGCAGGGCTTGTTAAGGTATTGATTTGTTTGCTAAATCAAATAGTATGGATATCTGTTTTCCCAGAATAGAGAGTATGTGCCATATTGACAGCTCAGGAATGTAAAGGGAACGATTTGTGCACTTTTTCTTCTAGTTAATGGCCTTTGCCCTGCATTTCAGTTCCTGCTGTCTTACAGTGATGAGGTATCCATGGGTTCAAAACAATTTTTAGAGCTTGCAAGAGAACACCCTTCTGCCAAGACAAACAGAAACTTTACTTTTTTCTTCTTATTCTTTTAGTACTGTAAAATTTGTTTTTTTGGTTCTGAACATACTTGCTTACTTGTGACCTCTGCTGTCAAAGATGTCCTCAATAAATGTCTGTGCGAACAGAGGTTTGAAAACATAACCACTGGTGAATGCTGAAGCTGGTGTTAGATTTTACAGGCAGGTGAATTTAACTAAAAATACCACATGGACAGAATCATCCATGCTGGTAATCTATGGGAATATAAATCACAAGATATTCTTGCACCTCAGCAGGTAGAAGTGTGTCCCAGTCGATTTTGGCAGCCTAAGCACTTGTCAGAGGGTTGCCAAATTGGTCTAAGGCAGCTGTACCCTCTCTCAAAGGCATTTACACACCCTGGAACTTCTGGAAGCTCACACTTCACACGTGGGGTGTGCCTGGCTGTGGGGGCCATTGGTTTAGAGCTGAGGTGTTGGTGGGCTTCCTTTGAGCCCTGGGATATCACCAGCAGAGGAGGCTCGGTGTCACCACAGGAGTCCTTCTGAACAGGGCCGGTTTGAGCTCCTGTTGGCTGCTGTGGCATTCAGCAGACAGGTGGATCTGTCAGTACCTGTGTTCCATTGGCAGGCATTCCATGAGGAGTACTCCCGGCTGTACCTGCTTTCCAAAGAGACCCCAACCCCCCAGAACGACGCCCGCCTGCAGCACGTGCTCATCTACTTCCTGCAGAACAATGCCCCGCAGCAGGTGGTGGAACGGACCCTCCTCGAGCAGTTTGCAGACAAAAACCTCAGCTACGATGAACGGTGAGTGCTCAGGATTCCAGGGAAGGCTTTTCCCACCTGGATGTGGCCAAGGCCACTGTTGTGATTTTTGTCCTTTCTACTCACATGGAGCAGGTCCATCAGCATCATGAAGGTGGCACGGGCAAAGCTGAGCGAAATCGGTCCTGACGATGTTGACATGGAGGAGTACAAGGTAAGGGACCAGAGATCTGTCTGATCCTTCATGCTGTCCTAGCTGGCTCTGTCCAAACTGGGAAACGGGGAGCGCGGCATGGGGCTGTGTGGCCAGCACAGTGGCCACTGCATGCCTCTTGGCAGTGGGTGTCTGCAGGAGGCTGCTTAGGGAGAAGGAATACAACGGAAATCTGAGCTTGGAGGAGTGTCTGCAGTTGGCTAAATTAGTGTGTGTTACTCATGAGAGACATTTAAACACTTAAAAGGGTAGAACTGGGGACCCCAGACTATGCATGTGTGTTCCAGATGAGGCTGATGCTCTGTTTCCTCCTCTCCTCACAGAGGTGGCACGAAGACTACAGCCTTTTTCGCAAGGTGTCCATTTACCTGCTGACGGGGCTGGAACTCTACCAGAATAGAAAGTAAGTTCCTCTAATTGTGTTTGGACAAGATAAGTTGTAGCTAAAAGTAAAGGCCACTGTGACAAAAATTTTTCTTTCTGAGCCACAATGGCCTGTGTTTGAGGCCAGTGGGAGATTTTTTGACCTGCTAATAGGTCTTCTTGAATCCACAATCGAGCTTGGTTAACAGTTTAAAAAATATGAGCTGAGCTGCTGGCTGGCTGCCTGCCTGACAGTTCTGAGAGTTTCCCCTAAGATTTCCCTTTGGGAAGTAGAGCTTTATATTCTGTTTTCCAGAGATGGATTTGCAGGAATGATTGCCATCACTTTGGGATTTTTCACTTTGGACTCCTGTATTAAAAGGGAACTGTCTTGAGATGGATGTTACACTTTGTATAAACACTTAGTTGTGAGCCCTCAAAGGGCCTTGGTTTCCTCCTTACCATTCTAGAACCTGTATTTTCCTTAAATGGTGCAGGCTTTCAGAAATTATTCCTGGATGGAAACAGAACTGAATTCCGAGGTGGTTCACAGTGACAAGCCACCAAATTCAGGTGGGCAAACTGACATGAGCCATGATAAGGGCATCTTAGAATTACCCCAAATTGACCTAATCCCTGTCAGCAGTTCTGTTTTCTCACCTGAAGCTTCAAATGTGTGAGGTTGGACACAGCCTTCTGCCCTTCTTGGGGTGTCCTCTCATAGTGCAGTTCCTGGAGCAGTACAGAAAACAAACACAGAACAAACACATTGCACATGAGCTTGGTTTTAAGGGGCTCTGCCCAGACACTTGTTTGGCATTCTGGGCAAAAAGGAGCAGGGATGGCTTGACATAGGGCATCTGTTCTTTTGTGCTTTGGCAAGGAAGTACAGCTTTTCCCATTGAGCCTGATGCTCCCAGCCAGGCCCAGCAGGAAAGGTTTCCTGAGCTGAGCCAAGGGAATGGCTGTAGTCACGGCCCTGGCAGAGCCCAAAGCCTGCAGAGCTGACCCTCTTCTTGCAGGTACCAAGAGTCACTCACCTACCTGGTCTACGCCTACCAAAGCAACACCAAGCTGCTGCTGAAGGGAACCAACCGCGGCGTGAGCGAGTCGCTGATCGCCTTGTACCGGAGGAAGTGTCTCCTGGTGTGTATCGAGGAGCTCAGCTCTCACTTTGGAGAGGAGGGGAGGGGGCAGCCAGGCGCCACGGCAGCCGAGACCAGTGCAACTGTTTCTGTTATGTCTATTAATGTGATTCTGCCCCTTGCTGAGTGCCAGCAGCAATATGGAAAGCTAATAATAATCATGATTCAATTAAAAACATGCCACATAGGTTTCAGGGAGTCTAGGCAAAGGCAGATCTGCTTCTTGCCTTCTTCAAACCAGAATTGTAAATAAGCTGTATGCTCTCTGTATACAGATCCAGCAAATTGCACGTATGTGTATGAATATATATGTTTTCAAGTTTGGTGTTTTCCATGACGGAAAGTGGCTGTTCCACCAGATCCTGGTGCTGTTAGTCCTTACTGTCTGCATGACTGCCAGTGCAGGGCCCAAGCTGGGCCTTCCCTGGATGGTGATCCATGGTCCATGCTTGTTCTTTACAAGTCTGTCCCCAATTCTCCTTCCACCCCCAGAAGCTGAACGAGGTGGCAGCTTCTCTTTTTGTCAGCTGTGAAGAAGCTCACGTGTCAGAGGGTGTGAGCATCCTGAATGAGCTGATCATCCCCTGCATGCATCTAATGAACAACTTTGAGATCTCCAAAGAGGACCTGGATGCCATCGAGGTCATGAGGAACCGCTGGTGCTCCTATTTGGGACGAGAAGACATGGACGGTAGGACATGGCTGCTGTTCATGGGCAGGGCAGTATGGGATCTGAACTGGGAAAGAATTAAAGGACCATCTAAAATTAAATTCTTGGTGTCTGCACTGCAGCCCATCAAGGCCCTTCTAATTGTGGGAGGAGAAATTGGGCATTTGAATTGCCCATTAAGTCCTGTTACAGAAGAAGTTAATCTTTTGCACTAAAACAAGCTGCAGAAGTGTCCCTCATCCCTAAAATGGGACAGTTGATGTCCCAAGAATGGCTTAGAGCTCCCCTGAGGGGCTTGGGTCTTCTGTTAGGGTTTCTCCCTGACTGGAGGTACCCAGGAATGGCAGGTGAATGCTGACATGCTTAGTGGCGTGGCATGCTCTTCTTCAGGAAGGAGGAGCAGGTGTTATCAGAGGCCAAGGTTATGGAAGAGGGAATGGGGAAGCAGATTTGAGGCATCTCTGCCTTCTGCAGAGGAGTTTGTCATTGTAGAGCTGAATGTTGGTTCTGGGCAGCTGTTCTTGTTCTGTGCTTTCTTCTGGAGTTAGCCTCTGTGACTCCCCTCAGGTTGTTTCTCTTCAGACAAATTGGTCCTGACTTGCCTTGACATGTTCATGAAGGTCTGGGGAGTCCCTGCAGAGTTTTTATCACTAACAAGGGGTAAACTTGATGAAAGAAAACTATGCAAAACCACAGAGGTTTATTCTCAAAATGCGGTTGTAAAAATTAATATTGGATAAATTTATCTCAGTTGCTGGACTGGATGTGACAGCCTTTGGTTACACAGAAGGTTTTAAAGAACCAGAAGCTGAGTGCTCACCCCTCCCAGGTTACGTGGGCTGGCTCAAGGGTTGCCTGCTCCTCTTCCCCCCGTAGTGGCTGTGGTGTATTGTGCACTCCAGGGGCCTCAGACCTGCCCTGGGCATGGACGGTACCAGCTCAGCACGGGCTGAACTGGCCTGTCTGGGGGTGTACAGGATGTGGAGGCTCCATTCCCCTCAATTGCACAGTCAATATTTGAGTGTCACCCTGAAGCGCACAGTGATTCTTCACCTGACAGCCGGGACAGGAGCACCTTTCCAGGGAAAGCTCTGTGTCTCAGTGGGACGTGGCCCTGTGCTCAAGCAGCCAGGTGGCAGTGGAGCCTCCCTCATGGAGCCCTGGGAGGCAGGCAGGGCTGCCTGGTGCGGGGCCTCCTCTGCCTCAGCAGCCACTGCTCGTCCCTGGTGATGGGCTGGGCAGCTCTCAGTGCAGGGAGAGGAGCCTGCAAAAGGCACCACAGCTCCTTAACTTGGGGCCTGGAGCCCTCTGCCATTGCCGCCACTGACTGTGTCCTCCTTTCCCCTTGACAGCAAAGCTGCAGATGAAGCTGGGTGAGCTGCTGCCCCGGCTCCTGGACGGCTCCACCGAGGTCATTGTGCTGAAGGAGCCCCCGAAGATCCGGCCCAACTCCCCCTACGACCTGTGCAGCCGCTTTGCGGCCGTCATGGAGTCCATCCACGGCGCCTCGGCCGTGGCCGTGCAGTAACCCTGGGCAGGGCACGCCAGGGCTGCAGCGGGAGCAGAGGGGCCCTTGGGATTCCAAGCTGTGTTCTTTGTAAATACGAGCGGATAAAAAGCAGTATTGCACTTGTGAGGCAGAACGGAAGGCAGTAACACAAAGGACCTGGACCACTGCTACAGTGCAAGGCGCAGGCCCTGGCAGCACCGTGGGGCCCAGCCGGGCTCCAGAGGCTCTTCTGTCCTGGCAGCCCTCTAGCTGCAGCCCCTGGGCCCACGGGAGCCCAACTCTGCTCAGCACTGCACATTGGGGCTGGGCTCTCGGGCACCTCCACAGCTCCCTGAACGGCCACTGCCAGAGGCTGCATGTTCCATTCCAGCCAGACTCCTGCTCACAGGAGCCCGGGCTGAGTGAGGAGGAGGCAGCAAGGAGCAGTGGCTCGTGCTCTGCAGCGTGGGCAGTCATGCATGCAGCTCTGTGTTGTGGTCAAGTCAAGCAGGCTTTTGCCTTTTGTATTCTAACTGGCACCAGAAACCACGCAGGAGCCTTTCTTGAAGAAACACAGCAAATCCTGGCAGTGAGAGCCAGGACGGGGCTGTGGGTTTGTGCCTGGCAGGAGCTGACTGGCTCAGGGCAGTCACATCACCCCAAAGGATATTCCCCTTGTGGCTGGAAAGCAAACTTCCTTCTCCCCTCGGGTGGTGGGTCAGGGCTGGATTACTGTCAACGGCAACTTAAGGGCTCAGATCAGCCCCTTGTGTTGGTGGTGGGTGTTTGTGTTGACTTTGTTAACAAAGTGCCCTGTTGGCATTTCCTTTTACGGTCGCCCTGTGCTTGCATTTGAGCTGCAGCAGTTGTAAGCCAGAAGTTCTGAGTCAGTGGAGGGGGATCCTGTTTTTTGGAACTATGCAGAGTTTTCTAACAGTGCAATAAAAGCATTTGTTCTATGTTAGAATGAAAAAGCTCCTTCCATGTCTTTATTCCACTCTAGGGTTCTGCCTGAAGGTTCCCCCTGTACAAAATGCGTTGTCATTAGCAGAGCTGCCTTAAAGGTGGTTCCACCATCCTGTCAGGGGGTGTTTCCCCAGTATTTAGGAATAAAATGCTCATGTGGGAGAATCTTGCACTCTCCTGGTGACTTCATGATGAAGTTGAACTGCTTTTGTCCACAGGTACTCTTGCTGCCAGTGTTCCAGCAGTGACCCATGCCTCCTCAGGGACCAGGGTGCTGCAGTGCCAGTGCTGCTGTTGGAGCTTGTTCCCCCCATTGTTGTGACCGAGCAGTGGGAT
The DNA here is from genome assembly GCF_012460135.2 of Molothrus ater. Taxonomy (NCBI): domain Eukaryota; kingdom Metazoa; phylum Chordata; class Aves; order Passeriformes; family Icteridae; genus Molothrus; species Molothrus ater. The sequence continues at coordinate 8,054,005 of NC_050499.2, forward strand.
GAGGCCTTCAGCTCACTGCTCAGGGTGCTTGGCCTTCAATGAATGGGAACGTGGAGCCCCCAGGCCAGCGCCCACCCGGAGGCATGCTACCTCCTCCCAGCCAACACTTGGCATTGCCAGGCAGCTTTTGTGCACTTGCAGGCAGTAGGATGTGGTTTGGGAAGGGGAGAGCCTGTTTGTTCTGACTCGTGAAACAGTGGCTTTGCCCTGTTCTTTGTGTTGCTGCCAGAAGCTGAAATGCCCAGCCCATGCCCACAGCCTGATTTAAGGAACCAACGAAGAGTGTCAGGAGTACAGAATGGTGCTGGGGCAGTCATGGTATTTGGACTGAGCTGGACAGGAGGAGTGTTCCCAGGCTGAAAACCTTTGCTCACTGTCCTGTTCTCCCATTTCCCAAGGGAGTTAGAGCCAAAACAGCCTCTGTGCTCCCTGGGTTGGTCAGCTGGCAGGGGGTGCAGCTCCTTGGAAGGTGATGGCCAGGAACAGTGCCCCTCAGTTCTACCTTGTTTGATTCTCTTTTAGAAGACTGAGCACCTGCCTCTTCCACTTCACTCTCAGCAGCACCAGCTCTGTCCCCAGTCCTGCAGCATCAGAACTGCCAGGGATCATCGCTGTTCCCTTTCCTTGCCCATCTGCTCCTTCCTCTCCTCCAGCTGAGCAAAGTGCAGGTTTCAAAATGGGACTTAGAGCGAGTGGACTTTGCTTTCCCCAGGGCTGGGCCTGCCTTGAGATGGGTCACGCGCCCACGGCTTTGAGCTGCAGGGATTAAACCAGCGGTGAACTCCACGTCCAACCAGTGCCGTAGCAGCGGCCGGCCCCTCTCAGGACTCCGGGTGCTAATCCAGCCTGATGGTCCATGCTCTTGCTCACAGAGGTGTGTAATCAGCCTTTATTTTTACAGCTGAATCAGGAAAATGTGGAAGGAACAGTTCAGACCAGCAGAAACCCTTTCTTGCCTCTTGTGCACAGGTAAAAGATGCAGTCAAGGAACTTTGGACACAAAGGTCTGTGGCACTGATCGGCTTTATCATCTTAGCCATGAGAAGATGAGGCTCCTGCAGGGCACGTGGTCACTGCCATCCCACCTTTGCAGCAGGAGTAGAACTTGGTGCTGCCTTGTCTCATTTTCCTCCTTCCCCCTTGTTTTCTATTTTTCTCTCTTTTCCTCCAATCTTTTCTGGACTGACCAAACCATAGCTGCAGCAGCAGTGCTGCCCCTTGGAGCTCCCACCCTGCATCCCACCTCTCAAAGATACAGCTGCATGTTCAGAGCACAGACATACTGCCGACGGACATGACAATTTATTGCAAATATTTCAGAGCAACATAGACATGCAAGGAAAGAGCTGCTGCACTGGGGCACAGCATTAGCCACGACAGACTTGGCTATGGGGGCCTCGCCAGGGATGCTAACGCAGTGTCACCCATCAGCGATGGTACCACGGTGTCACCAGCAGTACAAAGTGCTGCCCGCTGCTTGTTGCCTTCCCATGCTTGCTTGGTGAGTGCTGCAGGGAAATCTGCTGCTCCTTAACAGAGAAAAAGTGAAGCAGACACGCAGAGGAAGGAGAGAAACCTGCAGAGCTGCTGTAGCAATTAGCAAATCATCCTGTGAAACAAGCAGGAGCCCTCCCTGCCAGGGGAAGAGCCACGAGGTGCACAGGGCACAGCACCCTGAGGGCCTAGATGACCAAGTCTGCATTTTTGGGGTGCAGGTGGTGCCCCCTGGGCAGCCCCGGGGCAGCAGGGCCCTGGTGGCAGGCGGGGGCCAGCGGCGTGTTGGTGCTCGTGGCGCGGGCGCTGCAGGCGAGGAGCAGTCCTCCAGCGGCCAGGAAGGCTCCAGCAAACCACCCCAGGAAGGTGGCCTCCCCAAACTCCCACCTGGGCACGATGTCGGGGACAGTCTCGTCCCAGAAGTCGAGGACGGTGTTGTAGGCGACCCAGGAGACCGGCACCAGGGTGGTGATCCCTGCCAGGCCCAGCGTCGCTCCCCCGCCAAGCAGGAGCTGCCGCTTTCGCCCGGGTTTGTCCTCGCAGGTTCTCCAGCCCTCCAGCCCCAGGGCAGCCAGGAGGCAGCCCAGCAGCCCCAGCCCGTTGGAGAGGCACATCAGGAGGCGAGAGATGCGCAGCTCGGGGGGCAGAGCCAGGAAGGAGCCGTGGGCTTGGCATTCAACCACCCCCTCCTCCTGGGTGATGCAGACCTGCCAGAGCCCCATGTTCCAGACCTCCAGCTCGTTCAGGTCCAGGTTGAGGTTCTTCCAGAGCGGCACGAAGGTGGTGACGCAGGAGCTGATCCATCCGAGGAGAGCCAGCAGCATCCCCCCGCCCTGCGCCTTTGCCCCCCAGCCCCCGGCCATGCCGTCGCCGCCCCGCTAACCTGCGGGCCCGGATTAGCCGCCCTGAGCGGCGGCCGCGGGCATTAACGCTTGTGGAGCTGCGTCCGCCCGGCCGCCGGCCGCGTCTGCCGCCCGGGGAGGGCGAATTCAAGCCTGTTCCTCCAACGCCGGGGTGTGGCCACGGTCGTTTTTCAGCTGTTGTTGGTTTTTCCATGCTAAAAGGAGAGCCCGGCTCAGCAGGAAAAGCCGGGTGCATCCCCGCGGTAACTCCGGGCTGGGTCCCGCCGCTGCCTCGCCGTGCCCAAGAGGGTTAAGCCAAAGCACGCAAATCCTCCGAGCCTTGGCCACCCCGGAGCGAGAGCCTTGGCAGGGACAGCGATTCTCGGCAGCAGCAGTTCCAGCCTCGGTGGGACACGGCTGGCACCGTAGCACAAGATGCAAGGCAGCAGAGAGGTAGAAAAGCATTGGGCTTTTCTCAGGAGTCGGTGGCCCTGATCCTCATTAGGTCGTTAATTAAATATGCAAAGGAGCCTTGAGGGCTGCGTTGAGAATGGGGATGTTCAAGGGAGGAAGCAGGTTTCAGATGGGCCCTTCTCACAGGTGGGCATTGATCCCCCTGTCCTGCACCCAGCACTTCACCAACAGATGAGACTCGTGTTGTCCTGATAGGAGACACTGATGCAAGCACAAAGCTGGGAAAACCCATGTACATCAGCTTGGTCTGGTGGAAGGTGTTCCTGTGGCAGGGGGCTGGAGCTGGACCGATCTGTAAGACCCTCTCCAACCCAAACCGTTCTGGGATTCTATGAAAAGGATGAAAAGAAGCATCAGGAAAATCCCAAGTTTGTGCTGGCACTCGGCCCCCATCCTCCCCCACGTGCACTGCCTCCGCGGGGTCCAGCTTGCAGATTCATCTTCCCGGGGAGATTAGCGACTAATCTCTCCTTCATCCGCCGTCTTTCTTATCTGTATCGGGAGCCAGACTGGAAATTACTGAGTCCTGCTGGTCCCGGGGTCCAGCCCTGGTGAGTGTCGGGAGGATCTTTGCAGGGGGCTCCCGCAGGGAGGGAGCACGGAGCACGTTCAGCACAGAAGCACAGACCAGGCAGGAGAGAGGGGATGTTTTCCAGCCCTTGCTGACCATCCCGTTCCCAAGAGCAGACAGGGAGCATCATCCCAACGGCAAGAGCAGGGAAATCCGCTGGGAAACCCCTCCTGCTCCTTCCCCCAGGCATTGGGGCACCTGCTCCTTCCGATTAAATCGTCTCAAGGTAATTGTGCCTGTCATTGAGACAGATTAACGGGTGACCTTCTGCCGCTGGAGCAGGATTGGCGGCCGCCGCCGAGCTCCCAGTCCTTCTTTCCCTCCCACTGGCCGCGGTGGCACAGCCGGGCCGAGGATTCCCGTCCACAACCGGTGGGAAGATGCCCGGCAGTGGCCGGGGCGCAGCGGGAGCCACAAGCCGAGAACGACGCCTGCCGGGCCGGCAGCCGCTCTGCCTGGACATGAGGTGGGTGTCTCCTGGGGTCCGGGGAGCCGGCAGGTTGGTCCGGACGCTGACATCTCCATCGCCGCACTGAGGACCGCTGGTGCCGCTGCTCTGCAGTGGCAGGGGATGCTCGAGGGAGGCAGAGCGCCAACACTCCCACCCCATCCCCACCCCTACCCCCGCAGGTCGCTGCGCTCCGGGTTGCGTTTCCAGGGCCATGAGCTCCCATCGCGTCTCCCCATGGGCACCGGCTGGGCTCAGCCTGTCCCGAGGAGCCCGGCTGTGGGATCTGCCTCTCTCTCACAGGCTGCCCTTCCTCCCCACCTAGGGGCCATCCATTTCTGCTCGGAGCTTCTCAGAGAACCCACAGCTACCGCCACGGCCTGGAACAACCGTGGGACAGTGCCGTAGGCGCTCGCTCGGAGTTTGCCGGCTGCCGGGGCAGCTTCCTACCGGAGACGAGTGCCTCCTTCCCCGGCCTTGCAATGCAATTATGGCCCTTAATGGGCTTAGCCATCTGGAGCCAGCCCGCAGGCACCCCGGCACCGCTCCGGAGCTGGGACAAGCGTTGCTGGGCAAGGGGCGCTCCCCCAGACCCTGGCCCCTGGGGATGCGGAGCGGGGCCGGAGCCCCAAGCCGCTTTCCTGTCCGAAGTAACTCCCGCTTGTCTCCCCCCGGCAGGACCTCGCGCCCAGCCCGGGGCTGAGCCGCCGCCCCGGCGCCGCCATGGTGCTGCCCTACGCCCGCAACAGCGGCGGCGCCGGCGGCTGGCTGCCCCCCGAGGAGCCCCGCGGCCGCAGCAACTCCATCCCCGCGGCGCAGACCCCCACGGCCAAGCACATGCTGGCCTACCTGCCCCGGCCGCCCGCCGACACCAGCCGCTACGGCACCTTCCCGCAGAAGGTATGGCTCGCCCCAGGCTCCGGGGCATCCTCGGCACGCGGTGCCGCCGGGTGCTCACGGTTCCTGTCGGAGGCGATTTCTCACCGACGGGCTCCTTTCCCCCCCGCAGCCCGACCTGCCGGCCGCCCCCGCGGCTCCGGTGGAGGACGGCGGGCAGGTAGCGGCCGCCGCCGCTGCCAAGAGAGGCGCCGCCATGCCAAACTACCCATCCGCACCCCGTCACGGCGGCTTTGTCCCCGGTGAGCCGTCCCTGCCGCCGAGCCGCGGGAGCCTCAGCACCCAGCAGCACCGCGGCCGCCCGTCCTGGTGCCCGCCGCCCGCCCCGCAAGAGGCGGCTGCCCGCTTCTACCCGCTGCACGCCCTGAGCGTGGCCAACATCCCCAACTCGTCCCGCGGCAAGACCTCCGCCCGCAGCTCCACCGCTCCCACCCCGGAGGGGCTGCAGGGCCGGCGCTGCAAGCTGCTGGAGGAGGACAGCCCCATGGCCCAGGCCGGCCGGCGGCAGCGGCAGCGCTACGTGACAAAAGTGGGCAAGTGCCAGGTGAATCTGGGCAACATCCAGGACAAGAAGAGGTTCCTCTCGGACATCTTCACCACCATCGTAGACCTCAAGTACCGCTGGTTCCTCTTTGTCTTCATGATGTGCTATGTCGTCACCTGGGTGGTCTTTGGCTTCATCTACTTCCTGGACGCCTGGGTGCGTGGCGACGTGTGGCACCAGGGCGATCCCGAGTGGCAGGCATGCATCGAGAACGTGGACGGCTTCGTCTCCGCCCTGCTGCTCTCAGTGGAGAGCCAGCGGACCATCGGCTACGGCACGCGGATGGTGACGGCCAACTGCGCCGAGGGCGTCATCCTGCTGATCGCCCAGTCCATCGTGGGCTCCATGATCGATGCCATGATGGTCGGCTGCATGTTCGTCAAGATCTCCCGGCCCAAGAAGCGCGCCCAGACCCTCATCTTCAGCAAGAACTGCGTCATCTCCCTCCGGGATGAGAAGCTCTGCCTGATGTTTCGTGTGGGGGACCTGCGAGAAAGCCACATGGTGGATGCCAAGATCCGGGCAAAGCTGATCAAGTCCCGCCAGACGGCCGAGGGGGAGTTCATCCCCTTGGAGCAGTCAGAGCTGAACCTGGGCTATGACACGGGCGAGGACCGTCTGTTCCTGGTGGAGCCCCAGATCATCTGCCACGTCATCAACCGCCACAGCCCTTTCTGGGACATGTCAGCCGAGTCACTGCGCCGGGAGCAGTTTGAAATCATCATCATCCTCGAGGGCATCGTGGAAGCCACAGGCAAGTGGTCTCGAGGAGTCAGGGTGGAGAGAGGGGGCTCCCCTGGGCTCCTGGAGATGCCGGGCAAACCCGGGCCCAGGAGTGACATCTGAGCAAGAGAGGCTCAGGGTCCTGTGTGTCTCCAGTGGGCCGTGGGTGATGCAGGGCTGGAAGCCCCTCGCTGTGGGTGATGCAGGGCTGGAAGCCCCTCGCTGTGGGTGATGCAGGGCTGGAAGGCCCTCGCTGTGGGTGACGCAGGGCTGGAAGCCCCTCGCTGTGGGTGACAGAGGGCTGGAAGCCCCTCACCCTGCAGGCTCAGGGGGCTCATTGTGGCACCCGGCACAGCACAGCCATGTTCTTGCTGCAGGAATGACGTGCCAAGCCCGCACCTCCTACACGGAGGATGAGATCCTCTGGGGATACCGCTTCGAGCCCTGCATGTCCCTGGAGAAAGGCGCCTTCCAGGTGGACTACAGCCGCTTTGAGATGACCTTTGAGGTGCAGACGCCAGCAGCCAGCGCCAAGGAGCTGCAGGAGCTGCGGGAGCTGGAGCAGCAGGAGCACTCCACGCTCAGCCTGTACTGGGACCAGCTGGTGCAGCCGTGCGCGCTGCCAGGGCCCGGCGAGGACGCGCTGCTGGGGCTGAGCATCCCCGGGAGCGCGGCCCAGGGCGGCCGGGACGAGCCAGCGCAGCGGGACTGCCCCGCCTGAGCCCCCCCGGGCCCGGTGCCCCACGCCAACAGTGCCATAGCCCACCCTGCTCTGTGGGGCTGAACGCCCCCCGCTCCCCCAGCTGCAGCCACAGGGCAGTCTTTAATTCTTTTTGTTAAGTTGTTCTTTTGTAACAAGGAATACGAGGCAGGCGGGTGAGTAAAGGCTGTTCATCACAAAATCACCCAACTGTCAGCCACGTTTGTTCTGGGGGGGCCCTCAGGGTCTGGGCAAAGAAGAGGCAAAGCCCAGAGCCCTCCAGCGCCATGGGCTCAGTCCTGCACCACCTCGTGGACCCTGACACAGCCCCCCAGTACCCCAAACTGCCCCCAGTCCCTGCCCCAGGACTCCCCCAGCAGGGAAACACTTGCAGCGGGCTGGTGCTGTGAGAGGCTGGACGTGGTGTAGTAGAATTAAATTAATATTGTCACAGGAGGAATGACACCACTGGAGTCACCTGCAGCACCTGGCAGGGCAGTGCCTGAGCCAGGGGCCTGGACTGAAAAAAATCAATAAAATCTGTGTATGCAGGGTCTGGCTGGGCTGAGGAGCCTCCCTGTAGTCCCCAGTCAGCTTTGCCTCAGGGGGTTGCAGAATAACACCTTGGATTTAACCCCTTTTGTCCACCTTTGCCTCTTGTCTATCAACCTACCTTTTATCTCCCCACAGAGTCTTGGGCAGGGTATTTTCTGACCTCACCTCAAATCTGTCCTGCCCAGAAGGGTGTGAGGGGAGGGATGGAGCAGCTGGGGAGGTCCAGGGGCCAAGGTCAGCCCAGCACAGGAGGGATGCATGGGGATGTAATATAAACATGTACATCACTGTCCCTACCCCGCACCCCCTGCAGCCCCAAACCCCCTACAAACATAAAACTCCCTGCAGAAGAAAAAGTTAAAAAAAAAAAAAAAGGCCGCAAACAAGTGTTTGTAGGTGCAAAGTTAATAAGGGTCAATATGCACATTGATCCAACATAAAATTGTGATTTGCCTATTAAGCAGTTGATTTACATATCATTAATATTCACATACAGGCCACTGAGCGAATAACAAACACAAACTGGGTTATCACACACACAATCATGTTTCACAGCATGGGACGCGCTTGGGTCCCACCGAGCTGGGCTGGATTCATGTCCCTGTCCCATTCCCTGTCCTGTTCCACTTCCATTCCCACTCCTATTATTCCCATTCCCATCACCATCCCCATTCCCATTATTCCCGTTCCCATTCCTATTCCCATTATTCCCGTCCCCATTCCCATTATTCCCATTATTCCCTTCCCCATTCCCACTATTCCCGTTCCCGTCCCCGCGGGCCTCAGGTGTCGTTCCCCGTACCGGCCGCCAGGAGTCGCTGCCGCCGCTCCCGCCCGAGCTCCCTAAATCCCGCCCCTCCCGTACTTCACTTCCGGCGCGTCGCGGTGACGTAAATCGTTGTGCGACGCGGTGACGCGCAGACCTCTCCGGCGGCGGCCCAGGTGGGAGCGGAGCGGGAGCGGGGCCGGGTTGGCACCGGAACAGGAGTGGGCTGGAACCGGAGCCCCCGCACCGAGCGGGACGAGCCCGCCGTGCCCGGGGGGGGAGCGGGCTCGGGCCCTGACGGCGGCCCTCCCCGCAGCCTTGCCCCGGCTCACCCGTATGGCGCGGCCCTGAGGGGAGATGACCGACCAGGAGAACAACAACAGCATCTCCAGCAACCCCTTCGCCGCCCTCTTCGGCTCCGTCGCTGCCGCCAAGCACTTCGCCGCCATCCAGAAGCAGCAGCAGCTGCGGCAGCTGACAGGTGCGGAGGTCGAGGCTGGCGCTGGGGCAGGGGCTGGCCCTGGGGAGGGGGCGAGGCGGTCCGCTCGGACAGGGCTGTCCCCCGAGACGCTTAGGGCTCTGTCGTGCAGGCGAGGAGACGTCCATCAGCCAGGATGACTCCGACAACAGTGTCTCCGAGAGCCTGGACGACTGCGACTATTCGGTGGCCGAGATCAGCCGCTCGTTCCGCTCGCAGCGAGAGCTCTGCGAGCAGCTCAACATCAACCACATGATCCAGAGGATCTTCCTCATCACCCTGGACAACAGTGAGCCCAGGAAGCCCTGGTTTGGCGGGGTGTGGTACAGCCTGGGGCAGCTCTGACAGGGGAGGGGACAGCTGGGAGGGGAGAGTGCCGGGTGCTGGGGCTATGCTGGGGACAGTCCTGCCTGCAGGTGGAACAGAACAGGTCCCTCTGCCCTTCCCAGGTGACCCCAGCATGAAGAGTGGGAATGGGATCCCGGCACGCTGTGTGTACCTGGAGGAGATGGCCGCAGACCTGGATGACCAGGACTGGCTGGACATGGACAATGTGGAGCAGGTAGGGACTGCCTGGGGCCATCTGCAGGTTTTGGCCTCTGGATTGAGTTTGTTTCCTCAGAAAGTACATACGATATCCCAAATCCTTTTCCAAAACCTGGCACAAAGCTGCCACTTATTGTTTTGCTGGAAAAGTCCATGAGATTTTTGGGATATGAGACTGAGAAAAGTGTAGAATTTGGAGAATCCAGCCCTTCCTCCTGGAAGCTGCAGGAGTTCGCTGCCCTGTAGGTTTGTGTGGGTGGGAAAGGGAAGAAAAACCAAAGAATTCAGTCAACAGTGTCTACGCACACTCTCATCTTCATTTGCAGTTGTATCAATTGTTCCTGCTGAGGATTTCAGTGGAAATGGTTTCTGGTGGGGGTAGCGTCGTTCCCTGAGGGACTGGAGGGTTTGCTCAGGCCAGAAGCAGCTGAGGATACTTAATGAGGGACAGGGAGTGCTCTTCCCAGCAGGAGCCAATTAGGCTGTGTGGTGTGGAGCTTCCTCCTCTGGAGGGATCAGCTTTGTGCTGGGCTGTGTCACTGTGCCCTGTCCTTGCTGGTGCCCAGGCTCTGTTCACCCGCCTGCTGCTGCCGGAGCCCGGGAGCCACCTGATCCACATGACCTGTGCCAGCAGCCAGAACCTGTCAGCCGACCGTGACGCCGGGGAGAGGCAGATCCTGCGCTACCTCTACGCCTGCTTCCGCAGGGCCCGCGAGGAGGTGGGCCAGGCAGCTCTGTCCCCTGCTCTGCAGTGCCCCAGCTGGAGCTGCGGTGCCCCAGCTGGAGCTGCCTTGTTCTCCTTGTCAGATCACCAAGGTCCCCGAGAACCTGCTGCCCTTCGCCGTGCGCTGCCGCAACCTGACGGTGTCCAACACCCGCACCGTGCTCCTCACCCCCGAGATCTACGTCAACCAGAACGTGTACGAGCAGCTGGTGGACCTGCTGCTGGAGACACTGAGGGGGGCACGTAAGTGCAGCTGGGCTGTGCCACAGTGCTCACTGTGCCACTGCCTCGGTGCTGCGAGGCTGCCCTGCAGCATCCAGGGGTTGGGTGAAGCTTTGCCTCCCCTTGCTGCCAAAAGGGGGGTTGTGTTTGGGTCGGTTTGGCTGTTGGAGCACTGTGAGTAAGAGCCTTGTATCTCCTGCCAGAGTTTGAAGACATGACTGAGTTCCTTGAGGAGGTCATAGAGGCCTTAACGATGGATGAGGAGGTGCGCACATTTGGGGAGGTCATGGTTCCTGTGTTTGACATTCTGCTGGGGAGAATCAAGGACCTGGACCTCTGCCAGATCCTGCTGTACACATACCTCGATGTGCTCCTGTACTTCACAAAGCAGAAGGATATAGCCAAGGTGGGTACCCTGGCTTAGGCAGGAGCTTTTTGCAGGGGCACATGAACAAGACCTGATCTGCAGAGGTCAAACCAGCAGTGTGGTGTAACAACACCCAATGTAGTCATACCCCTCCTCTCCCTTCTCATAGCCTGTCACAAACTCATCAGTTTGCTAGGGTTTTTTGCTAGGATTTTGGACAACTGTCAGCATGTCCTGATGTGTTCCCCAGGTTTTTGCAGGCTACATCCAGCCCAAGGATCCCAGCAATGGACAGATGTACCAGAAGACTTTGCTTGGTGCCATTCTAAATATCTCCTGCTTGTTGAAGACCCCTGGCGTGGTGGAGAACCATGGCTACTTTCTGAATCCATCCCGATCCAGCCCACAGGAGATTAAAGTGCAGGAATCCAACATCCATCAGGTGGGAGAAGCAGGGCAGTTCTGCTTCTGTGGTGTTAGTGGCCTCTCATTGCTTGGGGATTCAAAACATGGTATCAGGGCTTGAGTTCCACTGCTGGTTCAGGAATAGCCTGCCTTGCAACTAGGCACGTCCCAAAACTGCTTTGAATTCTCCTGCTGGAGCATGGAAAGTTTTGCCGGCTGTCTTGGGTCATTATAACCCAAGCCTTATCAAAGTTGCCTGAGCTTTTGGAAAAAGGGTGGGTGGACTGGTGGAGCAGACCTCAGTAACTTGAGGTGCTACCTGGAGATCATCTACCTCAGGTGTTGCAATCACTAGGGAGTAGTTTTCAGTGCCTGTCCTGTGATTAAAACACTAATTGATTCACCAGTTGAGAAAGTGACAGGCAACATTCTCTCTCATTATGCAAGTAAATTTCTTCCTTAGAGGAATACCTAGGAATTCCTTCCTAGGAATGTTCCAGTAGGTCAGGAGTGAAACATGAGGATGCAGGATATAAGTACAGGAGTGAACTGAGGTGCAGAGGTCATCCCTGAGAGGGGCTTTCCTGCTTAAGGGTTCTTTCAGGCTGTCAAAAATAGGCAAATAATTTTGGATTTACTCCGTATGAGAACAAATTGTCTCAGCTGTGCTTTTGAGGACATCCCTAATTGTTGTTTTGTGCCAGCCCCAGGATCTGACCTGCTTGTAACACCTGTGTGTGATGGGTGATTCATGGGGTATCCTGAGGAGCAGGAAAGGGTCTGATAGCAGTGATATCAGAGAGGCAAAAGAACAACTCCCAAGGACTCATTCAGCTGTGTTCTGTTTCCTCTAACAGTTCATGGCCCAGTTCCATGAGAAGATCTACCAGATGCTGAAGAACCTGTTGCAGTTGTCGCCAGAGACAAAGCACAGGATCCTCTCCTGGCTGGGAAACTGCCTCCATGCGAATGCAGGCCGCACCAAGATTTGGGCTAACCAGATGCCAGAGATTTTCTTCCAGATGTACGCCTCAGATGCCTTCTTCCTCAACCTGGGGGCTGCCCTCCTGAAGCTGTGCCAGCCCTTCTGCAAACCCAGATCTCCAAAGCTGCTAACCTTCAACCCTACCTACTGTGCCCTGAAGGAGCTGAATGAAGAGGAGAGGAGGAGCAAGAACGTACACATGAAAGGTACACCTAAGCTTTGGGGACTAAGGCAATGGGAAAGGGGATCTCCTCAGTCTCCGCTTTACCCACTAGTGCCCTCTCAATAAACCATTAGGGTTAGGGAGAATTAGAAGTGTGACTAGAGAGGAACAAGAAGAGAGCTGAGTACAAATAAAACACTGCCACTATCACCAGGAGCCCTTTTGTGTCCTCAGGAGGGACCCTCTCGAGCCCCCTCCTCACCAGCACTGCTGAGTAGGACCTGATGCAGAGATGCTTTTCCTTACAGGATTGGAAAAAGAAACATGTTTGATCCCTGCTCTGAGCGAGCAAGAGCCACAGTTTGCGAACAGCTACAACCTGGTGACAGAAAACCTGGTGCTCACACAGTATACTCTGCACTTGGGGTTTCACAGGTACTTGCTTTCATTTCCCGTGGGGCTGTTTTCCACCTGTGTACTGCTATGCACATTTCAGTAAATACTCTGAACACAGGGTGGCCAGCTGAGCTGCTGCTTGAACTTCAGCCTGACTGACTGCAGGAAGAAATTTTGCTCACGTTTTTGCTAATCAGGATATACTCAGGCTTTAAACAATCATTGTGGATTTTGATTCTCAAATCCCCTTGGCCTTTCTGCAAGTGTTTTATCCTAATAAAGGAGTCTTGCAGGCTCCATGTTATTTATAGACACCCACACCCAAGTGCTGGATATTTGTAGGTTGCTCCATTCCCTCTCTCCTTGGGGCAGGAGCCTCATCCAGGTGGCAGAGCACCTGCCCACTGGGAGTGTATGTGAAACAGCAATGTGAGGTAGCTGTCAGCTTCCAGGAGAGGATTTTCTGGACACTAAAACACTCTGTTTTGCACGACTTCCCTCTGCAAATTGTTGCCTAGATACTGTGAGGTCATGGCTGATCCAAGCAGAGTCCCCTTCTGGTTTATTCTCTAAATATAGACATTGACAAAAAAGTTATTATGCAAGTGGCTTGTTGCTGGGAAACTGAAGTGTCACCTTGCAAGCGTCTCTGGGCCATGTTGGATCCCTGACCTCAGTGACCCAAGGGAGCTCTGCCATGTCCCCAGGCCACTCTGCAGGTGCCATGGTCCCTCAGAGGGTCTTGTACCCTCCCATGTCCTGCCAAGCCTTTCCCCAAGGCTTCCCATTGCCAGAGTCCCAGACAGGGTACCCACGGAAAATTATCTGAATCCACCAGCACAGAACAGTCTCCCACCAGCTTCTGCATGGGTGAGGCAGGATGTCTGTCTGTCTGTCTCCTGAGCCCCTCCTTGCCTCCTTTTCCGGGCAGGTTGCACGACCAGATGGTAAAGATAAACCAAAGCCTTCACCGCCTGCAAGTGGCATGGCGAGAAGCTCAGCAGAGCTCCAGCCCCGCTGCTGACAGCCTCAGGGAGCAGTTTGAGCGCCTGATGACCATCTATCTGTCCACCAAGACAGCCATGACGGAACCACAGATGCTGCAGAACTGCCTGAACCTGCAGGTGTCCATGGCAGTGCTGCTGGTGCAGCTGGCAGTGGGGAACCAGGGCAGCGAGCCGCTGGAGCTGACCTTCCCGCTGCCGCAGGTGGAGCACAGCGCGCTGGCCTACGTGCCAGGTGAGCCACGGGTGCTGCTCTGTGCCAGCACCTGCATACATGAGCACTGCAAGAGCTGCCTGAGCAAGTGCTTCCCTGTCCAGGGCAGGACACGGTGCCACCACCGACATTGTGCAGAATATTCTCTCTGAAGAAGGGGGCCCCTCTCTGTTTGAGGGGCCATATTTAGGGTGGTGAAGCTGCTGACCTTTTAGAAGTCCTACTCATTTGCAAGTGACAAGTTCTACATTGATTTAGTGTTTTCTCTATATGTAAACTCTTTTTTCTGGGGCCTGCTTCAGGATTCTTCCCTTGGGGGCTGTGTAGAAGTGTGTCATCAGCAGATGCTGGATTCACCCCAGAAGTGACCTGACTTGTGGGAGGGAAGAGGGGAAGTGAGTCCCAGGTGTTAGTCATGCCGTCAGACTGGGCGGACTCTAATACAGCTTTTTAATTACCAATACTTAATCAGCATCAGGGTGGTGAGGGGAGAGTGGATGGGAGGCTGGAAAAGGGCAAGGTGAGCTGCCTGGGGAGGAGCTCAGCTACAATCTCTGTTTGCAGAGTTCTTTGCCGATAATTTGGGCGACTTCTTCATTTTCCTGCGGCGTTTTGCTGATGACATCTTGGAGACTTCTGCCGATTCCCTGGAGCACATCCTTCACTTTGTTACTGTTTTCATGGGTGATGTGGAGAGGTACGTGCAGTCCTGGGTCCTTGTTGCAGAACTCCTGGGGTCACCAAGCAAGTAGAAATTGCAGAGCTGTCTTGAGGTTTGGTCTGTGCAGCTGCAAGCAGGTTGATCTTTTTGAAACAGCTGAAATATGCCTGCAAGTGGCACAAAGGGAATACAGGCCTGCCTGAGGCCACAGGCTTCATGAAAGGTTCAAATAGGATTTCATGCTTAAATATATGTGTTCCCACACTCTCCCTTTGCCTGAGATTCCTCTGTGACATGGTGTCTATGCAAGTGACTGCTGACCCAGGGCTGGCTTTACTGATGGTTTGCAGCAATCTGGCACTCAAGCATGTATGAACACAGATCCTGGAGCGATTCCTGAGCAGCTCCATTCTGCACCATGGACATGCCATCCTGGATTTGCTTTGTTTTGTCTTGCAGGATGAAAAATCCTCACCTGCGAGCCAAGCTGGCTGAAGTGTTAGAAGCTGTGATGCCTCACTTGGATCAGGCTCAGAGCCCACTCGTCTCGAGCATGTTCCATCGCAAGCGAGTGTTCTGCTCCTACCAACACGCCGCCCACCTGGCCGAGGCACTCATCAAAGTCTTCGTGGATATCGAGTTCACGGGTAAGCACAGTATGGGAAGAGTTGTGTTCCCTGTGTAGCACCTGTGGGGGACTGTCCACTTGAAAGGTTCTTTGGCTTGTGCCCAGGTGACCCACACCAGTTTGAACAGAAGTTCAACTACCGCCGTCCCATGTATCCCATCCTGAGGTACATGTGGGACACTGATTCCTACCGGGACAGCATAAAGGTGAGGCGAGAGATGCATGCCTGAGTGTGCCATGTGGGTGTGCAGCTCACGTGGGGGTCACATGGGTGAGCTCCATGTCCTGCCATCGGGGCTGGGCTGCAGAATTTGCTATTTCCTTTCTTTGCAGGCTCTGGCTGATTATGCCTCAGAGAACCTGGAGGCAATGAATCCCCCTCTCTTCTTGCGCTTCCTTAACCTGCTCATGAATGATGCCATTTTCCTGTTGGATGAAGCCATACAGGTAGGGCTGGGTTCACGTTCCATGACCATCAGGTAAACAAGTTCTCACTTCCTTGGTGCAATACTGACCTCCAGAACAGGGCCAGCTTGCGTGGCTCTGCCTGGTGAGTCTCTGCAGTAAGTAGTATGCAGGAAACAATCCCAAGATGGAGTGGCCAGTGCCCAGGAAGAAGGGGTGAAGGCTGGAGGAAGGGTCTGGGGCCCTGTCTGTGGGTTACCCTTCCTTCCGTTGGGTTCAAGAAGCAGCTCAGAACCAAGAGGAGCAAAAGAGCTTTTTCAGATCCAACAGGAAGCACGCTGGGAAATCTGCCTGTTCGTAATCTGGATACACTCAGGCTTTAAACAATCACTGTGGATTTTGATTCTCAAATCTCCTTGGTCTTTCTGCAAGTGTTTTATCTTAATAAAGACCTTTTGTCTCCAGGCAGTTTTCCTTTGGGATTGCAAGGGAATTTCAGGTGCTCTCATGTCCCTGGTGTGTGTTAAATGTCTCTCCACTCCTTTCAGAGCTGCTGTTGCTGCTAGAAAGGGCTATTTTGGGGAGCTATTACCTGCTAGAGAGCTGATTGCTGGAAGGCCAGCAGATAAGATGGGTGATATGGATGTTGCCTGACTGGTTTTGAGTGTTTCTGGACCTCCTTGCTGTCGCCACCCACCCAAACACTCCATGTGTTCTGTCCTGCAGTACCTCAGCAAGATCAAAGTTCAGCAGATTGAGAAGGACCGAGGCGAGTGGGACAGCCTGTCCCCCGAGGCTCGCCGCGAGAAGGAGTCCAGCCTGCAGATGTTTGGTCAGCTGGCGCGTTTCCACAACATCATGTCCAATGAAACCATTGGCACTCTGGCTTTCCTGACTTCAGGTAGGGAAAATGGTCCCTCCTGCCTGCCAGACCTAGAGAAGAGCCCTGCCAGGGTGTGAGCAGGCAGGAACTTGGTTTCAGTGTGGTCAGATGAGGATGGAATTGCTGTGAATCTGCACGCTGTTGTTTTGCTTTCCAGAAATCAAGTCCCTGTTTGTGCATCCTTTCCTTGCTGAGCGCATCATCTCCATGCTCAACTACTTCCTGCAACATCTGGTTGGGCCTAAAATGGGAGCTTTGAAGGTGAAAGATTTCAGTGAATTCGACTTCAAGCCACAGCAGCTCGTGTCTGACATCTGCACCATCTACCTAAACCTTGGGTAGGTGACGAGGGGAGTGAGCTTGTTGGGAGCCATGCAGGAGCCATCTTGGTGATACTGGGGGAGAAATGCTTAGTTACACTCGAGCTTTTCTTTAGCTTTGGGTTCTTTGCTATGGGAATGTGGCTGCTGTGGGGACTGTTTTGCAGCCCTGATAAATGGGGATTCTTAAATCTTTCTCTCACGTAACCTGGTGCAGGGATGAAGAAAACTTCTGTGCCACAGTCCCCAAGGACGGCCGCTCCTACTCACCAACGCTCTTTGCCCAGACCGTGCGGGTTCTGAAGAAGATTAACAAGCCTGGCAACATGATAGTGTCTTTTAGTAACCTGGCTGAGAGGATCAAGGTGAGCACTGGAGGGAATTCAGCATACAAAAAGAGATAGAGCTGGTTCTCTGTGTCCTTTTCGCTCCATGTATTGCTGCATCTTTGCTGTGGAGCTGGATTTCTGGGAGTGGAGCTTTGTGCAAGGTCCAGCTGGGAGGGTTCCCTGCCTGCACAGAGCTGTGAATGCTCCCTGGTTTTTAAAGAACGGGGAGGCTGAATCCCTCAGAGCCACGTGTGCTCCCTAGTCTCTTGCAGACCGGCAGCAGCAGGAAGAGGAGACATACGCAGATGCCTGTGATGAATTCCTGGATCCAATCATGAGCACTCTGATGTCAGACCCCGTGATCCTGCCCTCCTCCCGTGTCACTGTGGACCGATCGACCATAGCCCGACACCTCCTCAGGTGTGCAGCACAGCCCTCTCACCTTGATACTTTTGGGAATCTGTTTCACATATCCAGTGACTCTTCCTGGGCTCTCTTTTTTTTTTTTTTTTTTTATCTCTAGCACCAGGAATGTCCAGGTAATCTCCTTGATGTTTTCTGTTTCAGTGATCAGACAGATCCTTTCAATCGGAGTCCCCTAACTATGGACCAGATCAGACCAAACACAGAGCTAAAAGAGAAGATACAGAGATGGCTTGCAGAGAGGAAAAAACAGAAGGAGGAGGAGCTGGAGGACACTCTGAACTAAAAGACAGGCTCTCATCTCTAAGCCTCCTGTCATGGGCAAGATCACAGCCATGCAGGGGTAACGGCTGGAGCTACCACCCTAATGATGACCACATTTAGTGCATTGCCACCACCTTTGGAGTCTCTCCTCAGACCTTCCCTGCCAGCCCTCGTTCTCTCTTTTCCTTTCAAGACTCTCTCTTTAATACTACAACTTCCCACTGCACTACAGCTTCGAGCCTCAGCCACGGGAGAAGAACACAGCCTCCTCATGATGTGGTGCCCTGGCTCTCTATTACCTGCTCTTTGTGTTGGCCACGTTCTTTTCCAGCAACACCAAAAGCCTCCCTCTGTTCTGTGTTTAAACTGTAACCATCTTTCACTTGGTGAAATGGAGGGGGCGTTTTTCTGACTTTTATGTGCCAGGGGTGTAGCAGGGTTTACTTCCCCAGTGAGTGTTGGGAATGGCAGGCGTTGGAAATTAAACACAGAGATCATCTTACAGCTGGTGCTGGAGGTCTGGCGGTGCCGGGAGCTCTAAAAAACCCGTTTGGGCTCGGTGCGAATACCGGCGCGGTTTGGGCTCGGCGCGGGTCTCGAACCCGCGGATCCGGCGCGGCTCCGCCCCGCCCGCCCGCCCACGTGACCCGGGGTCCTCGCGGCGGGCTGCCCGTGGCGAGCGCCGGTGCGGTGAGCGGCGGTGACATTGAGCGCGCAGCAGCGATGGCCAAGGCCGCGCAGGGGCTGGTGCAGCGGCTGGTGCAGCGCGGGCCGGAGCTGATCGGCGGTGAGGGGCGGCGCGGGGCACGGGGAGGGAGCGGGGCTGCCGTGGGGCGGGCTGAGGTGAGGGGAGCGACGGCGGGCCGGGGGGAGCGCAGGGGAGGGGATGGGGCGCGGGGCTGAGGGCAGCGGGGCCGGGCCCGGGCAGGCCCCTCGGGCTCCCGCCGCTGGGTAAACACCGTCCACTCGCTCCCCTTCCCGCAGCTGCCGTCACGTACTCGAAGCCGCGCTTGGCCACGTTCTGGTACTACGCCAAGGTGGAGCTGGCCCCGCCGACCCCCGCCGAGATTCCGCGGGCCATCGACAGCATGAAGGGCCTGGTCAGGGCCTTCCAGAGCGGCCGCCTGGCGCAGCTCACTGTCAAGGTACCGGCGGGGAGGGATGCGACACTGCCGGGACACAGCTCCAGCGGGAGCCTCCTACCCACCCAGGACATGCTCTGGTCCTGCCTGGGGAAGCAGTGGGAACTGTTCTCAACGGCACATGAAGCTCATGGAATTCAGGGGCTCAGAGTTTAAAGTGTTTTATTTTATTTGCTTTAATTCTTTCTGCGTGGACTAGGCTGTGATTGCTCCCCTCTGCTCCCAGGGAAGGGAGAATCCAGAGGTGGCTGAATGAGCCCAGCCTTCTGGATCAGCTGTGTCATCGGTTGGCCTTGAAATTAGCGTGTTTCCCGTGTGTGGGCTAAGAAATTATCCTTGAAAGGGCTGTAAAAAGCCAAAATCAGTAGCTGACGGTGTGCTTAATGCTGTAGAACATTTCTGCGATGGGACATGTTGAGGGGTGGCCGAACACAGCAAACACTCTGCTCCACTTTCTGGGTTTTCACCTTGAGAGCTGCTGGAGGGCATGGATGTGGTGGTGGGAGTGAGGGAGGAGCTGTTGTGGGAGTGTGGGATCTGAGCAGTGGCTTTTTCCTTTCAGGATGCACTGAGGAATGGCCTGGTGGCTACGGAGGTGCTGATGTGGTTTTACATCGGGGAGATCATCGGCAAGCGCGGCATCATCGGGTACAACGTGTGAGCACTCACCTCAGCAGTGCCAGCAGTGCTGGATCTGTAATGGGGGCTGCAACAATAAAACTAGGAGCTGATCGAGCTGTTGTCATCCTTGTCTGGTACTCTGACAGGTGCCAGCCTGGCCTGGGGGCAATGCTGGCAGGGATGGCTCCTCAAGGGGGGTCTAAGGGCCAGCCCCAAGGGTGCCAGAGTGCTTTAGTGACATCACTTTTGGTCACCAGAGCTCTGTTTGCTCTGAGACATTCACTGTGTCCCAACTGTGGCTCCAGGGGAGGTCTGAGAGCCCCAAAATCAAACAGAGGCTGCAAAGGGGAAATACTCCATTTGTTCCTGAATGCAGTTCCCATCAGCTACTGGGACCCAAAAGCAAATTCCAGTACTTTTTACATTATCAAAAGCAATTTCCATGGCTTGTTCCATAGGAAACGTAGCTCTTCAGGTTTGGTATCTGACTGGTGCAGTGGAAGCCTGTGTAAGTAAGCAGAGCTTTTTTACTTACATGTGTTACCTCAGCTCCCACCAGCCAAAGGTTGAGCTGTCTGGGGTTCTACCACCTTGCTCATTGTCAGCCAGCTCTTGCAGGGTTTTCTACAAAACCTGGTGAGTACCCTGTGCTCTGGCATGATCAGAAAATAATTTGTAGGTATTTTCTGAAGCTAGCAGCCTGTTTTTACTGTCTTAGAAGATGGTTTTAGTCATTATTGCTCCTTGTTGATACAGTTGTTGTCCTGCTGCTCCTTTGCTCCTGTGGATGTTGTGCTGTGCACACGGTGACCCTACAGGCCCCCAGCCCTCAGTGACCCTGGTGTCTTGGGGTGGCTGTGCCAGTAGCATGTCACTTGCTCTCCCTGCAGCAGAACTGCCCTTCTCAGCAGCTCATCCCAGCACAAGGCCTTGTGTGCTTTTGACAGGGAGTGCAGCTGAGCTCACACACTTCAGATGTGGTAAGCAATTTGTGGTAAGGTTGTTTGTGGCATGGATGGAGACCTTTTCTTCTTTCTTGTTAAAAAGAAGGCTTCCTGCCCCAGCAGCTCTGGGTCACAGGTGGTCACAGGTCACTTCCATGCCACAGATGGGAAAACTGAGGCTCAGTGAACTCCTCATCTTCTGTGGGGGAGTCTGCAACAGGAGCATTGACTGGACCTGTGCTTCCAGCCCCCTGCCCAGCCTGTGTCCCGTGCTTGCATCTCCCACCAGCCTGGCCAGGACACCATTCCTGCCTTGCACAGCCTTCCTCCTGGTGCTGCAGAGTTTTGTGATTGCTCAGCCCCAGCAAACCTGACCAGGGCTGCAGCCAATGCTCAGGCTGAGCAGGCCCCCAAAACTGCTCTTCCCCACAAGCTTTTTGCTCCTGTCATCACAAACTCTTCACCCAGCAGGTAGAGACCAGCGAGGGCAATGGACCAGGCCCTGGTGTGAGATTCTGCAGGATATGTTCCTCAAGGAGAGTGAGATCACATATGGGATGTCAAGTGTGAGCTTGACTAGAAGGAGGATTCTGAACCTAAGAGAACCTCACTGAGGGCAAGGCTGTCTGATCTGGCTCCAAGAGCTGCCTCTCACCTCTGACTTGTTCTTGTCTGCATGTGCCCCTCTCAGAGCAGGCTCAGGGTGGGCATTCAGGGGGCTGCAGCTCACTCCAGCACTGGCCTGGCAAAAGCTTCAGTGGGAGGATAGGATCAAGCTGCACTAGTAAAGCATGGGAGAGCTCAAAGATGCTCCTGGCCCTGGAGACGAAGAAACCATCGAATTTTAGTTCTCCTCACGGGAAGTCCTCGGGAGCAGTCCCCCCCAGCCCCGCTGCCACAGCAGAACCCCAGGCAGAAGCAGCATCTGTGACCCCGAAGGGCTCCAGCAGCTTGTTCGTCCTCCCAAACACCAGAAGTGTCCGGCTGCCTCTCGGGGACAAACAGCCTCCCGCCGCCCCTCCCTCCTCCCCTGCCCTCAGCTGATGAACTTCGGAGGAAAATGAGTATTTTGTGTCCCCAGGCAGAGGGATTTACATCTTATCCGTGTGTTTGCAGTGCTGCTCTCATGGAATACGGTGGGCACTTGTTGGATGTTAACCCTGTTCTCGCCGTGCCGTGCGCGACGCGGTTGCCAGCCCGGTGCTGTCGCCGCCACCTCCCTCCCGGGGGTGGCACCCAGCGGGACGCGGCACCGGCAGGGCGCGGGGCCGCAGGCAGGACACATGCGAGGCCGGGAGGGCAGGGCGAAGCTGCCCGCCCTCGGTACCACAGCTCGGGGCCGCGGTGCCCCCGCAGGGACCGGCTCTTCCCGGGCCGAGCACCGGAGGGTCTCGGCGGGGACTGCGGGCTGTGCCGTGCCGGGCCGGGGCCGCGCCCCGCGCCCCGCATACGGCTCGGCGATATGCAGGGGGCGGCAGCGCCGCCTATGCCGTATGCGCGGTCCGGGGCGCGGGGCTCCCGCTCCCGCCCGGCATCGCTGCCGGGGTTATGAGGGCTGCCAGCGGCCCGTGTATGCGGCAGGCAGGTTCCGGGGCCGGCTCGCCAGCAGCCCTGCGCCTGTATGGCGCTGCGAGCTATGAGGGGCCGCGGCGGCCCGAGGCTGCGCTATCCAGGGCGGGGGGCTGCACTGGGGCTCAGGCCTGGGGCTCTGCATATCGCCCAGCGTTATCCCGAGCTAGCACTGATCGAGCATGGCTTATTCATGTGCCGGGGCGGCGGGATGGCGGAGCCCCACAACCTGCATGGCACCCGTTGTTATGCAGCGCCTCCACGGGCCGGCGAAGCGCTATGCAGGGCGCGGGGTGCGGCCCGGCCCCGCTCTCTGGCTCGTCGCCTCTCAGTAAAGATGGCGCACAGCGGTCGGTGGCGCTTCCCCGCCCGGCCCGGCAGCGGCGGCTGGGGCCGCCGGGGCCCGGGGGGGTCCCGCCTACGGGTGCCGGCCGTGCATAGCCTGCGGCCCGCCGAACCTGCGGCGGCGCCGGCGACGGCGGGCGAGGGCGAGCGCGGCGGCCCGTGCTCCGGCGGGGCGGCGGGAAGCGGCGGAGGCGGGGCAGCGCCGGGCCCCGGCGGCCCCGCGGCCGCGGCCGGTCCCGGCTTCGACGCGGCGCTCCAGGTCTCGGCCACCATCGGCATCAACCTGCGGCGGTTCCGAGCGGCCTGCGGCACCGAGGCGGGCAGCGGAGAGGTGAGAGGGGCGGCGGGGCGGGGGCGGGGGGGCGCGGCGGGCGGGCGGGTCCCGGGCGCAGCATCCTCGACGCCCCGGCGGCGGCGGCCCGAACACACCCGGGCGCACCCACCCAGCCCTGGCCGCACAGCCCGCCCGTCGCCGGACACACCTCCCGCGCCCCGCACAAAGGGCGCGCCCGGCGGGGGGGGCCGTGGGGGGGGGGTGGCGGGACCCGGCGGGCGGGACCCGGTGCCGGTCCGTGTCCGGCCGCCCTCGCGGTCCCTCCCCGCGCACGCGACTTGCCGCCGGTGCGTCCTCCCTGCCGCCGCCTCCATTATCCGGTTCCCGCCGCTCCCGCGCCCGCGGCGGGGCGGGATGCGGTGCGCACAGCCCGCTGCCGGGAGCGAGGTAGGATGGATGAGCCGGGGGCCTCCCGGTGCGCCCGGTGCCGAGGATGCTCGGCGGGGCGACGCGTCCTTCCCCGGGCGCGGGGGCTCGAGGGGGCTGGGCTGCCGGCCCCTCCTGCGGGCCCGGCGGTGGGTGTCGCGCACCGGCCCTCCCCCTTCTTCTTCTCCTCCTCCTCCTCGTCGTCCTCCTCTTCCTCCCTTTCGCCGCTGAGGATGCCCCGGGCGGAGCTTGGGGCGGCGGGCCCGTTGCGAGAGGCCGTTCCCCGGTACTAAGAGAGCTGGTGCTCCTTTTTTTCTTCTTTTTTTTTTTTCTTTTTTTTGAGTTGCTGTTCTTCCTCCCTTCATTTTTTTTTAAGCCTTTCTAAGGCAGCCGGAGTGGGCGTGCGACAACAACCCACCTATTGACAGAACAGGGAAGACATGATGGGGGTGTGTTACTACGAGCTGCAGCGTTGCTTTCCCCCAGTTGTTTTGCATCACTCCTTAGCGGCATCCTTGCGCCGGCAAGAGAATTCCCCAGGTCTTTTGTACCAGGAGGGATTTATTACAGATTTTTGAACGGCCAGCTCTGTCTCCTCCAGGCAGGTTGTCAGCTGTAGGGTAGGTGAATGTATCTTTGTATTTTGTCTGTATAAAGACCAGTTGGTTTCCTTTCCCATGACTGGCCGTAGCAGAGTTCATTAAAACATACATGAAAATACAGTTTTCTTGTGTCTTTCTGGCCTGGTTTTGGCATTTTCTGTTGGGTGCCATAAAGTGGAGCTCTTGGCTCATGGCTGAGCTGGAGGAGTTCCTTGCCTGTAGAGTGGCAGTTCCCGCGGGCTGCGATGCTGGAGCAGCTGGGTTGTGTTTGCAGGAGCAGAGCTGAGCGTGGGGACGCTCCTGCCCTCACCTGTGCAGACTTTGGGGTGTGAGTTGCACTGCTCTCATTAACACCATCATCTCAGGGGCTGCACTTTGAGATACTTCTCTTTTTTGTTGTTTGCAGTAGACATGGCTTGATGGAATTCATGGAGTGCCCTGGGAAGCAGTTAATATCTCACCAGTGCTAGTTCAGGGAGAGAAATGACTTGAGATCTGGCTAACCAAGCTGACAACAGAGTTAATAACCCAGGAGGTTTTTCATGTTGGGGGAGGCAAGTTGCTTTGTTTCTTTTCCTTTTCTTTATTTTTTTTTTTCTAAGATGACATTGGGCTGTGGTTTGTTTAATTCCAGTTGTCTTCAAGTATATTTTTGCATCTCAAAAAAGCCCTAAAACATCTTTGAGACATCTTTTTGAGTTTAGCCTTTAGGGTATTTTTGCTTTAAAGTAAAAATAGCTTGAATGCATTGTAGGTGTGGCAGCTGATTAACACAGGGTCTCCTGGATTTTAAGAATTCTACTTATTACATCACTTTTTTACTTAGCTGCTAATAGCTTTTCTCTAATAGCATTGTATACAGTAGAAAGTAGTGATAAACACTGATTTGTGGCTTGATGTTTGTAGCGCAGTTTTGTCTGTCCACTCATGAGCCAGGCAGGGGCAGACCCCAGGTGTTTCCCCTCTCTCTGGATTTACAGCTTGCTGGTACTCTTGGGCATACTCAGAGGAGATCCTCACAAACATTCAGGTTGAGTTAACTCACCCGCTTGGTTCCTTTCCTTTGGTGATGCTCAAGAAACACAACATTTTTGCCTCAAAGGACATAGTTCTCCTGGCTGGTGACTTGTGCACTTGTCTTAGTCCTAGTGAAGATTACAGTCCTCAGAGGCTGCCTTTTTCTGTCCTGCAGTACAAATTCTCTGTGGAGGGGTGAGGGCTGTGAAAAGGCTCTGGCACATGGATGCTGCCTGTGGTCTCTCCAGAGGAGAGGCAGCTGTGTGCAGTGCAGGAGCAGTGCAGTTTCTGGTACCCGTGGGGTGGCTGCTCTGGGGGAGGTGCTCTTCTAGAAGGGGGCTTCCAGAAGACCCCTCCATATTAGGGCTCACCATGGCCTCTCAGTCACTGCCTGGTGCTCTTGCTGTCCTTTTCCACAAGGTTGAGGGTCCTTCCTGAGCCAAGCCAGGTACAGTATTCAACTGAGTTGCCATTATTCCTTATCAGGAATAAACCCTGAGCACTTGTTTTGAGGAGCCAGTGGCAATCAGAGGAAGAAGTTGTGTTACCTTTTTATTTACAACTTCTGCTCCGCGTGCTTATTTTTTTTCTACCTCATTCTTGTCTGCACTTGTGTAGATACCTGTTGAAATTGGGTATTACCACAAAGTTAGATGCAGGAATAATGTTGTCTAGAACAAGTATTTGACTTAGTCTTTTCCTTGTCTCCTTGACAGTTTTGTAGTACATAGCAAACTGCGTTTCTCATTTAAAAAATACCTGAATTCTGGGGTGTCAGGGCATTCTCCTCAGATTCAGGTCACTTTGTACAAAGCCTTGTCTTCTGCTGCAGCTCAGTCTTGCACTGAGTTATCTCGAAACCATCTCACATTAAAGGAGCCACATTCTGATACTTAATTTTAACACCAGAAGAATTGCTGGGGGACTTTTTGCACAGTGAAGCTGTAACTGGTTGAACAGTAGCATTTGTACTGTGTACTAACCTTTCAGCTTGGTGTGAGTGGCACTGTAGGAACAAGAAAAATATGATTGCATTTTCTTGGTTCATTATGTCAATATTTGGTATAAAAGAAGCATAAAAGTAGTTGTTAAATATCTGCTCTGCCTGTCAGTTTAGAGCTTCCTGCCCATCTATGAAGGGGATTGAAGCTTTGGGATCTAAAAGTTGAGAATGCACTGGATGCGTGCTGACAGTTACCTCCATAAATCTGTATTGGCTGAAAGTTGCAGAAGCTCAAGTTTGGCAGTTGGATGTGGTGGTGATGGTGGTGTCCCTGGTAGCACTTCCATGATTATACCTGGGGCATAATGTTTTATGAGGTGACTGTTGGAGTTGTGGATGTTTGCCGATGCCTGGAATGT